>NC_039292.1:17081438-17426438 GCF_003368295.1 Carassius auratus | reverse complement strand
CATGCTTTACAGGGGGAGTGCTGTTATTTGGATGCTAAGCTGTATTTGACCAAATACCTTCCACTTCTTAATAATAGACTTCACTGTGCTTCAAGGCATTGATAAAGACTGAAATGTTTTGTGCATCTTTTTAGATTAGATTAGATTAGATTCAACTTTATTGTCACTGCACATGTAGGTACAAGGCAATGAAATGCAGTTAGCATCTAACCAGAAGTGCAATAAGCAGTAAGTACAGAATAAAGGTTTATAATATGTACAATAACTATACAGGTAAGTATTATGGACATAATTTACAGATATTAAATACTATAAGCACGATATACAGATAGGTGTACTATGAACATACTATATAGATGGGCTATGTTCGTAGCAGTGAATGAAGATGTATCATATCAATCACAAGTGCAGTATGGAGTACCTCAAGGCTCAGTTCTAGGGCCGCTACTCTTCACGCTTTATATGTTACCCTTGGGAGATATCATCAGGAAACATGGTGTTAGCTTTCACTGTTATGCTGATGATACGCAGCTCTATATTTCCTCGCAGCCCGGTGAAACACACCAATTTGAAAAACTAATGGAATGCATAGTCGATATAAAAAATTGGATGACGAGTAATTTCTTACTGCTAAATTCAGAAAAAACAGAGGTGTTAATCATAGGGCCTAAAAACTCTACTTGTAATAACCTAGAACACTGTCTAAGACTTGATGGTTGCTCTGTCAATTCTTCGTCATCAGTTAGGAACCTAGGTGTGCTACTTGATCGCAATCTTTCCTTAGAAAGCCACGTTTCTAGCATTTGTAAAACTGCATTTTTCCATCTCAAAAATATATCTAAATTACGGCCTATGCTCTCAATGTCAAATGCAGAAATGTTAATCCATGCATTTATGACTTCAAGGTTAGACTACTGTAATGCTTTATTGGGTGGTTGTTCTGCACGCTTGGTAAACAAACTACAGCTAGTCCAAAATGCAGCAGCAAGAGTTCTTACTAGAACCAGGAAGTATGACCATATTAGCCCGGTCCTGTCCACACTGCACTGGCTCCCTATCAAACATCGTATAGATTTTAAAATATTGCTTATTACTTATAAAGCCCTGAATGGTTTAGCACCTCAGTATTTGAATGAGCTCCTTTTACATTATACTCCGTTACGTCCGCTACGTTCTCAAAACTCAGGCAATTTGATAATACCTAGAATATCAAAATCAACTGCGGGCGGCAGATCCTTTTCCTATTTGGCGCCTAAACTCTGGAATAACCTACCTAACATTGTTCGGGAGGCAGACACACTCTTGCAGTTTAAATCTAGATTAAAGACCCATCTCTTTAACCTGGCATACACATAACATACTAATATGCTTTTAATATCCAAATCCGTTAAAGGATTTTTAGGCTGCATTAATTAGGTAAACTGGAACCGGAACACTTCACATAACACCGTACTTTCTACATCATTAGAAGAATGGCATCTACGCTAATATTTGTCTGTTTCTCTCTTGTTCCGAGGTCACCGTGGCCACCAGATCCAGTCTGTGTCCAGATCAGAGGGTCACTGCAGTCACCCGGATCCAGTACGTATCCAGACCAGATGGTGGATCAGCACCTAGAAAGGACCTCTACTGCCCTGAAAGACAGCGGAGACCAGGACAACTAGAGCCCCAGATACAGATCCCCTGTAAAGACCTTGTCTCAGAGGAGCACCAGGACAAGACCACAGGAAACAGATGATTCTTCTGCACAATCTGACTTTGCTGCAGCCTGGAATTGAACTACTGGTTTTCGTCTGGTCAGAGGAGAACTGGCCCCCCAACTGAGCCTGGTTTCTCCCAAGGTTTTTTTCTCCATTCTGTCACCGATGGAGTTTCGGTTCCTTGCCGCTGTCGCCTCTGGCTTGCTTAGTTGGGGTCACTTCATCTACAGCGATATCGTTGACTTGATTGCAAATTAAAACAGACACTATTTCAACTGAACAGAGATGACATCAATGAATTCAATGATGAACTGCCTTTAACTATCATTTTGCATTATTGAGACACTGTTTTCCAAATGAATGTTGTTCAGTGCTTTGGCGCAATGTATTTTGTTTAAAGCACTATATAAATAAAGGTGATTGATTGATTGATTGATGTAAAAGTGTATGTACACTATAGGCAGTACACTTTTGACAGTGTCTTGCCACCCAGAGTTGATTGTTTGCTTCAATTGCACTACCAAGGACTGAAATGCTTCAGGAAAGCTATTTTCATGCTGAGCTGATCAAACTGAGGACAGATGATCACAGCTGAAAGTCAAATGTCTTTGTGTGCCATTGAGAAGGTGATTAGATACACCTGATTGAGTTTACACGTCATTTTCGGAAGGGGGTGATACATGTTTCCTCAATGATTTTGTTTATTTATTTATTTTTTCTTACATGTTGGTGTTACATCTTTAAGTTGAATATTGGACTGAGTAAATACAGCTAGATAAAACAAATCTTCTAAACCTACTGTATATATACTGTATATATATTTAAAAATTATAAAACATTTTTTTCAAGCCTAGATTTATTTTGAATGATTTTCAATATCATCCAGGACTTTTGAACCTTTGTATTTATTTTAATATAATAATGAAACCGTTTATTTTACTTCTAGATATAGTGAACATATTTAAGAAGCATTTTAAATGCTTCATACTAACCAGTACACACTCTTTATTCTAGTAGTGCATGAATAAACTGGAAAATGTTGTCTGAGAAATTAATTTGTCATGGCTGTGTCTTGCTCACAGCTTTGAGTCACAGCTCATGCCTAGGTAGGGTAGATCTCTCTTTTTACTGTGGTAAACATTCAGATTTTTCAAATCAACTCTCCTTTATCCATTTTTGCATTAGAAACATCACTAAATTACTATAGCTTACTATTTAGGAAAATCAGAACAATTTAGAAGATCTCCATTGATTCAGTGACAGATTTGTGAGGTGTTTTTTCAGGTCAGGATGTGAATATCTGTTTCAGTAAAACACAAGCACGCTTTGCTAACACAGCGTCTCGCTTTCTCTGTACGCTGAATCTGAAACAGTAAGAGATGATCCACATGCATGTGTTTGCATAGATGTCTGACAATCTAACTTAGTACGAATGTGAGGAACTCTTAGTTCCCTTTCAGTCGGTCACGTTCGACGTTACGAATGGGATCTCGCCCGAGAGCCCAATCACCTTCGAGAGATACAAAACGAGCCAATGGTACACAAAGTACCTTGGTCTGCGGAATTTGCATCGCGAGCTCCGCCCCGCAGAGCGGGTATATAAGGAGCAACGCGAGCAACTCGCATTCAAGCTTTCGCTTCGGAGCCGAGCACATCGCTTGAGTCCTCGGGAGATGAGGGTTCGGCTGCGTTGCCTCCCTCGGGAGTGCCAGCGTTGTCCGAGTCTGATCCCGAGCTGACGGCCGTGCTTTCCCGGGCAGCGGAGAGCATCGGGCTTGAGTGGAATCCTCCGCCCTGTCCTGAGCGCTCGAGGCTGGATGATTGGTTCCTGGGGGCTGCTCGTGCGGATCGCCAGCACCCCCCTCTGGTTCCTTTCTTCCCGGAAGTGCACCAGGAAGTAACTAGTTAATGGAGGGCACCTTTAACTGCCCGAAACCGTTCTGGTTCTTCCTCCGCCTTCACTGCCCTCGATGGCGGGGCGGCCAAGGGGTATGTTGGGATTCCCCCGGTGGAGCGCTCTGTTGCGATGCAACTGTGTCCACAGAGCGCCTCCGCTTGGCGTGGTGGTCCCAAGCTGCCCTCCAAAGCCTGTAAGTTCTCATCCACGCTTGTGGCCAAGGCTTACAGAGCTGCGGGCCAGGCCGCTTCTGCCCTGCATGCCATGGCCTCTCTGCAGGTCTATCAGGCCAAGCTGCTCCGGCAGCTGCACGAGGGCAGTGCTGACCCAGGGGTTTTGCAGGAGGCGCGCACTGCAACCGACCTCGCTCTCCGGGCGACGAAGGTCACTGCGCGCTCCTTGGGTCAGGTGATGTCCACTTTGGTGGTCCAGGAGCGCCACCTATGGCTGAACCTGGCAGACATGAGGGAGTCTGATCGGGCTCAGCTCCTCAACTCCCCGGTCTCCCAGGATGGCCTCTTCGGCGACGCGGTAGAGAGCTTTGCCCAGCAGTTCTCTGCCGCCCAGAAGCAGTCTGAGGCCTTCAGACACATCCTGCCCCGGCGGCCCTCTGCTGCTTCCACCCCGCCGCCGGCGCAACCTCAGCCTGCTCGTCGCCGAGGGCGCCCCCCTGCGGCCAGTGGTACCCATATCTTCACTAAAAGAGCTGTTTCCTCTACCTCCGGGTCCCAAGAGGCCACGAATGACAGCTGGCGACGTGCTTCCTCGCCGCTCTCGTTCCCCTCTCCCCTTGCCAATTTCCATGCAAAGACGGCTCAAGAACGCTTCGCCTTCTCATGCCCTCTTTGCCACTTGGAGTCAGACGAGTGCCCGCACTCCGCCCCCGCTAAGGGACGCTATGCCTCCCATGCCGGGGCTGTCTGCTCCACCACGCTGCCCCACTGTGGGTACGCCTGTAGTCCCCTTGACCCCGCTGGTTCGGTTCCTGGGAGCCTGGCTAGAGCTCCCCAGGCCTTCCCGCTGGCTCATCCGGACGCTCAGGCTCGGCTACGCGATTCAGTTCACCCGGCGTCCCCCCAGGTTTCGGGGTGTCCACGCGACGATGGTGGGCAAAGATGCCCCTGTCATGCGCGCGGAGGTCGCGACCCTGCTGGCAAAGGGCGCGATAGAGCCGGTCCCTCCAGCCGACATGAAGTCCGGCTTTTACAGCCCTTACTTCATAGTACCCAAGAAGACAGGTGGGTTACGGCCAATCCTGGACCTGCGTGCCTTGAACCGAGCTCTACACAGACTCCCGTTCAAGATGCTAACGCCCCAGCGCATTTTCGAATGCATTCGTCCGATGGATTGGTTTGCAGCGATCGACCTGAAGGACGCGTACTTTCATGTCTCCATTCTTCCTCGACACAGACCGTTTCTTCGGTTTGCTTTCGAGGGGCAGGCATATCAGTACAAGGTTCTCCCATTCGGGTTGGCCCTCTCTCCCCGCGTCTTTATGAAGGTTGCGGAGGGGGCCCTGGCTCCTCTCAGGGAACAGGGTGTCCGTATCCTCAACTACCTCGACGACTGGCTGATCCTAGCTCACTCTCGAGAGCGGTTGTGCGAGCACAGGGATCTGGTGCTCAGACACCTCGCCCGACTGGGTCTTCAGGTCAACTGGGAAAAGAGCAAACTCTCCCCTGTGCAGAGGATCTCTTTTCTCGGTATGGAAATAGACTCGGTCGCCATGTTCGCGCAGCTTACAAACGAGCGCGCGCAGTCACTGCTGAGTTGCCTGAGACAATTCGAGGGCAAGAGAGCGGTTCCACTGAAACTGTTTCAGAGGCTCCTGGGGCATATGGCGTCCGCGGCGGCAGTCATACCGCTCGGGCTACTCCATATGAGACCGCTTCAGCACTGGCTTCACGACCGAGTCCCGAGATGGGCATGGCAACAGGGCACGCTCCGAGTGACCATCACTCCGGCCTGCCGTCGATACTTCACCCCGTGGTTGGACCCCTCGTTTCTACGGGCCGGCGTGCCCCTAGAACCGGTGTCCAGACATGTTGTTGTGTCAACAGATGCCTCTGCCACGGGCTGGGGTGCCATGTGCAATGGGCATGCTGCGTCAGGCTCCTGGCCAGGACCCCGACTTCAGTGGCATGTCAATTGCCTCGAGTTGCTAGCAGTACGTCTTGCTCTGCACCGCTTCAGGGCCCTGCTGAAGGACAAGCACGTTCTGGTTCGTACAGACAACACGGCGACCGTAGCGTACATCAACCGTCAGGGTGGTCTACGCTCCCGCCGCATGTCGCAACTCGCTCGCCATCTCCTCCTGTGGAGTCACAAGCATCTGAGGTCGCTTCGTGCCATTCACATTCCAGGCAGGCTCAATCGTGCAGCCGACGAGCTCTCACGACAGCAGTCTCGCCCCGGGGAATGGAGACTCCACCCCCAGTCGGTTCAGCTGATTTGGGAACACTTCGGAGACGCCCAGGTAGACCTGTTTGCCTCTCCAGAAAATTCCCACTGCCAGTTGTTTTACTCCCTGACCGAGGGCACCCTCGGCACGGACGCCCTGGCACACAGCTGGCCGCTGGGCCTGCGCAAGTATGCGTTTCCCCCAGTGAGCCTTCTTGCACAGACGTTGTGCAAGATCAGGGAGGACGAGGAGCAGGTCCTCATGGTTGCGCCTTTTTGGCCCGGCCGGACCTGGTTCCCCGAACTTGTACTCCTCGCGACAGCCCCTCCCTGGCCAATTCCTCTGAGGAGGGACCTTCTTTCTCAGAGACGGGGCACCCTCTGGCACCCACGTCCCGATCTATGGAACCTACATGTGTGGGTTCTGGACGGGTCACGGAAGGTTTAGGTACCTTGCCACCACAGGTGGTAGCTGCCATCACTTCAGCTAGAGCCATGTCCACCAGACATGCCTATGCCTTGAAGTGGAACCTCTTCGTCACTTGGTGTTCTTCACGGCGTGAGGACCCCTGGAAGTGCCCGATTGGGTCAGTGCTTTCCTTTCTTCAGGAGGGGTTGGAACGTAGGCTGTCTCCTTCCACCCTCAAGGTCTATGTGGCTGCCATTTCGGCTCACCATGACCCTGTTGAAGGTAAGTCTCTTGGAAGGCACGATCTGATCATCAGGTTCCTGAGAGGAGCAAGGAGGCTCAATCCGCCTCGCCCTCAGCAAGTCCCCTCTTGGGACCTCGCAGTGGTTCTATCAGCACTGCAGAGAGCTCCCTTCGAACCCTTGCTCTCAGTAGAGCTAAAGTTTTTATCTTTGAAAACTGCGCTCCTGACGGCTTTGGCTTCGGTGAAGAGGGTCGGGGACCTGCAGGCATTTTCAGTTGACGAAGCGTGCCTGGAATTCGGGCCGGCTAACTCTCACGTTATCTTGAGACCCCGGCCTGGGTACGTGCCCAAAGTTCCCACCACTCCTTTTAGGGATCAGGTGGTGAACTTGCAAGCGCTGCCCCTGGAGGAGGCAGACCCAGCCCTGGCGCTGCTCTGTCCAGTACGTGCGCTCCGCACCTACGTGGACAGAACTCGGTGCCTTAGGACCTCAGACCAGCTCTTTGTCTGTTACGGAGGCCAGCAGAAGGGAAAGGCTGTCTCCAAGCAGAGGTTATCCCACTGGATAGTGGATGCTATTGTCCTGGCTTATCAGGCTCGAGACCTGCCATGCCCCCTAGGGGTGAGAGCTCACTCAACTAGGAGCGTAGCTTCCTCCTGGGCGTTGGCGCATGGCGCCTCGCTAGCAGACATCTGTAGAGCTGCGGGCTGGGCGACACCTAACACATTCGCAAGATTTTATAATCTCCGTGTAGAGCCCGTGTCCTCCCAGATACTCGCCACTTCGGGCCAGTAAGGACCTGCTCGGTGTCAATCCGCTTGCTGCGCCATTCCACTCCGCGGACTGGATGCGTGCGCTATTCCCCTCAGGTGAGTTCCTCAGTCAGAACCCTGGGTTCCTCCAGCACTGTTGATGTCCAACACTTGCGTACATGCCCTTTGGTCAGCCATGTGTGGGACTAGGTGCCTCCATGTGTCGTGATTCCCCTTCTGGGTAATCCCACGTGTGTATGTCCACAGTAAGTCTCTCCGCAGCATGTGTCTTTCCCTTGGCAAGCCCTTGCCAGCTCTGTCGTTGAAAATTCCACCCTGCGGGCTGGGTACCTCAGAGTTCTTATGTATCACCACCTTGGTAGATACCTACTTCTGTAAGTCCTCCCACGGGCAGGCAGCCTGCTAGCATATGTCCAGCTGGAATGTGCTACCCAGCGTATTCTGTGCGAGCTGTAGGCCCTCACTCGTGCTGGCCTCACGACAGGGTGCTATCACTCACACGGGTCGCTGGAAGACAGCCATGTGGCGTTTTGTAAGGGACCCCATTCGTAACGTCGAACGTGACCGACTGAAAGGGAACGTCTTGGTTACGTATGTAACCCTCGTTCCCTGAAGGAGGGAACGGAGACGTTACGTCCCCTTGCCACATCGCTGTTCCGCTGAACGGCCGGGTCACTGGCTCGGCTCCTCAGCGAAGACTTGAATGCGAGTTGCTCGCGTTGCTCCTTATATACCCGCTCTGCGGGGCGGAGCTCGCGATGCAAATTCCGCAGACCAAGGTACTTTGTGTACCATTGGCTCGTTTTGTACCTCTCGAAGGTGATTGGGCTCTCGGGCGAGATCCCATTCGTAACGTCTCCGTTCCCTCCTTCAGGGAACGAGGGTTACATACGTAACCAAGACGTTCAGCAGTTTTCTGGAGCTTTCCATAAACAATGTAAAAAATACTGTACTTTTTTTATTGTCTTTTCCAACAAAAATGAGTAAAAGGTTTTTGACTGTGAGCCATGTCATCTTAAACTAAACAATATTTGAGGAATGTTTTATTCTTCTTCTTCTTCTTTTTTCACAGCCATTAGACTAACTTAGCTCTCAGTCTACTTTAGCTTACCTTGTTTAATGCTTGTGTGCTTTGTTAGTAAAACTGATTGTGTGCTCGCTGTGACCTGTTTTTGTCCAATCACTGTTATTAACTTGATATGCAAACAACAGAGATACAAGAGTTGCGAGGGTATACAGTAAAATTTCAGAAGCTGATTAACACGGATTACTTACTAATCGAGTATAATGTATGAAATTTGGTGAAATATGGATCGAAAGAACCCAGGATTATGTTTACTCAAAGTTAAGAATGACCCTGACAATTTCAAGTGTGTCAAACCAACTGGATCCCAAAAAGAGTCCACTGATACTCAAAACTGAAAGTATTGACAGCACTTGAAAACTCAAGACTGAAAGCACAAGTGAAATCTCATTAAAGTGTTGTGTTTGATTTGGGTGGATACTAGGGTGTTGCTAGATGGTTTCTTAATGGTTGCCCAAGGTGAGCCCATTCTCAAGTTTCAGGTATCTACCTGCATACATTTAAAATCATACAGTACTTCTTACAGAAATAACATAAAAAAGTGCAAAAAGTGAATGCAGTGTTTTCATACACTTAATTTGATGTTAACTTTTTTTATTTGATTTATTTGACAATATATTTAAAACAAGTACAATCAAGCCCAAAAGACCAATTCATACACATCTTTAAAAAGAAACTGTCGATGATAAAATAGACAAAAAAGCCATAGGCTTATTTCCACCGTTACAAATTTTAGGCACAGTGCCAAAATGCATTTGAGGATATATCTCTGCAAAGCTTTGACATATTTGCACCAAACTTTGTATGTGTCACTGTCACTTCACACTGACCATACCTCATCAATTTGTTAACAGCGCCACCTATTGGTAAAGAGTAATAAACCATTCATTAACCAGTAATAATTACATTTATAAAAATGCGAATAACTTTTTATTGCATTATCCTATTGTAATGAAACTGGTCTCAAAATATTCCATGGTTTATGCCGACAACATAGATACCAAATATGCCAGCTGGACTTCCTGTCCGCCATTTTGATTTATGTTGAACACCTACATTTTCGAACTCCTCATCAATCATCGATTTTCACCAAAATAGAGTGAGATAATCTAGAGACTGTGCTGATAAAACGTTATGGATTTGTGTCGATAGATAAATCCGTTTTCGCTTACTACAGCAACGAATTCAGAATTCAAAAATGGACGAGCAGTTCATAATGGGAATGAGATCAAACAACACACATCATCATATAATACCTCAAACATCGTTAAAAAATACATTTTTTAACTTTTCTTCTTAAAAAACCTTCTTCTTGAGTTTTTTTTAAGCAATCAGGCAATTCATTCCAAGCAACAGCGCTAGAATACAAAAACGAATACTTCCAATTTAAACTCTTATACCAACACAAGTATATATTGTTTATCCTTAACCTTGTAGAAAAACTATGAATATCTCTTATGAAAACATAATAATCACACAAATACTTTGGAACATTTCTCTGTAATATTTTATACACCATCAACTTAAGAAAAATTACCCTCTTGTCCACTTTTAAAAACCCTATTTCCCTAAAATGATTAGTATTTAAATGCATTTGTGGATGAAGGCATATAATAATTCTACACAACTTGTTCTGAGCAGTCTGTAATTTAATTTTCACTCGTTTCGTAGAGCAACTATACCAGAAAGTTGCTGCATAATCAAAATGTGTTTGCACTAATGCACCAGCTAACATTTTTAAGGTTTGAGTATCTAAGTAAGCAGCCTGTCTTCCTAAGAATTTTATTCAATTACATACTTTAGAATGAACTTGAACAGTCATACTATCCTCATCATCCAAAGTACATCCTAAATATTTCACTTCTTGATTAGCAGTAATCGTCAAATCTCCAACCCTCAGTTCTAATTTGGAACATTTTCTCAATTTAGCCGCAGATCCAAATAAAATAGCTTCAGTTTTGCCTAAATGTAAAGTCAGTTTATTTTGAAAAAAAAAAAAAAAACAGTTGGATACTTCCACAATCTCTCTACTTAATTCATTTTGTATTATTTCTTTCTTCTTATCAGTAACAATTAATGTTGCATCATCATCATATAATAGAAGGTGGCTAGAACAGGCCATTTTTAGATCATTTATATACATTAAAAAAAGTAAGGGTCCCAATATGCTGCCTTGTGGTACACCACAAGAGATAGGTAAATTATCTGAAAACACTCCGTTTAAGTCTACCATTTGACAGCTATTTGTAAGATAAGAGTAAAATGAGTCAAAACCCATTGCATTTAATTTTAATAACAAAATATTATGGTCAACTGTGTCAAAGGCTTTCTGTAAATCTAGTAATACCATTCCACTTAATTTACCTTTATCCAATTCTTTTTTATGTAATCTGTCAAATACAAAATTGTTGTTTCAGTGGAGTGCATCCTCCTAAAGCCAGACTGAAGTTCATACAAAATATTACATTTAAAAATATATTTTGCAGTTAACTTCTGTTAAGTTCGTCTTTATTTTAGAGTGCTTTTATAAATACTGCTAAACTGTTGCTGTCGAATGCATTAACAGTCATTAATGGTAAAATAATATATATATATATATATATATATATATATATTTTTTTTTATTTTTTTTTTTTTCTATTTTATAGAATATATATATATATATATATATTATAGCAAACCATTCGTCAACAACACACACAATTTGAGGTATCGTTCATGTCAGCATAAATGTGCAGTGCCACACACTGAATAATTTCACACATTAAGACATTTTCTCCAGTGAGCAGTGCCGCTCATAAGATTCCAATTATGCATTTAACATCACATACAAAAAAATTAAATAATAAAAAATCTAAAGTTTCATTATCCATAACCTGAATAATGAAGCAACAGTGGTTGTGGTTTGGAGCTGGTGTGCAGAACGGCTGGATCAGAAAGGGCCGGATGGGGAAGTCTTGTGTTTGGACTAGGGTCCCACCGGGGGAAAAGGGTCTCTGAGGTGAGGCACACAAAGGAAGAAGGCGATCAGGATCAAATCTCTCTCAGTATGCCAGACTTCAGACCGCTCTCTCTTTTTCAACTCTTTGTTTTTTTTTTATTAAGCTGTCTGGCATTTCTCTCCAGCAGAAACTCGGTGTATATAAAACATTCAATCCCTATCAAAATACTATCAAAATTATCAGAGTAACTTAAGCACTCAGCACTAAAAACTACGCAGATGCGTTGTTTATATGATAATGACTGATGAAGATTATGAAAGAAAAAGAAACATACTTAACAGTTTAGTTTGAAATGGCCGAAACGGTTCTGTGTTGACACAGTGTGTGTAGTAGGTGTGGGGGTGCTATGATGAACACCAGCTGCTGTTTGTTTACTGAGGGCAGATTCCAGGAAGACACACTCACACACCGGCTTTGGGAGCTAATGATAGTTACTAAATACTAAAGCTAACCCTCACAAAAACCTGCTGACATCTTTAGATTTATAGTAGAACAAGATTTGGCTGACGTGTGAGCATTTCAAACAGTGAAAACCACATCAGTTGTATATTTTCAACGTTTCACCATTTTGAGCACATTTATAGCCCTCACAAGTATACAGTATAGCCAAATCTATACACACAATATTAATTATTACATGCACAAAGTGAGTGAGATCCTTTAAAACAAAAGGGTGTAGCTAGAGCTCCAGACAAATTATAAATTGTAATGTTAATTGTAAAAGTACAATTTTAAAAGTAACAACTACAAACAAAAATATAGCTGCAAGCAGCAATTACGGGCCCAAGCACTCAACCGGCAAATTGAGGAGCTATTCACATCAAATGCAAAAATGAGCAATTACAGCAATTTTAGGATGATTGTAATCAAAATGGCGAAAAAAATCATGAATACAACCTCTGGTAGCATGATTTATTGGCTTATCAAGAGTGACCAATAGGTGGCAATCAAATTGATATGGTGTGTTCTGTGTGACTGACATTGACACACACTAAGTTTGGTGTCAATATGCCAAAGCATTGCAGAGCTACAGCTACAGGTGCCATTTTAGCATCATGCCTCAAATTCGTTGCTGTAGTAAGCGAAAACGGATTTGTCTATCGACACAAAATCCATAACGTTTTATCAGCACAGTCTCTAGATTATCTCACTCTATTTTGGTGAAAATCGGATCAATGATTGATGAGGAGTTCGAAAATGTAGGTGTTCAACATAAATCAAAATGGCTGACAGGAAATCCAGCTGGCATATTTGGTATCTATGTTGTCGGCATAAACCATGGAATATTTTTCATTACAATATGAAAAATAATGCAATAAATGCAATAAAAAGTTATTAGCATTTTTATAAATGTAATTATTACTGGTTAATGAATGGTTTATTACTCTTTACCAATAGGTGGCACTGTTAACAAATTGATGAGGTATGGTCAGGGTGAAGTGACAGTGACACATACAAAGTTTGGTGCAAATATGTCAAAGCTTTGCAGATATATATCCTCAAATGCATTTTGGCACTGTGCCTAAAATTTGTAACGGTGCTGTATGAAAACGGTTATGTCAATCAACACAAAATGCTTAACTTGAAAATCGGACCAACAGTTGAGGAGGAGTTAGAAAAGGTATGATTTTAACATAAATCAAAATTTACCAAATTGATGTGGCATGGTCAGTGTGAGGTGACAATGACACATACAAAGTCTAATGCAAATATGTCAAAGCTTTGTTGAGATACAGCCTCAAATGCATTTTGGCATCCTTCCGCAAATTTGTTGATGTGCTAAATGAGAACCGTTTTGTATATCGACATGAACTTTTGGCCAGCGGGGTCTGAAGATGATCCGCGCCAAATTTAGTGAAAATCGGACTAAGGGTCTAGAAGGAGTTAAAAAAAGTAGATTTTCAACATAAATCAAAATGGCGGACAGGAATTATGGCCAAGTTTGGCATAATGGGTATCGATGTTCTCGGAATGACAAAAAGAATATAGGGAGACCATTTTGATTTCAATAGTCTTAACTATTCAAAAGTTATTCGCATTTTTTATATATTTCATTATAACTCTTGACCACTGCCACCAAACTTTTTGAGTACCTTCAGGGCATGGAGCCGAATATTTTTGTAATTATTTTCGTAATGATACATTAATGCGTTCAAAAATACAGCATTTTAAATCATAATTCAAAATGGCTGACACCTAAAATGGCTGACACAGGAAATCTGGATATCATTCGACTCGACATGACCAGTTTTTGGCCAAACCATTCAGAAGTTATAAGCCAAAATATGCATTTATCATATCTCCTGGTGGCGCTGCGTCGAAACACTGCAGGTAGTCTCAGGTCATGGTTATTATAACACTCACCAAGTTTGGTCTCAATATGCCAAACCATTGCCGAGATATAGCCTCACATGCACTTTTGTGTGCTTTTCATCAAATTTGTTCACGTGTCATTCGAGAACGGTTGGACGAATCAATTTGAATTACATAACTTTTTGCTAGCTTTCTCTGAAGATGATCTGAGCCAATTTTCATGAAAATCAGACTAACCGTCTAGGACGAGTTTGAAAAAGTAGGTTTTTCGAAATATGTTGGGGTTAATTCGACTTGGCATGAGCCAAGGATTCAGAGGAAAAAAATATTTAAATTTTCTGGCTTACAGTTCGAAAGTTATTAGCATAAAAATATTGAAACTTTGGACAAGTGGTGGCGCTAGATAGTTGGAGTTAGAGACTTCAAATTTGATATAGTTAATGTTGGGACAGTCAACTTTCCCGCAAGCAGTTCTATGGGCTGCCATAGACTTGCGGCGGAAGAAAAAAAATTACACTAACGGATACAATAGGTGACTTGCACCTTCGGTGCTTGGCCCCTAATAAACGTTTAAGAACCAAACCATGGCTTTATGGAAAACTTGTCATGAACAAACATTGAAAAAAACCATGAAACCAAACTTCAGGAAGTTGCACAAAATAGATGCCATGCAACAAAGCAATAAATCTAATCTGGAGAAAAGATCTCCAAGAAAACCAAATGACACCACCTTGCCCAAACTCCTCTCCTTGTTCATTTATTACACCCTCTCCCCTCACACTCTTCTCCCCCAACAGGCTTCATTGAAAGTTCACTAAGAATATCTATATACAGTGCCACATAAGATGTACCTTGTGGATCTGTTGTTTTCCCCTTCATGTTTAGCATTGCTTCTCCAATGAAATTACATGGAACAATGAATTCTCTGCTTCCTGTTGGACTGCTGGCCTTACTGTAGCTGATCGTAGCTCCGTGTAGCTGTTTTTTTTTTTCTCTATAATCTTTATCTTACTATCACTTTCTGTTTTTTAAAGTGATAAAATATAGCTTAATTCACACCATATTTCTGATATTACCGATCAATCTTATCAGATTTTAATCGTTCACTTTTATTTTATATCCATGAGTGCAGTACACCTGGACTGCGTTAGCACTCGTTAGCTTGTCATTAGCATTTTCATTCGAACCTATCCCTGTTTTCTTTTCTCCTCTCCTCTCTCTCGCTCTAGTTTTTTCACAAGTTCATTAAACAGACCTGACCTGTTGAAAAGAGATGGTCTTCATCCCTCCTTGGGTGGCGCCACTCTTCTTTCTAGAAATATGGCAAATAGTCTTAGTGTTTATACTTGACTTACTGGGGCCCAGGTCAGGAAGCAGACAGCTAGCTGCTTTAACACTCTTTCACCTAGATATCACACTATAGAAACTGTGTCTGTTCCCCGAACTAGAAAATACAAAAAACGTCCAAACCAAGTTAAGATTAACAATTTAATTGAGGTTCAACAAATAAAAAACGGATGTAATACGGATAAACAAATGATAAAGCTTGGCTTATTGAATATCAGATCCCTTTCTACAAAAACGTTTTTTGTAAATAATATGATCACTGATCATAATCTAGATGTGCTCTGTTAGACAGAAACCTGGCTAAAACCTGATTATTACATTATTTTAAATGAGTCCACCCCCCAGAATGCTGTTATTAACATGAGCCGCGTCTAAAAGGCAAAGGGTGAGGTGTTGCTTCAATTTATAACAACATTTTCAGGAATTCTTAGAGGGCAGGCTTCAAGTATAACTCGTTTGAAGTAATGGTGCTTCATATAACATTATCCAGAGAAACAAATGTTTAATGATAAATCCCCTGTTATGTTTGTACTGGCTACTGTATACAGGCCACCAGGGCACCATATAGACTGTATTAAAGAGTTTGGTGATTTTACATCCGAGTTAGTTCTGGCTGCAAGTAAAGTTTTAATAGTTGGTGATTTTAATATTCATGTTGATAATGAAAAAGATGCATTGGGATCAGCATTTAAAGACATTCTGGACTCTATTGGGGGTAGACAACACATTTCAGGACCTACTCATTGTCAAAATCATACTCTAGATTTAATACTGTCACATGGAATTGATGTTGATAGTGTTGAAATTATGCAGCAAGTGATGGTAACTCATCATTATTTATTTGGTGCAAACTTCATATAGCCAAAATTGTAAATTTTTGTTACAAGTATGGAAGAACCATCACAAAAGACTTATCTTCCTGATGTATCTGAATTCCTTAGCATATCCAAAACCTCAGAACAACTTGATGATGTAACAGAAACTATGGACTCTCTTTTTCTAGCATTTTAAATACAGTTGCTCCTTTATACTTAAGGAAGGTTAAGGAAACCAGTTTGACCATGGTATAATGAGCATACTCACACCCTAGAGAGAACAGCCCGAAAAATGGAGCGCAGCTGGAGTAAAACAATTCATTGTTGCTTGGCGGGAAAGTAACCTATCCTACAGAAAAGCATTAAAAACTGATAGATCCGATAACTTTTCTTCTTCTTTAGAAGAAAACAAACATAACCCCAGGTATTTATTCAATACAGTGGCTAAATTAACAAAAAAAAAAAGCCTCAACAAGTGTTGACATTTCCCAACATCACAACAGTAATGACTTTATGAAATACTGTACTTCTAAAATTGATACTATTGGAGATAAAATTTTAACCTTTCAGCCGTCAGCTACATTATTGCATCAGACTACAGACCCTCTGAGGAACAGTTCCACTCATTCTCTACCCTTGGAGAGGAATAATTGTAAAAACTTGTTAAAAGCATCTAAACCAACAACAACCAACGACCCTATACCATCTAAGCTCCTAAAAGTGGTGCTTCCACAAGTCATAGATCCTCTTCTGAATTATCAATTCCCCATTGTCATTAGGATATGTCTTGAAAACCTTCAAACTGGCTGTTATTAAGCATCTCATAAAAAAAAAAATAAAAAAAAAAACACAACTTGAAGAACTAGTTAATTATAGACCAATCTCGAATCTCCCTTTTCTGTCCAAGATACTAGAAAAGGTGGTATCCACACAATTATACAAATAGTTACAAATGACCTGCTCTTATCAACTGATCGTGGTTCTATCTCTCTATTAGTTTTATTAGATCTTAGTGCTGCGTTTGAGACAATTGATCACAACATTCTTTTGCATAGACTTGAACACTTTGTTGGCATTAATGGAAGTGCATTAGCATGGTTTAAATCGTAGTTTTATGACCGCCATAAGTTCGTAGCAGTGAATGAAGATGTATCATATCGATCACAAGTGCAGTATGGAGTACCTCAAGGCTCAGTACTAGGGCCGGTACTCTTCAGCTTAATATGTTACCCTTGGGAGATATCATCAGGAAACATGGTGTTAGCTTTCACTGTTATGTTGATGATACTCAGCTCTATATTTCTTTGTGGCCTGGTGAAACACACCAATTTGAAAAACTAATGGAATGCATAGTCGATATAAAAAACTGGATGACGAGTAATTTCTTACTGCTAAATTCTGAATAAAAGAGGCGTTAATTATAGGTCCTAAAACTATGCATGTAATAACCTAGAACACTGTCTAAGGCTGCTCTGTCAATTCTTCGTCATCAGTTAGGAACCTAGGTGTGCTATTTGATCGTAATCTTTCTTAGAAAGCCACGTTTCTAGCATTTGTAAAATTGCATTTTTCCATCTCAAAAATATATCTAAATTATGGCCTATGCTCTCAATGTCAAATGCAGAAATGTTAATCCATACATTTATGACCTCAAGGTTAGATTATTGTAATGCTTTATTGGGTGGTTGTTCTGCATGCTTAGTAAACAAACTACAGCTAGTCCAAAATGCAGCAGCAAGAGTTCTTAATAGAACCAGGAAGTATGACCATATTTGCCCGGTTCTGTCAACACTGCACTGGCTCCCTGTCAAACATCATATAGATTTTAAAATATTGCTTATTACTTACAGTATAAAGTCCTGAATGGTTTAGCACCTCAATATTTGAATGAGCTCTTTTTACATTTTAATCTTCTACGTCCGCTACGTTCTCAAAACTCTAGCAATTTGATAATACCTAGAATATCAAAATCAACTGCGTGAGGCAGATCATTTTCCTATTTGGCGTCTAAACTCTGGAATAACCTACCTAACATTGTTCAGGAGGCAGACAAACTCTTGCAGTTTAAATCTAGATTAAAGACCCATCTCTTTAACCTGGCTTACACATAACATACTAAAATGCTTTTAATATCCAAATCTGTTAAATAATTTTTATGCTGCATTAATTAGGTAAACCGGAACCGGGAAACACCCAACACCCGATGTACTTGCTACATAATTAGAAGAATGGCATCTATGCTAATATTAGTCTGTTTCTCCCTTATTCTGAGGTCACCGTAGGCACCAGATCAAGTCTGTATCCAGATCAAAGGGTCACTGCAGTCACCCGGATCCAGTACATATCCAGACCAGATGGTGGATCAGCATCTAGAAAGGACCTCTACATCCCTGAAAGACAGCGAGGACCAGTACAACTAGAGCCCCAGATACAGATTCCCTGTAAAGACCTTGTCTCAGACGACCACCAGGACAAGACCACAAGAAACAGATCATTCTTCTGCACAATCTGACTTTGCTGCAGCCTGGTATTGATGAGCCTGGTTTCTCCCAAGGTTTTTTTCTCCATTCTGTCTACGATGGGGTTTCGGTTCCTTGCCGCTGTCGCCTCTGGCTTGCTTAGTTGGGGTCATCTACAGCAATATCATCGACTTGATTGCAAATAAATGCATCAACACTATTTAAACTGAACAGAAATGACATCACTGAATTCAATGATGAACTGCCTTTAACTGTCATTTTGTCATTATTGACACACTGTTTTCCTAACGAATGTTGTTCAGTTGCTTTGACGCAATGTATTTTGTTTAAAGCGCTATATAAATAAAGATGATTTGACTTGACTTGTTTGAAATACGTATGTAAAAGGTTAGATGCAAAACATTGAATTGCCATGTGGCATTGCATTATCTCTTCTGAATTGGCTTCTAATTGTTTAATTTTGCACATTTTTACCTGACAAATAAAATGTTATATTTGATCTGATTTGATTTTTTTCATTAACTAGTAAATTATGTGGAGGCTGATGTTACCTCAAAAACTGATGTTACAACACTTTTGGATTCCATCGTTGGGCCAGTTAGGTTGACCTTGCATTTGTGTCATATTAATACCTTCACAGACATACCACATTTTGTCATTACTCTTTGAACTACATGTTTTCCAACAAATAACTCAGTCTTGTGCATGTTCTTTAATCTGATCCCTCATTTGTGGTCTTATGGGATAGTTGTCCACTGTTTACTCACTTCAGAATATGAGGTATTCTTCCTTATGTATTTTGGGTTTATTATCTTATTCAAGATTCACACTGCACAATTTTCAATGCCATCTGCTCTTCTCACATTGACTGTGAGTTCCGTCTAGTTTCGGTTGTGTGCACACTACACAACGGATCGGTCATGTCATGTCACCTTTATTTGTATAGCACTTTATACAATACTGAATATGTCAAAGCAGCTTTAAAGTGTCAAACAGGAAAATAGTTTGTCAATAATGCATGAGAACTAAAACGAGTAATTTTTTCCAGCTAAGGTCATTTCATTGATGATTCAGTGATGTCATCATCCAGTTCAGCTCTCTTCCAATAGTGTGTGTGCAATCAGTCAAGCATCCCCAATGAAGCAAGCCAGAAGCGATGGTGGCAAGGAACCAAAGCTCCATTGGTGACAGAAATGGATAAAAACCATTGAAGAAACCAGACTCAGTCAGAGGGCCAGTTCTCCTCTGGTCAGACCTAACCAGCATGGAGCAGTGTAATTAAAGGTGCAACACAGGTTAGTCTGTGCAGAGGCGTTGTCTGGTTCCCATGGTCTTGTCTAGTTGAAGATCTGTGGGATCAGGGGATCTGTCTCTGAGGTGCATCTAGTTGATATGGTCTGACATTTAGGGCTGTAGAGGTAATCTCTTCTGCTTACATGGTTGTACTTCCTGATTCTAGTAAGAACTCTAGCTGTTGAATGTTGGACCAGCTGGAGTTTGTTTATCTGTCCGCAGAGCAACCACCCAATAAATCATTAAACCATCCAGGTGTTAAACATCCAAAAATTATTATATTTTTTTTTGTAAAATCACTGGACTATAAAAATGTTGCCACAACACTGCAAGGAGAGATCGGAGTGCTTCATCTGGAGAGTAGGAGGGGTACGATCTTGAGCAGTAACACCACCAACTCTGGCAAGTTTTACACATTTAATCTAGTAGTCATATGACCTCTATAGACCCATATGACCCTATTACTTTTTACAACTGATGTAGGTGTTTGGATGGACTCCGAAACATCTTGTTAAGCTTTGTATAGTCCAATGATTTTAATAAAAATGTAATTTTTGGAACCACCCAATAAATCATTACAATAATCTAACATTGAGGTCATGAACACATGAATTAACGTTTCTGCATTTGTCCGTGAGAGCATAGGTAGCAATTTATATATATTTTTAAGTTGCAAAAATGTGGTTCTACAAATGCTAGAAATATGGTTTTCAAAGGAAAGATTGCTATCAAATAGCACACCTAGGTTCCTAACTGATGATGAAGAATTGACAGAGCAGCCATCAAGTCTTAGTCAAAGTCAAAGTCACCTTTATTTATATAGCCCTTTAAACAAAATACAAGCCAAAGGCGACAGCGGCAAGGAACCGAAACTCCATCGGTGACAGAATGGAGAAAAAAACCTTGGGAGAAACCAGGCTCAGTTGGGGGGCCAGTTCTCCTCTGACCAGATGAAACCAGTAGTTCAATTCCAGGCTGCAGCAAAGTCAGATTGTGCAGAAGAATCATCCGTTTCCTGTGGTCTTGTCCCGGTGGTCCTCTGAGACAAGGTCTTTACAGGGGATCTATGTATGGGGCTCTAGTTGTCCTGGTCCCCGCTGTCTTTCAGGGATGTAGAGGTCCTTTCTAGGTGCTGATCCACCATCTGGTCTGGATACGTACTGGATCCGGGTGACTGCAGTGACCGACCATCTGATCTGGATACAGACTGGATCTGGTGGCTACGGTGACCTCGGAATAAGAGAGAAACAGACAAATATTAGTGTAGATGCCATTCTTCTAATGATGTAGCAAGTACATAGGGTGTTATGGGAAGTGTTTCCGGTTCTGGTTTACCTAATTAATGCAGCTTAAAAATCCTTTAACGGATTTGGATATTAAAAGCATATTAGTATGTTATGTGTATGCCAGGTTAAAGAGATGGGTCTTTAATCTAGATTTAAACTGCAAGAGTGTGTCTGCCTCCCGAACAATGTTAGGTAGGTTATTCCATAGTTTAGACGCCAAATAGGAAAATGATCTGCCGCCCACAGTTGATTTTGATATTCTAGGTATTATCAAATTGCCTGAGTTTTGAGAACGTAGCGGACGTAGAGGATTATAATGTAAAAGGAGCTCATTCAAATACTGAGGTGCTAAACCATTCAGGGCTTTATAAGTAATAAGCAATATTTTAAAATCTATACAATGTTTGATAGGGAGCCAGTGCAGCGATGACAGGACTGGGCTAATATGGTCATACTTCCTGGTTCTAGTAAGAACTCTTGCTGCTGCATTTTGGACTAGCTGTAGTTTGTTTACTAAGCGTGCAGAACAACCACCCAATAAAGCATTACAATAATCTAACCTTGAGGTCATAAATGCAAGTATTAACATTTCTGCATTTGACATTGAGAGCATAGGCTGTAATTTAGATATATTTTTGAGATGGAAAAATGCAGTTTTACAAATGCTAGAAACATGGCTTTCTAAGGAAACATTGCGATCAAATAGCTCACCTAGGTTCCTAACTGATGACGAAGAATTGACAGAGCAACCATCAAGTCTTAGACAGTGTTCTAGGTTATTACAAGCAGAGTTTTTAGGTCCTATAATTAACACCTCTGTTTTTAGAATTTAGCAGTAAGAAATTACTCGTCATCCAGTTTTTTATATCGACTATGCATTCCATTCGTATTTCAAATT
Source organism: Carassius auratus (assembly GCF_003368295.1). Lineage (NCBI taxonomy): Eukaryota > Metazoa > Chordata > Actinopteri > Cypriniformes > Cyprinidae > Carassius > Carassius auratus. The sequence goes on along the minus strand of NC_039292.1, from coordinate 17,404,496 downwards.
GGTGTGTTTCACCGGGCCGCGAAGAAATATAGAGCTGAGTATCATCAGCATAACAGTGAAAGCTAACGCCATGTTTCCTGATGATATCTCCCAAGGGTAACATATAAAGCGTGAAGAGTAGTGGCCGTAGTACTGAGCCTTGAGGTACTCCATACTGCATTTGTGATCGATATGATACCTCTTCATTCACTGCTACGAACTGATGGTGGTCATATAAGTACGATTTAAACCATGCTAATGCACTTCCACTGATGCCAACAAAATGTTCAAGTCTATGCAAAATAATGTTGTGGTCAATTGTGTCAAACGCAGCACTAAGATCCAATAAAACTAATAAAGAGATACACCCACGATCAGATGATAAGAGCAGATCAACTCTAAGGAGAGCAGTCTCAGTACTATGATACGGTCTAAATGTGACGGTGTTAATGGAGGACAGGAGACAAATGCGAGTACAAGTAAGTTTATTGGTAGTATGATGATGGTGGAAGGCCGGAGAATGACGCAGGAACCACGGTGGCAGCACAGACTGGTGAGTTGTGACGTGGGGTGCGCTGAACGACGGTGACAGTGGTGATAATCCAATGGTGGTGAGTGTATTCCAAGCGTGAAGACAGGATCCGACAGAACGGCGACAAGGCAAGGCAGGAACAACACGAACACGACATCAAACACCAGGATCTACAAACAACGATCAGACAAACAGTAAACGAAAGACAGGGCGTTATATAGTTTGTGGGAACGAGCCGCACCTGCCGCTGATCAGACGATCAGCGGCCACACCCACGTGAAACAATCAACATGACGTAACATGACTACAGCTGGAGACGGTGCATTCACGAACCGTGACAGTACCCCTCCTCCTAAGGACGCCTCCTGGCGTCCCCAGAATCTCTTACCTGTCGATTGTAATCATCGATAAGGGAATGATCCAGGATGTCCCTAGCAGGTACCCAACTTCTCTCCTCCGGACCGTAACCCTCCCAGTCCACCAAGTACTGAAACCCGCGTCCCCTCCTTCTAGAGTCCAGAATGCGATTAACCAAATAAGTGGTCTCCCCATCTACGAGACGCGGCGGGGGAGGGACCGGGGTAGGCGGATTAATGGGAGAATGAAATACAGGCTTGATTTTGGATACATGAAAGGCGGGGTGAATTCTCCTGTACGTCGGAGGGAGTTTGAGGCGGACTGTCACCGGACTAATGATCTTGGTGACAGTAAACGGGCCGATAAATTTGGGAGCCAGTTTATTAGAAACAGAACGGAGAGGAATGTTCTTAGTAGAAAGCCACACCTTTTGACCCACGACGTATACGGGAGGCCTAGACCGGTGGCGATCGGCTTTGGCCTTGGTTCGCGCCCCCACTTGGAGTAGAGTCTCGCGGGCTCTGGTCCAAGTGCGGTGGCACCTCTGGACGAAGGCGTGAACGGAGGGGACCGCAACCTCGGATTCCATACTGGGAAAAATTGGTGGCTGGTACCCTACACTACACTCAAAAGGAGATAGGCCCGTAGCAGATACTGGTAAGGTTTTGTGGGCGTACTCCACCATAGACAATTGTTGGCTCCAGGAGGAAGGATTCTTGGAGACCAAACATCGCAACACCCTTTCCAAATCTTGGTTGGCTCTCTCGGTCTGGCCATTGCTCTGGGGGTGAAACCCTGAGGACAGACTTACAGTCGCTCCCAGTAATTTACAGAATTCTCGCCAAAATTTAGACACAAATTGGGGTCCCCTGTCAGAAACCACGTCTATCGGGAGGCCATGTAAACGAAAGACGTGGTTTATGACGGTCAACGCTGTCTCCTTGGCTGAGGGCAACTTGGCCAAAGGAATAAAATGGGCGGCCTTCGAGAACCGGTCCACCACGGTTAAAACAACGTGTTGCCCTGGGAGGGCGGGAGGGTGGTAATAAAATCTAGTGCGATATGGGACCAGGGTCTCGAAGGTACCGGCAGCGGTTGGAGTAACCCATCCGGGGGCCGATTGGAAGCCTTACCAGTGTCACATACCGAGCAAGCCAAAACAAAATTGTGAATGTCGCGAGCCATAAGTGGCCACCAGAATCGTTGCTTGACTAAAAATCTAGTACGGTTAACCCCTGGATGGCAAGCCACATTAGAGCAATGTCCCCACTGGATAACGTTGGACCTTAATCCCTCCGGCACAAATAAGCGGTTCGGTGGGCACCCGGGCGGAGGCGTTACCCCTTCTAAGGCCGTTCTGACCTTCGATTCGACCTCCCATGTGAGAGTGGAGACCACTAATGTCTCAGGAAAAATACACTCGGGAGTGGACGGGCGTTCGGAATGGTCAAAAATACGAGATAAGGAATCGGGTTTGATATTTTTGGAACCCGGGCGGTACGAAATAGTAAAATCAAAACGTCCGAAAAAAAGTGCCCATCGAGCCTGCCTGGAGTTCAACCTTTTGGCGGTGCTAATGTACTCTAAATTCTTGTGGTCGGTCCATACTATAAAAGGAACCCCCGATCCTTCTAACCAGTGTCGCCATTCCTCCAATGCCATCTTGACTGCCAACAATTCTCTGTTACCAATATCGTAATTACTTTCTGCAGGAGATAAACGATAAGAAAAATACGCGCAAGGGTGGACCTTGTCGTCTAAGGGAGAACGTTGGGATAACACCGCTCCTACCCCCACCTCTGACGCATCGACCTCCACCACGAACTGACGTGTGGGATCAGGGGTAATAAGAATGGGATCTGAAATGAAACGGCTCTTCAGTTTCGCAAACGCAGCTTCCGCTGTGTTTGACCACCTGAACGCAGTTGGAATAGACTGTGCATGAAACTCGCATTTCTCCGCCTTGACAAAAAGCCCATTCTCTAGCAACCTCTGAAGCACTCGTCGGACGTGCTGCACATGTTCCTGGAGAGAAGAGGAAAAAATCAATATGTCGTCTGGGTAGACATAAATGAACTGATCAATCATATCTCGCAGCACGTCGTTGACGAGTGCCTGGAAGACCCCTGGGGAGTTGGAGAGCCCGAAGGGCATGACCAAATATTCAAAGTGCCCTCTGGGGGTGTTAAACGCGGTCTTCCATTCATCCCCCTCCCTGATCCGAACCAAATGATACGCATTGCGTAAGTCCAGTTTTGTGAAAATAGACGCTCCCTGCAACCTCTCGAAGGCTGAAGACATCAACGGCAAAGGATAAGTATTCTTTACCGTGATGTTGTTCAGCTCTCGGTAATCAATACAAGGTCGCAGTGATCCGTCCTTCTTTCCCACAAAAAAGAACCCCGTCCCCGCAGGAGAAGAGGAAGGGCGGATGAATTTGGAAGCTAGAGAATCAGAAATATATTTCTCCATAGCCTCCCTCTCTGGAACAGAAAGTGAATAAAGTTTGCCCTTAGGCGGAGACTTACCTGACAATAACTCTATGGCACAGTCGTAAGGACGATGCGGAGGAAGAGAAGCAGCTTGAGACTTATTGAACACTTCCTTCAGGTGGAGGTACTCAGCGGGCACGTTAAATAAATCCACCGCCTCCTCCTGTAACACCGACACAGACACAGACGGACAAGCAGACACTAAACAAGACTCATGACACTTTCGAGACCAAGAAAAGATGGAATTAGAAGACCAGTCTATTTTGGGGTTATGGAGAAGGAGCCAAGGGTGCCCGAGGACAATGGGTGCCAGGGGAGAGTCAAGGATGTGAAAAGAGATAGTCTCGGAGTGGTTGCCAGAGGTGATGAGTGTGATGTCCTCAGTACTGTGAGAAATAGTGGGAAGTTGCTGTCCAGTGAGGGCATGGACCGTGATGTGGTGCGGAAGGGGTTTGAGGGGAATGTGGAGCTTGTGTGCAAGATGACGGTCCATGAAGTTACCTTCTGCCCCAGAGTCCAGTAGTGCCTGACAGTGGTGTGTCTGTGCTGACCACCGCAGTCTAACCGGAAGGAGCGTAGATGATGGTGGTGATGAGGTCTTCTCGGCAGAGATCCAACCTGATAGTAGCCTCATGCGTACTACCGGGCTTGGCCTTTTACTGGACAGATATGGGCTTGATGTCCGGCTCCCCCACAGTACATGCAGAGGCCCAGGGATCTCCGCCTCTCCTTCTCCTCCCGGGAAAGCCGAGCACGCCCTACCTGCATGGGCTCGTGATCGTAGGTGGGGCTGACCACGTCTCCGCCGCTGAATCGCCCGTCCGCCGGGCCCCTGGATGGGGTGTTGAACAGCCCCCTCCTCTCCATCCGAGTGAGGCGGGCATCCACCCGTAACGCAAGGTCAATGAGTCCATTAAGAGAGGGGGGCAGATCCAGGGCATAGATCTCCCTCTGGACGCGGTCAGCCAGCCCATGCAGGAACATGTCCCACTGCGCCTCCTCGTTCCAATGACACTCTGCCGCCAGGGTTCTGAATTCAATAGAGAAGTCTGAGACGGACCTCTCCTGCTGGCGTAACTCCGCCAGCCTCCTGGCCGCCTCCCGTCCTGCGACGGCCCGATCGAAGACCCGCCTCATCTCCTCGGAGAGCGCCAGGAACGAGTCGCAGCATGGGTCCTGGTTCTCCCACACCGCCATCCCCCATAGTGCCGCCCTCCCAGAGAGTAGTGTGAGAACAAACGCCACTTTCGCCCTCTCGTTGGAGAATGTCCTGGGTTGCAGGGCAAAATGCATATAAATGCGGGTTAGAAATGCTCTACAAAGACTGGGCTCACCCGAGTACGCTTCCGGGATCGGAAGGCGCGGTTCCTGCTGGGAGGCGGTCACTGGTGGTATCGGGAGAGCGGGCGGTGTGGGTGGCGCAGTGGATCAGCGGCCACACCCACGTGAAACAATCAACATGACGTAACATGACTACAGCTGGAGACGGTGCATTCACGAACCGTGACACTAAATCCTGACTGGAAATCCTCACATATATCATTTTTCTCTAAGAAGGAATATCATTGTGAGGATGCTACCTTTTCTAGTATCTTAGACAGTATTCTAGGTTATTACATGCTGAGGTTTTTGGCCCAATAACTAAAACCTCTTTAAAGCTGCGGTAGGGAACATTTGACGCTCTAGTGGTCAATAAACAGAACTGCTTGCGTCTTGTGGAAGAACATCGTAGCCGGAACTACTTCTCTCTGTTTATGCCTATGAAGAATCACAAAGGTACTGGGTTACTCCGCCGCGGTACCCCCGAAGCAATCTAAAACAGTCCGAATATAAACACTTATTATAGGTGCACCCTAGTGATTCAGGACAAGCCAAAAACACAGTTTGGAAAATGGATTCATGGTGTACTCGCTTATTGTATACATTTTTCTACATTTTGAACACAAATAAAGTTACGGACCGCAGCTCTGATTGGTTATTTTTTACCGGGAGCGATGGAGTTTCTGCAAATGGCAATAGGACCACTGGGAGGAGCCAGAGGAGCTTGATTTCTTCACAGATTATCTGTCTCATATTCTACTGTCAGGACATAATGACAGGTTTAATAAATATGTAAAAAATATTTTTTTTTACAAAAGTTCCCTACAGCACCTTTAAGGCAGCTCTCTGTGCTCACTATACCACAGTGTCAAACTGTTTTACTTAATCTTCCTTAAGCATAAAGGAGCAATCGTACAAACTCAATTCCAAAAAAGTTGGGTCGCTGTACAAATTGTGAGCAAAAAAGGAATGGAATAATTTACAAATCTCATAAACTTATATTTTATTCACAGTAGAATACAGATAACATATCAAATGTGGAAAGTGAGACATTTTTAAATGTCATGCCAAATATTGGAGAGACTGTTCCAGATTCTCTGAATCTTTGGATGATATAATGCACAGTAAATAATGATAACTTCAAACTCTTTTTTTCCTTTCTGATATTGCTAAACTATTTTTCACCACAGAATTGAGGGAATTGGTGATCCTCTGCCCATCTTGACTTCTGAGAGACACTGCCACTCTAAGAGGCTCTTTTTATACCCAATCATGTTGCCAATTGACCTAATAAGTTACAAATTAGTCCTCAAGCTGTTCCTTATATGTACATTTAACTTTCCAGGCCTCTTATTGCTACCTGTCCCAACTTTTATGGAATGTGTCGCTCTCATGAAACCCAAAATGACATTTAAAAATGTCTCACTTTCAACATTTAATATGTTATCTATATTCTATTGTGAATAAAATATATGCTTATGAGAGTGTAAATTATTCCATTATTTTTTAATCACAATTTGTACAGTGACCCAACTTTTTTGTAATCAGATTTGTATAAATGGTGATCCCAATGCATCTTTTTCATTATCAACATGGACCAACAATTAAGACTTTATCTGCAGTCATCACTAACTCATAGAACTAATTGAAAATCTGCAAACTCTTTATTAAAGTCTGTATGGTGCCCTGGTGGCCTGTATACAGTAGCCAGTACAAGCATCACAGGGGATTTATCATTAACACTTGTTTCTCTGGATAATGTTATATGAAGCACCATTACTTCAAATAAACACTACAAATTATACTTGAAACCAGAGTTCTGAGAAATACTGAAAATATTATTATAAATTGTTTCAACACCTCCCCCTTTACCTTATGGATGTGGCTCAAGTTTATAACATAATGTAATAATCTGTTTTTAGCCAGGTTTCTGTCAAACAGAGCACATCTAAGTTATGATCAGTGATCATATCATTTACTAAACGTGCTTTTGTAGAAAGGGATCTAATATTCACTAAGCCAAGACTTATCATTTACCATATATATATATATATATATATATATATATATATATATATATATATATATATATATATATATATATATATATATATATATATATATATTTTAACAGTACTTAAATTGTTACCCTTAAATTGTTTTGGACTTTTTTGTATTTTCAAGTTCGGGGGTTACATATTATGTCCCTTGTTGACAATCCAGCCCTACAGATCAACTTTTTGAGCAATGTTGCCATCAACAGACAACCAGGTGAGACACAGGGCCCATGACCAATCTAAAGTTCCCAGACAGAAAAATTTGTTGCCTATTCTCAAACAGAAAGTGCTCAAGCAACATCGCTTGGCAACATTGCCCCATGTATCATTACATGAACTGGGACATGACTGGAGACATGAGAAGTCTCAGGCTCGACCGAGACAGGAAAACCTGGGGCTGGCCAAGAGTTTGTCAGAAACTGAGGCAGCCATGACTTGATCAGTGGACCTAGAACGCTTCTGAATTTACCTATACTATATAATATATAAACAAAATCACTATAAGCAGTACATCCAAATAGGCAGTATTCCTAAAATTAGGCATAAAATATTAACACAGAAGAGGGTTGTCCTATTTATAAATGACAGGGATTAGCATGTCTACTTCATGCAATTTCGGATGCAGTTGCTACGTCTGGGAAAGGATCTATGAACAGAGACAATAGAAAAAGTTTATTTTAAGAATTTTCAATTTATAATAAAAAGTAACATTTCAAAGTAAAAGTTGATTAACATAAATGAAATCAAGAAAAGACGAACAAAACTATTTCCCAGGGAAATGATGGAATGAACCATCGTATCAAGAACAAATATATTTAACATTTTGCTTATAGCTTTTGAATATGATCATTTTGTATAATTGTAACGCACTGTTCACTTCATGTGCAGAAATGTTAGCCATATTCAATCATAAAATAAATTCATATTCATCACAAAATAAAACTTTTTCTATCCCTATTTATTTTCTTACTCTAAACTTACCTCTCACACAAAACTTTCTGCATTCATTTGATTTTCAAAACACTTCATTCTTTATGATTTATAAAGCTGAGATGAGAATCTGATATCATTTTACTTTAAACCCTAAGGATCTTCACTGGAAATCTAACAAAACCAATACATCAATCAAACTCCAACTATAAGGTCATGATTGACAGATAAAGAAAGCTTCCTTTAGTACCTTACTTAAGATAAACATCAAGAAAAAAATCTAGATTTTTATTTTTTTTGCTTTTGTTTATTCCTCTTTTTATCACAAAACCACTGAAAGTGGATCCATATGAGATGTTAATGAACAGGCTCAGATCTGGTAACACAAAACCATTAGTAAAAACATTCTTTCCTTGAGCTTTAACCTCCAGCAAGAATAAATCTCTGAATGTGAGGAAGAAAAAGAAAACAGTTCCAGTCCAGTCCACATCTATAAGTACTTCATTGTTCTGGTTAGTATTTCAAATGCAGCAACAACATTGTGATTTTGGTACAATATTTAGGCTTATGAAGGAGTGGTTTAGGATATGTTTTATGCTTCCAAGTAATTTTGGTCTGGGGTAATGACTGATGTTTATGGTTTAACAGTTAAAACGTTAACCTTAAAACTGTTCACCAGCAAATATTCCAGCATTCTCGTGGAGTTGGCAGTAGAAATGGTAGATTGTGTTTCTTTGTATATTGCTGCAGTGTTTGATTATTCTTCCACATGGCAGAAAGAGAAAGAGACGTTCTGTTCTAAAGGCACAGGAAATGCCAAATCTCAACCAGCTTGTTTAACCACCACCCTTCCAGCTTCCTCAAACCTCAGTCGTTCCAAAATAAATGTCAGCAACAGACAGATGAAAAAGACCAGCCTACTGAAGAATGATTACAGGAATAACAGATTTTGACATAAAAAAATATATACAAAAAAAAAAAAAATCTGTGTAGGGTTTTCAGTCTGAAAGAATACCTAAGAAGTGAAACCATTTAAAATGAAGCTTGTTTGTAGTCAGGTTAACTAAATCTTATTAAATCATATTTCTGACTTGAATAAAACGGTTCATTTAAAGGCTGCACATCATAAAGCATATTTTACGTTATCTATTTATTTATTTTACAGTAAATACAATTTAAATTTCTTTCACTGGTGGCTATAACAATTTATTTCCGCAACTAACTTACCTATGCGACCAAAAAAGACATACGCATTCTTAACATCATGTCTGTATACAGTACATGCTTAGAGACAAAAAAAAAAAATAGAAATCAATAGACTTATGAACACATAATAAAGCCTCAAAAACATGTTTAAATCTCCATATTATATAAGAGTGAAGGTACCTTCAGTACTCAAAACCACTAAAAAAGTTTCAAGCTTTGGGAAATTTTGGAGATCCAACGTTTCACACACTTCAGAATAACAACAATCCAACTCGGACTGTAGTCTGTCCAGAAGGTCTGTGACTCTAAACACTCAGGTAGTCATTTTTAAGCCGGCTTAACCTGGATCCATGACTCCGGATGATCAGAGAGATGAGTTCATGTTTATCCTTGAGTCCAGAAGAGATGTCCAGAGTTTCCTGCAGAGTGTCCCTCACATTATACATGGGGTTGATGAAGTTACTGGTGAACTCATTCTCCTCTCTTTGCTCGGTATCCTGGTTTTGCTTGAATTTTGTCTCCAGCTCCACAAGAGATTTCTCCACGTTTGTGAAAGCCTCGTTGATCTGCACGATCTCCCTCTTCAGGTATTTCCCATAGCTGTCCTCGCCGTCCAGGTCGTAGGAGATGCTCTTCCCGAGGCTCTCCAGGACGCGCGCCGCGTCTTCTATCTGCTGCTTCATGATGATGAAATCCTCTCGTATGATCGAGTCCTGGTCTTCCTCCAGCGGACACGGACTGCGGTCGATCCATTTAAAGAGCATCTGACATTTCTCCGGGTCTACGGTCTCCTCGTAATCACCGTCCGGGACGAAGAAGTGGTGAAAAGTCCCGTTGGACATTTCAGGGAGCAAAGGTCCATAGTAGACCGCACCGCAGAGCGGCAATAAAAACAGAGCAAGAGTGAAAGGTAACATGGTAGATAGCTTCTGTCCACTTGGAAGGTCTGAGTGACCTGACAGGGACGATGTCCACATCTGGAATCCTTCCTATGAGTGTGAGCACTATAGAAGAGACGCTCAGCTGTAATCTGAGTCCCACGCGCTTTCACGCGCTCAAATTACACCCACTCATGAGCACAGCCTGAAAGGGTTTTTAAACTTAGCTTTTTACGTTTCTAGATATCACTTTGAAAAAAACTCTGATTATATTATAAGTAATTGATTATTGATCAACAAGTATTATACTGTACCAATATAATGATATGAAGCGAATACAAGTAGGCTACATAAAAATAGTTTGTTTAACGAATCAACATGAATTTCATCCTGTAAATCATATTTTTAAAAACAATGGCATTAATAAATGGTCAGAAGGTGTTGCACTTTATTGGCACCCTAATAATATAATATAATATAATATAATATAATATAATATAATATAATATAATATAATATAATATAATATAATATAATATAATATAATATAATATAATAACAACTTCTACTTTTGTGATGGTCATCAGTGCAAATTGATTTAAATCTATTTCCCATGTTTTTAACATGATCACATCTTTCAAAAAAAAAAAAAAATAATAATAATAAAAAAAAATTATCAAGGCAAACTACATGTGAGAGTTTCAGTGATGACAAAGTAATCTTTACTAACATCACTAAAGCACGTCATCATCAGTGAGAGTAATAATGAACCACATTCTAGGTTTTGCACAAGTAAAATATAACACCTTGACAGACACAACACCCTTTATATCCTTTATATTGATATAATATAACATGATCTGTGTTGGGGAAAGATCCTTTTAAAAGTAATGCATTACAATATTGTTTTTATGCCTAAAAATAATTGCATTACTCAGTTATGTTACTTTTCCGAGGGTTATTTTTTATTTTTTCTCTGATCTGGGATCGGCTTACTGGTTTGTTTTTAATATAAAACAAGTTATATTTTTGGGGACTATTTGGTGTTCGCCTTTCTGTTTGTGGTCACCTCTGGTATGGGAATCTTCTTCACCATCAAAGAGAGAAAGAAAGCCTCATCTAAATAAAATCTGGTCGGGGCTTTTGTCATCAAATGTTTTATACTTTAGTTTTCACTAGTTTTACTATATTGCATACAGATTTTATTATTAAATATTACATTATATATATATATATATATATATATATATATATATATATTCTACAGTGGACAGAAATAAAGTATTGAGGTAGGATGTTGGCCAGATGTTTCTGGGCTTTTTGGAGGTCATGACCTTTAGTAATGAATCCCATAGGCCGTGTCAGCTGTAGTTATGCAGGTTGAGGCCCTCCAGCATGATACAAACTTGTTCTGACTTGTTGTTCTCACAGGATTTGGAGATGCGGTTTTGTAAGCTTGTTCGTGTTGCAGTCACTTTAATTTATATCGTTCAAATGGTGAGTAGAATTAAATGCTCCCACATTTAAAACATGTATTGTATAGTTTGTTGTTTGGTTTTTGATCAATGCTGATTGTTCTGTTTTTAACTCTTTAGATTCTGTACAATGGTGTGGTAGTTTATGCTCCTGCTTTAGCTCTCAATCAAGGTTAGTTTACATTAGTCACACAAATTTTGGGGAAAAAATAGTAAACATTTGGACATCAATCTGAATGTGTTGTTAAAACGTTTTGAGGTGCAAAGCAGGTAATATTTCTTAAATAGATGGCCCCTTATGAAAAATAAGAGCACTTAATTGTATTGAATGTGCACTAGGGAATTTCAAACCTTAAAAGTGTATATATATATAAAAAAAAAAAAAAACTGTAATGAGCTAAAATTAAATAAAAGGCCACTCAAGTGTAATTAAAAAGATTATACTTACACTTACACTTAAAAAAATTCACTTTTTGAAGTAATGTCAAATGCTAAGTTTTAATTTAAGATTTAAGTACTTAAATTTTACTTAAGTTGACCAAAAGCACTTATACGGCCTATTTCCACTAAACATAAAGTTAAACTATTATACTAAAATATTTTAATTGAATTGCATTTGACATACAATAAAATGTCCAAAAACATTACATTAAGATCACACTTAAGTATAATATTTTAAAGTATGTTACATTTCCATAATAAGAACTATTTTTAAAAGAATGCTACAGTGAACTTTTTAGAGTCAGAGGCAGTGGCTCATAACCCTGTGTGCTGCCTACCTAGACATTATTTAAGTGCATCATACAGTATACTGAGATAAAGACTTAGCTTGAAAATGATTCCCTTTACACAAGAGGACTCACGCGTCCTACATGAGTAACACTTGTCATGTGAACCACACAAGAGACTAATATTCAAAAAACATGAGAGACCAATGAGTCAATGCAAATATAGACTGAAATGCCACATATTTTATGATTAGGTTACATTGATTCATGTAGAATGTTTTTAATAAAAACTGACTTATTGTCTCTTTTGCAATCCAACAGTTTTCACTTATGTAACTTATTTATATGTTTTGTTTGTTAAATCAGACTCTGTTGTTTCTCTATTGTTGTTGTGATGTAGACAAAAGTCATCTTTAAATGTAGGAGTCATTCATGCAGGACATCAGTTATATAAACAGTTTATCCCCATCAGTGACAGGATTTGATCTTTGGGGATCCATATTTACCACTGGCATTGTCTGCACTTTTTACTGCACATTGATGAGTGCTGCTGAATTCTGATGCAGGTTTCACTATAATTATGCTATTATGATTATGATAATGTGATAAAAAAATATGGTTGTGAATATTATTGTAATCAATAGTCTGGTAATGGTTATGATTGGTTGTAATTATGTTTTTAGTTAGGACACTTCTATTTGATCCTTTTTTTTAAAGAAAATAATACATTTAATCAATATTAACATATTAATCACTATTATCAATATACATAATAATATTGTAACTTTGAGATTGTCACATGACACCTAGAAGCCTAAATTCTTATGTGTTTCATGAGAAAACACGAATGACATGAACGAACATGTGAAATTTCTGAGTTTGACTGATGAAATATTCCTGTATATGCGATTCTGAGCAAAATGTTTAAAGTTTTGTGAGTGTGGCAGTCTGATGGCCTCAGTGGCTGATGATCAGACAGAAACAGGAGAAACAGTGCCAGTGTGTGTGAGTGTTTAGGGTAGGTTGAAGGCTGTGTTCTGGACAGATGACTTCCAGATGGTGCTGATGGTGGCTGGGTTTCTCACAGTGCTGATCCAGGGTGCGAGTCGAGCAGGAGGGATTGCACCAATAAGAAAACACACACATATTTTGGTTTATTAGGTTGTTTTTATCATAGCATGTCGTTATAAGAATAATTAATGATTTATACATAATTTACCAGTGTTAGTGAACCTGTCAACAATCCAGAGATGCATCTCTTGCAAAACAGAAAGCTGGTGAGCACTTCATATATTTAACGTTACTTGTTTCTCACAATCTGGTCACTCATTTTGATAAAAAAAAAAAAAAAAAAAAAAAAAATATATATATATATATATATATATATATATATATATATATATATATATATATATATATATATATATATATATATATATATATATTTACCAAATCATTTAAATAAAAAAATATATGTCAAGCAATATATGAACTGTGGGGAAAAAATTGGCACAAAAGTCAATTTGTAGCTTCCAGATCAAATTAATAACTGTACTTGAATTCTGTTTTAAATGAATGGTTGTACTCTTTTATATTTCTACAGATACATTTCCAAGAAAAAACAAAAAAAAACAAAAAAACTTTTTTCTACTTAAAATGTAATTTATGTCTTTATCCATTTTTATCTCCGCTCATGCCATATTTTGTGATGGAAATTCTCTGTGTTTCCAGGAATGCCAGGCTTATATGTTGCATGTGCATTCAGTGGAACGCTGAGATAAGGTTAATTTTGTCCCTCCGTGATTTTCAGTTTATATATCAAAGCTCACAATAATATATGCGATAATATAAACTAAATGTTGTAATACAGTTTAATTTTTACATGAATTTACTTAAACGTAATAAGTAAGTTTACGAAGTAAATGATCCTGAATGCAGTGTTTAATTGCAAAGATTATTATTGTTTTTTTTATAGACTTTAGATTTAGATACAGTATATACCACTGACACTTAGGACTTGTGAGTTAACCCTTGTGCAGACAATCTGTTTACCTCATTTGGTGCTCCTGTTCAAAAATGACAAGCCTTTTAAAAACTGCTTGTAAATCATTTTGCTGTATTATCACTAAATCTTGGATTAGATCTTAAAAAAAACTCAGTCAACTTGTTTTCATTTTGCACAGGTTTTGTTTTTATTTTTTGGAAGTGAATTGATCGTATGCCTCATTGATCTGAGCTCATGCACCTCAGTTTTTGAGTGACTGATAATTCTGGCAGTGTTCACTGAGTCCTATAACCAGTCAGTTCCAAAAAGAAAACTGAAAACATGTTGACAAAAATATTTAATCCAAAACTTGGTAGTAATAGCCTAATCAGAAACTTGTAAGGTTTTTTTTTTTTTGTAGGCCAATCATTTTTGACTGGGAAGACCATGAGTATAACAACATTAGGGAGGGGAGAACACATGTTTAGTTATTATACCCTGAGCCAAGTCACAGTCAAAGTAAAAGCCAATAACATTTAACTACAATTTTTTGGGGAAATAATGTCTGGAACACAACATTAACATTCAATAGACAGTCATTATTTACATTATTCATTTCTTGATTTCAAAGAAATTTCCATGATGGCTAGTAAGTGAATAATGACAGAATTTACATTTTCTTAAAACTTTAGTTTATTTAATAATAAAACATTTTTACTTAGTTTAACCATGTTTTTTTTTTCCCATGTATTTTTAAGCTGAGCAATACTGATCTATAAAAGGAGACGTCATGTTCTGCTTCTCTTTTCCAGCACAGTAGCTGCCAGCATTAGTGTTTTGGCCACGGTGATGTATGAAGACTTTGTGAGAAAGTGTTTTAGAGATCTGTCCAACCAAGCAGCCAACTGGATCAGCAAAGCACTGTGTAAATATATCCAATGTGTTCAAATCTTTTCAGGACATTAAAAGAGATACAGTCATCATCAGAATATTAATTCAGATTTAATGACTGAAAGAGATTTGTCTTGACCGATCATTACATTACATTATGAGTCACAGCAAGATGTCTGATCCTTTATATGGGCAAAAATTAAAGCGCAACAGATCACTGGGTTTCCAGACTGTCAGCAGGAAGGGTCTGACACTTTTAACTGCCAGAAGTAAGTCAAACAAAACATGAAGCGAACCAAAGCAAAACTCAAGCAGCTCAGCCTTTATGTGAGCAAAGCTGTGTAAACTTAATCCAGAAATTGTTGAATATAAACACTTTGACAAGCTAAGAATGATAGATTGATCAGCAAAGAGATACTGGAATGACCATTGTGTGGAATGCTATTGTAAACTCCTGTTTACTCTGAATACTGAAGCCTGATTTGTTCACGTTCATGCTGCTGCATAGGCAAATCCCTATAAGACAGCGCTGCATGCCATTTCATCAGAATCTTTCGGCTGACAGCGACAGTCTTTGACTCACGTGCAGCTTTATAGCATGCCAGTCTATGCAACACTTGTTCATGTTATCTCAGGGAACGTCTCCGTTCCCTCCTTCAGGGAACGAGGGTTAAATACGTAACCAAGACGTTCCCTGAGATAACATGAACAAGTGTTGCATAGACTGGCATGCTATAAAGCAGCAAAGTCAGATTGTGCAGAAGAATAATCATGTCATTACGGCAAGGTTTAGGTGCCTGAGATTGAGGAGGGGCCTGGGATCACCATCTTTCTTGAACCAGGAAGTAGCAGCTATAAAAGCCTGGCTCACTATTGGCTGGTGGAACCTATACAGTGCCTTTTGCAAGCAGACCCTCCCTTCAGACTGAGCAACATGTCCATCATTGTCTTGGAGTTTGGATCACATCTTAGAAGAAGGAAGGTCTGCAAGTGAATCAAGAGTGAGTAACTTCATTGTATTGTTTGCAGGACCTGACTTGACATGCCTGGTATGGCTTCCCAAGCTTGACCTCTGCAGCGAAGGGCCTGACACTTGTGCTGCAGAGAAAAGGAAAATTACAGTACCATGTCCACTATAACAGCAATGGATTTTGTGGGTGCAAGCACATATAATGTGGTGATGCCCAAACACCAGATCTGGACAGGGGTTGGGAGGCATATACAAGCTTTCTTAGAATGAGGTCTTGTGCAGCAGGACACAACCTTCTTCTCTTTACACTTTATGCATCAAGGGTGCTTCAAGTCAAGTCAAGTCAAGTCTGCTTTACTGTCAATTCTTCCACATGTACAGTACATACATACAGGGAATTGAAATTGCATACTCTCAGACCCTTGGTGCATACAGATAACACTAACAGTAGAACATTAAATACAGATAAAAAAAAAAAGTACAACTATACAAATATACATATAGGTCATGTAAAAAAGAAAGATAAGTAAAGCAGCACAAGGCACATGGCATATAGAGTGCAAACCAGTGAGGTAAACATTGCAGATTATTGTAGTACAAAATAGCTTATTTAGTCTGGTGTTAATGCTGAATGAGGTAGTTAAGTCACTTTTATTTTTATAGCGCTTTAAACTAAAAAGATTGTTTCAAAGCAACTGAACAACATTAATTAGGAAAAACAGTGTGTCAATAATGCAAAAGGACAGTTAAAGGCAGTTAATCATTGAATTCAGTGATGTCATCTCTGTTCAGTTTAAATAGTGTCTGTGCAATCATTTGCACTCAAGTCAACGATATCGCTGTAGATGAAGTGACCCCAACTAAGCAAGCCAGAGGCGACGACAGCAAGAAACCAAAACTCCATCGATGAGTGAATAGAGAAAAACCCATGGGAGAAACCAGGCTCAGTTGGGGGGCAGTTCTCCTCTGACCAGACGAAACCAGTAGTTCAGTTCCAGACTGCAGCAAAGTCAGATTGAGCAGAGAATCATCTGTTTCCTGTTGTCTTGTCCTGGTGGTCCTCTGAGACAAGGTCTTTACAGGGGATCTGTATCTGGGGCTCTAGTTGCCCTGGTCTCCGCTGTCTTTCAGGGATGTAGAGGTCCTTTCTGGGTGCTGATCCACCATCTGGTCTGGATACGTACTGGATGATGTAGCAAATAGATTGGGTGTTATGGGTTTACCGGTTTACCTAATTAATGCAGCATAAAAATCCTTTGAATTTGGATATTATAAGCATATTAGTGCGTTATGTGTAAACCAGGTTAAAGAGATGGGTCTTTAATCTAGATTTAAACTGCAAGAGTGTGTCTGCCTCCTGAACAAGGTAGGTTATTCCAGAGTTTAGACGCCAAATAGGAAAAGGATCTGCCGCCCGCAGTTGATTTTGATATTCTTTCCTTGAGTTTTGAGAACGCAGCGGACATGGAGGAATATAATGTAACGAATATAATATAATGTAAGAGCTCATTCAAATACAGAGGTGCTAAACCATTCAGGGCTTTTTAAGTAATAAGCAATATCTTTATAATGTGTGATAGGGAGGCAGTGCAGTGTTGACAGGACCAGGCTAATATGGTCTTACTTCCTGGTTCTGGTAAGAACTCTATCTGCTGCATTTTGGACTAGCTGGAGTTTGTTTCTTCAACTCTGAATAGCATGCAAAATGTTCCTGTTTCATTTGCAAAGCCTTCCTTATATGGTATCAGCCCATATATGGGTTCATTTGAAAGCTTAGAGTGTTTTCTTTACAAAGAATATCATTTATTGGGGTTTTATGATACATAAAGTAGTCAAATTAAGCTAAGAAATATACCCCCCCCCCCACACACACACACATGCATTTTGCTAGTTTGCAGTTTGACTTATGCTCTTTCAAAGACTGTTCAGAAAACACCTACAAAAAAAGCACATTGTATTGAGATGGTTTATCATATGTGAAACAACCTAAATAATACTATTTGTCACAAACAGCAGCTTTTTATGTAACTTCTGAGTGTTTTCTGTAAAATAATATACATATATTACATGCAAAGGGGAAACATGCATATAAAGGAACACTTCATATTCATGAAGGCGGAAATTGTATACAAAAATGGTATTATAGTTGGAATGGAATAACTTTTGCATAGATTAGGATATAAAGAAATGTCCTTTTTCCTCTATTAGCTGACATGTGCTGGAAACACATAAAATAGCCATTCAAAATAGCCAAATAGCCATAAAATAGCCTTCATTGCCTGAGCTATACTATTTCAAACTTCAGTTTATACAAATAAACTCAAAAAGCGCCTTGTTTCCCCCCCCCCCTACTTATTATAACACAGACAGCATATATTGTAATTTTTATCAATTTCAACAGTGTTTTATCTAATTCCAGGGTTTCCTTTAAAATGATACCAAACTTTGTGTGTTTACACTTCTGCATAAGGAAAGGGAAGCGTTCTAAATTAGGTAGGAAAATGGAAAAACGGAAATCCCCAAAATAGCATTTGAACTTAAGTTAAGCGTGTAGAACAACCAACCAATAAAGCATTACAATAATCTGACCTTGAGGTCATAAACGCATGGATTAACAATTCTGCTTTGACATTGAGAGCATAGGTCATAATTAAGATATATTTTTGAGATGGAAAAATGCAGTTTTACAAATTTACAAATTTAGTGTTTATACTTGACTAACTGGGGCCCAGGTCAGGAAGCAGACAGACTGGCTAAACCGACCGTCTGCTAGCTGCCTCCCGTCACAGAGGTCAGTTAATTCTCAGCACATAGAGACTCTTTCACCTAGATATCACACTATAGAGACTGTGTCTGTTCCACGAACTAGAAAATACAAAAAACGTCCAAACCAAGTTAAGGTTAACAATTTAATTGAGGTTCAACAAATAAAAAACAAATGCAATATGGATAAACAAATGATAAAGATTGGCTTATTGAATATCAGATCCATTTCTACGAAAACACTTTTTGTAAATAATATGATAACTGATCATAATATAGATGTGCTCTGCTTGACAGAAACCTGGCTAAAACCTGATGATTACATTATTTTAAATGAGTCCACCCCCCAAGATTATTGTTATAAACACGAGCCGCGTCTAAAAGGCAAAGGGGGAGGAGTTGCTTCAATTTATAATAACGTTTTCAGGATTTCTCAGAGGGCAGGCTTCAAGTATAACTCGTTTGAAGTAATGGTGCTTCATATAACATTATCCAGAGAAACCAATGTTAATGATAAATCCCCTGTTATGTTTGTACTGGCTACTGTATACAGGCCACCAGGGCACCATACAGACTTTATTAAAGAGTTTGGTGATTTTACATCCGAGTTAGTTCTGGCTGCAGATAAAGTCTTAATAGTTGGTGATTTTAATATCCATGTCGATAATGAAAAAGATGCATTGGGATCAGCATTTATAGACATTCTGAACTCTATTGGTGTTAGACAACACGTTTCAGGACCTACTCATTGTCGAAATCATACTCTAGATTTAATACTGTCACATGGAATTGATGTTGATAGTGTTGAAATTATTCAGCCAAGTGATGATATCTCAGATCATTATTTAGTTCTGTGTAAACTTCATATGGCCAAAATTGTAAATTCTACTTCTTGTTACAAGTATCGAAGAACCATCACTTCTACCACAAAAGACTGCTTTTTAAGTTATCTTCCTGATGTATCCGAATTCCTTAGCATATCCAAAACCTCAAAACAACTTGATGATGTAACAGAAACTATGGACTCTCTCTTTTCTAGCACTTTAAATACAGTTGCTCCTTTACGCTTAAGAAAGGTTAAGGAAAACAGTTTGACACCATGGTATAATGAGCATACTCGCACCCTAAAGAGAGCAGCCCGAAAAATGGAGCGCAGCTGGAGGAAAACAAAACTAGAGGTATTTCGTATTGCTTGGCGGGAAAGTAGCATATCCTACAGAAAAGCATTAAAAACTGCTAGATCTGTTTACTTTTCTTCTCTTTTAGAAGAAAACAAACATAACCCCAGGTATTTATTCAATACAGTGGCTAAATTAACGAAAAATAAAGCCTCAACAAGTGTTGACATTTCCCAACACCACAGCAGTAATGACTTTATGAACTACTTTACTTCTAAAATCGATACTATTAGAGATAAAATTGCAACCATTCAGCCGTCAGCTACAGTTTTGCATCAGACAGTGCACTATAGACCCCCTGAGGAACATTTCCACTCATTCTCTACTATAGGAGAGGAAGAATTGTATAAACTTGTTAAATCATCTAAACTTACAACATGTATGTTAGACCCTATACCATCTAAGCTCTTAAAAGAGGTGCTTCCAGAAGTCATAGGTCCTCTTCTGACTATTATTAATTCCTCATTGTCATTAGGATATGTCCCCAAAACCTTCAAACTGGCTGTTATTAAGCCTCTCATAAAAAAGCCACAACTTGACCCCAGAGAACTAGTTAATTATAGACCAATCTCGAATCTCCCTTTTCTGTCCAAGATACTAGAAAAGGTGGTATCCTCACAATTATATTCCTTCTTAGAGAAAAATGGTATATGTGAGGATTTCCAGTCAGGATTTAGACCGTATCATAGTACTGAAACTGCTCTCCTTAGAGTTACAAATGATCTGCTCTTATCATCTGATCGTGGGTGTATCGCTCTATTAGTTTTATTGGATCTTAGTGCTGCGTTTGACACAATTGACCACAACATTCTTTTGCATAGACTTGAACACTTTGTTGGCATCAGTGGAAGTGCATTAGCATGGTTTAAATCGTACTTATATGACCGCCATCAGTTCGTAGCAGTGAATGAAGATGTATCATATCGATCACAAGTGCAGTATGGAGTACCTCAAGGCTCAGTTCTAGGGCCGCTACTCTTCACGCTTTATATGTTACCCTTGGGAGATATCATCAGGAAACATGGTGTTAGCTTTCACTGTTATGCTGATGATACGCAGCTCTATATTTCCTCGCAGCCCGGTGAAACACACCAATTTGAAAAACTAATGGAATGCATAGTCGATATAAAAAATTGGATGACGAGTAATTTCTTACTGCTAAATTCAGAAAAAACAGAGGTGTTAATCATAGGGCCTAAAAACTCTACTTGTAATAACCTAGAACACTGTCTAAGACTTGATGGTTGCTCTGTCAATTCTTCGTCATCAGTTAGGAACCTAGGTGTGCTACTTGATCGCAATCTTTCCTTAGAAAGCCACGTTTCTAGCATTTGTAAAACTGCATTTTTCCATCTCAAAAATATATCTAAATTACGGCCTATGCTCTCAATGTCAAATGCAGAAATGTTAATCCATGCATTTATGACTTCAAGGTTAGACTATTGTAATGCTTTATTGGGTGGTTGTTCTGCACGCTTGGTAAACAAACTACAGCTAGTCCAAAATGCAGCAGCAAGAGTTCTTACTAGAACCAGGAAGTATGACCATATTAGCCCGGTCCTGTCCGCACTGCACTGGCTCCCTATCAAACATCGTATAGATTTTAAAATATTGCTTATTACTTATAAAGCCCTGAATGGTTTAGCACCTCAGTATTTGAATGAGCTCCTTTTACATTATACTCCTCTACGTCCGCTACGTTCTCAAAACTCAGGCAATTTGATAATACCTAGAATATCAAAATCAACTGCGGGCGGCAGATCCTTTTCCTATTTGGCGCCTAAACTCTGGAATAACCTACCTAACATTGTTCGGGAGGCAGACACACTCTTGCAGTTTAAATCTAGATTAAAGACCCATCTCTTTAACCTGGCATACACATAACATACTAATATGCTTTTAATATCCAAATCCGTTAAAGGATTTTTAGGCTGCATTAATTAGGTAAACTGGAACCGGAACACTTCACATAACACCGTACTTTCTACATCATTAGAAGAATGGCATCTACGCTAATATTTGTCTGTTTCTCTCTTGTTCCGAGGTCACCGTGGCCACCAGATCCAGTCTGTGTCCAGATCAGAGGGTCACTGCAGTCACCCGGATCCAGTACGTATCCAGACCAGATGGTGGATCAGCACCTAGAAAGGACCTCTACATCCCTGAAAGACAGCGGAGACCAGGACAACTAGAGCCCCAGATACAGATCCCCTGTAAAGACCTTGTCTCAGAGGAGCACCAGGACAAGACCACAGGAAACAGATGATTCTTCTGCACAATCTGACTTTGCTGCAGCCTGGAATTGAACTACTGGTTTCGTCTGGTCAGAGGAGAACTGGCCCCCCAACTGAGCCTGGTTTCTCCCAAGGTTTTTTTCTCCATTCTGTCACCGATGGAGTTTCGGTTCCTTGCCGCTGTCGCCTCTGGCTTGCTTAGTTGGGGTCACTTCATCTACAGCGATATCATTGACTTGATTGCAAATTAAAACAGACACTATTTCAACTGAACAGAGATTACATAACTGAATTCAATGATGAACTGCCTTTAACTATCATTTTGCATTATTGAGACACTGTTTTCCAAATGAATGTTGTTCAGTGCTTTGGCGCAATGTATTTTGTTTAAAGCACTATATAAATAAAGGTGATTGATTGATTGACAAATGATATGAATGCAGCTTTCTAAGGAAAGATTGCTATCAAATAGCACACCTAGGTTCCTAACTGATCATGAAGAATTGACAGAGCAGCCATCAAGTCTTAGACAGTGGTCTCGAGTCCCATGGAGGAGATCGGTGAGTGTAGCAGGTGTTGCAGATGATTCTTGAAACAGATGATTCTTCGGCACAATCTGACTTTGCTGCAGCCTGGAATTGAACTACTGGTTTCGTCTGGTCAGAGGAGAACTGGCCCCCCAACTGAGCCTGGTTTCTCCCAAGGTTTTTTTCTCCATTCTGTCACCCATGGAGTTTTGGTTCCTTGCCGCTGTCGCCTCTGGCTTGCTAAGTTGGGGTCACTTCTACAGCGATATTGTTGACTTGATTGCAAATAAATGCACAGACACTATTTAACTGAAAAGAGATGACATCACTGAATTCAATGATGAACTGCATTTAACTATCATTTTGCATTATTGACACACTGTTTTCCTAATGAATGTTGTTCAGTTGTTTGACGTAATGTATTTAGTTTAAAGCGCTATATAAATAAAGGTGACTTGACTTGACTTGCTCATTTCCCAATCACTCCACCAGCCTCGCTCCGTTCCTAAGGCTCTTGGCCCCATCCCACTCATTACACAGAGTTTTTAGGTACTATAATTAACACCTCTGTTTTTTTTCAGAATTTAGCCATAAGAAATTACCCGTCATCCAGTTTTTATATTGACTATTTATTCTGTTAGTTTTTCAAACTGGTACAGTATGTTTTCTTCGGGCCACAAAGAAATATAGAGCTGAGTATCATCAGAATAACATTGAAAGCCAACACCGTTCTTCCTGATGATATCTCCCAAGGGTAACATGTAAAGTGTGAAGAGTAAAAGCCCTAGTACTGAGCCTTGAGGTACTCCATACTGCACTTGTGATTGAAATGAAAGCTCTTCATTCACTGCTATAAATTGATGGTGGTCATATAAGTAAGATTTAAACCATGCTAATGCACTTCCATTAATGCCAACAGAGTTTTCTAGTCTATGCAAAAAAAAAAAAAAAAAAAAAAAGAAAAAAGAAAAGGAGAGTCGTGGCCTAGTGGTTAGAGAGTTTGACTCTTAACCCTAGGGTTGTGGGTTTCGAATACCAAGACTAAGATCCAATTGCACAGAGAGATACAACCACGATCAGATGGAAAGAGCAGGTCATTTGTAACTAAGGAGAGCAGTCTCAGTACTATGATACTGTCTAGATCCTTACTGGAAATCCACACTGATACCATTTTTCTCTAAGAGGGAATATAATTGTGAGGATACTAGCTTTTGTAGTATCTTGGACAGAAAAGAAAAGAGAGATTCGAGGTCTTTCTATAATTAATTAGCTCTTTGGTTTCAAGTTGTGTTTTTTTTTTTTTTTTTTTGATGAGAGGCTTAATGACAGCCAGTTTGAAGGTTTTTGGGACATATCCTAATGACAATGAGGAATTAATAATAGTCAGAAGAGGATCTAGGACTTCTGGAAGCACCTCTTTTTGGAGCCTCGATAGAATAGGGTCTAACATACATGTTGTTGGTTTAGGTGATTTAACAGGTTTATACAATTTTTCCTCTCCTATAGTAGATAATGAGTCGAACTGTTCTGTCTGATGTCACACCGTAGCTGACAGCTACATTGTTACAATTTTATCTCTAGTAGTATCGATTTTAGAAGTAAAGTAGTTCATAAAGTCATTACTATTGCGATCTTGGGAAATGTTAACACTTGTTGATGCTTTATTTTTCATTAATTTAGCCACTGTATTGAATAAATACCTCGGGTTAGTTTTCTTCTAAAAGAGATGAAAAGTAATCAGATTTAGCAGTTTTTAATGCTTTTCTGTAGGATAGGTTACTTTGCCGCCAAGTACCAAATACCTCTAGTTTTGTTTTCCTCCAGCTGCAATCCATTTTCCAGGCTGCTCTCTTAAGGGTGCGAGTGTAATCCTTATACCTGTCCGGGAAACACACAGATTCAATTTGCAGGTATGAAAAGGCCGGACGGACGAAGGCCAAGTCAGACGGGACCGCAGCTTCGGGCTCCTGAGCAGGAAAGAGAGGTTGTTGATAACCCATGGAACATTGAAAGGGAGACATACCTGTGGACGCTACAGGAAGGGAATTGTGGGAATATTCGACTCACGTTAGCTGCTGACTCCAGGTGCTCGGACTATGTGATGCCAGACAGCAGAGAGCTCTCTCGAGATCCTGGTTGCCTTACTCGGACTGGCCATTGGTCTGAGGGTAAAAACCTGAGGATAGACTCGTTGAGGCCCCGATCTGTCTACAGAACTCTTTCCAAAATCGGGAGACAAATTGTGGTCCTCTGTCAGAGACCACATCCACCGGAAGACCATGAATCTGGAAGACATGGTCCACCACCACTTGAGCTGTCTCCTTGGTGGAGGCGAGTTTGGGCAATGGAATGAAGTGGGCCGCCTTGGAGAAGCGATCCACCACTGTCAGAATCATGGTGTTGTCTCCTGATGGGGGAAGGCCAGAAACAAAATCAAGGGCCAAGTGTGACCAAGGACGAGAGGGAATGGGCAAGGGCTATAACAGACCAACAGGAGACTGGTTAGAGGTCTTCTTCTGAGCACACACTGAGCAAGCCAACACAAACTGCCTGACATCATGGACCATGGATGGCCACCAGAATCGCTGACGGATGGCGGCCAGCGATCTCCGATCCCCTGGATAACAGGCTACTCTGGACTCTTGACCCCACCGGAGAACCTCAGGACACAGCACAGCAGGCTCAAACAACTGACCCGACGGGCACCTCCTCGGGACCTCCCCCTCCCGCACGGCCCTCCCCACCCACTGCTCGATATCCCAACAGAGGGCTCCCACCACCACCCCCTTGGAGAGAATGGTGTCAGGAGCCACATTCCTCCCAGGACTCTCGAACAGAAAAGAAAGGGCATCAGGCTTGGTGTTCTTGGAACCTGGCCAATACGAGAGGAATAAGTTAAACCACCCCAAAGAAGAGTGCCCAGCGAGCCTGGCGAGCATTCAACCTCCTGGCCGAACGGATATATTCCGGGTTCTTATGATCCGTCCAAACCAGGAAGGGCTGCGCTGCTCTCTCCAACCAATGGCGCCACTCTCCCAGAGCCAGCCTGACTGCCAGCAGCTCCCTGTTACCTATGTCACACAGGTACACTTTCTCATCTCTGGGGGACCGTTGGGACGGAACCGTGCCTACCCCGACCTCTGAAGCATCCACCTCAACAATAAACTGCCATTCAGGATCTGGAAGACAAAGAACAGGAGCAGAGATGAAACGGGACTTAAGAACATCAAAGGCCTCCTGAGCCTGGATTGTGCTGCACCAAACATGGGTGCCCCAGGATAACTGGAGCACCCGGGGAGTCGAGGAGATACAGATCAATTACCTCACGGTGATTGCCAGAGACCACCAGACTTACTGAAGGAGTGGAGTGGGTGATGGAGGAGAGGAGAAGGCCATTGAGGGACCGGACAGAGATGGGAGAAGGGAGAGGAAGGTCAGGGATACCCCACTGTGCTGCAACAGACACATCCAAGAAATTTCCCTTGGATCCTGCTTATCCTTGGCTGTGAGATGGAGGCGTCCCACCTGCATGGGCTCCGGGTCGGCTACAGGAGGTAAGGCAGTGAGGGCAGAATTGGCTCCCTCGCCTAATGTCCAGGGGGATTGTGCCATCCACCGCTGATGACGACGCTGAAGACGACGCTGAAGACGACGCTGAAGACGACGCTGAAGACGACGCTGAAGACGCCCTTCTAATCGCAGTGCCAGTTCCACTAAAGAGTCAAAATCACGAGGCAACTCATGAATGATAATCTCATCTTGAATCTCATCATCCAGCCCTTCCCGAAACCTGGCGCGCAAGGCAGCTTCATTCCAGTCGCAGGCGGCAGCCAGTGTTCTAAACTGGATGGAGTAGTCTGTGACGGAGTGCCCGTCCTGATTCAATCGTGCCAATTGGGAGGCTGCCTCATCACCCTGAGCAGATTGATCAAACAACTTAATAATCTCAGCTCGGAAATCCTGAAATGTGGCGCAGAATGGGGCACGAGCATCCCACACCACAGTTGCCCACTCACGTGCCCTCTCTTTCAGCAGGGTGATCACAAATGCCACCTGAGACTCCTCCGTGACATAACGTCAGGGCTGGAGTGCGAAGACCAAGAAGCACTGGGACAGGAAGGCTTGGCACGAATTAGGATCTCCATCATAGGGAGGAGGATTGTTAGCGTGAGGTTCTGGCTCAGCCCAAGGTGGAGAACAGATAACCGGGGAAGCAGATCGGTTGGCCAGGGCCTCCTGCTGGAGTTCCTGCACCCGGACATTGAGTTCGACTACCTGGGCTGTCAGTAGGTCAAGCTGCCTGGAGGTGGCGCTCAATTGGGAGGAATGCTGGCCAAGGAGAATGCCCTGTTGAGTCACTGCGGCCCTGACTTGGTCTGCTCCTGCTGAATCCATCCTTGGTCCGACTGTTCTGTCAAGGAAACACACAGATTCAATTTGCAGGTACAACTCAAATTTATTTAAAGTCTCAAGCACCCCACAGCTGAGGCTGAGATTAGGGGAAGGATATGGGGTACATTCACATGAGCTTCCAGCCCCTCCACCAGGCAAGGTAACTGAGGACCAGGGCACACTGTCCCAGCGTCAGAGCCGACGCAACGTCAGACAGAGTACAGCACAGAGGGAACAAGTGTCGGTACTGACACAACGTCGGAGCTGAGAGTCTCTTGTAGGGTCAACGGGCACATGGTGAACTGTCAAACACAACAAAAACCTGCTGATAAGACCGAAGTCATGACAATACCATGGTGTCAGACACACGTCCTGATTTTGCTGAGTTAGATGTGTTCCTAGGTCATCACATTTTTTTGACCTTGGAACAACATTTTACTCCAAAAATATATTCTTGAACATTAACCACGAGTAATCCCTAAAATCAGAGGAAATTATAGATGAATGACACTGATGTACAAGCACCAAACAGTGATTTTAAGCGTAAACTTCACAAAATCTATAAACTGGTTCTTCAAATCTGATTGGTTAATCACAATGTTGTTCCAGGGACAACAAAGATTTTGTCCCGGGAACATGTCTCACTTGGTAGAATCAGGTTCTAAGTGTCAGACTGTTTTCCTTAACCTTCCTTAAGTGTAAAGGAGCAACTGTATTTAAAATGCTAGAAAAGAGAGAGTCCGTAGTTTCTGTTACATAATTTGTTGTTCTGAGGTTTTGAGTAGGTCCTGAGACATGTTGTCTAACCCCAATAAAGTTCAGAATGTCAATAAAATGCTGATTCCAATGCATCTTTTTCATTATCAACATGGATATTAAAATCATCAACAATTAAAACTTTATCTGCAGCCAGCACTAACTCGGATATAAAATCAGCAAACTCTTTAATAAAGTCTGTATGGTGCCCTGGTGGCCTGTATACAGTAGCCAGTACAACAGTACAAACATCATAGGGGATTTATAATTAACAATTCTTTTTCTGGAAAATATTATATGAAGCACCATCACTTGAAGCCTATCCTCTTAGAAATCCTGAAAACATTGTTATAAATTGAAACAACACCTCACACTTTACCTTTTGGGTGCGGCTCATGTTTATGACAGTAATCTTGAGGGGTAGACTCACATAAAATAATGTAATCATCAGGTTTTAGCCAGGTTTCTGTCAAACAGAGCACATCTAGATTTTGATCAGTGATCATATTATTTACAAAGACAGCTTTCGTAGAAAGGGACCTGATATTCAATAAGCCAAGCTTTATCATTTGGTAGTGAGCAGACCAATAGTGTACAAAGTGCTGTACAAAGTGTCTGGGACATGCCCCAGAGTGTTTGTGGTAGCAGAACAACCTTTTTACCCACATATGTAAGACTCAAGTGGGCAATTTCATAATTCTAAAATGATTCAAATGTACTACTGAATGCAGAGACTGTAAGATATAAAGTATACTACAAGTACACATTCAGTACTATTAAATTAGGTTATATTAACAAAGTTCGGGAGGAGCACGTTCAGATAATTAACACAGGTGGAGAGCACACAGATAATTATCACAGGTGGAGAGCACTCAGCAATCAATGGTAAGAGGTATATATACACTCAGCAGTCTCACCTTAATTAATTGACAGTTTTGCAGCAGTTTAGTAGCTTCTCAGTTTTTAACTCTGCTACCATGTTTCAACGACCAAGCTCTTCCTCTGATGAGGAAGTAATCATCACCAGGGAATCTCCTTTGCATTCCGCTGGTCCCACGACCATTCCCCCTACACCAGATGTCGCACCTGAGCCCCAGGCTTCTTCACACGGCCGCACACCGGCCTGAACACCCCAAAGCTCACCACGACGCCGAGGCCAGTCTTCGCCTCCTCCCTTTGCCAACATTTGCAGCCCCGGATTATACCCTTCCCAACTCTCTCATACAAACTAAATCATCATATTCTCTCTTCACAGCAACTCCGATGGCCGTTCCATCCAACGCAGTCGCCACGGAACCACCACCAGTTTCCCAAAGTATCCGCGCACAGATCCTCTCAGAAATTCAGGATGCTGGCTCCAGAGGTGGCTCAATTCCCAACTCCAGTACCTCGCTATTCAGAACTAATATTCCCATAACCTACCCTTTAAAACCCCTGCTTGATGCATCGCTCTACACTATCCTCCAAGCAGTTTCTCCCAGGACCCTCCAATCCTACCTGACTGCTTGGAGATGTGTTAAAACATTCCATGTCTCTTATAACATGCCTTCCCCTGATTTTTCTCTTCTTTCAGTCACCTCTTTTATTTCCTACCTTAATAGCGTTAAGGGCCTTCATGTCGGGTCCATCAAAGGTTACTTGAGTGACATCCATAAATTAATGTACGGCGCTCCTTCTCCTGAGATAAACAATTCACAAACCTCCCTGCTGATCAAAGGGATTCAAAGATCCCAGCCCACCCGACGCTAGACAACCCATAATGCTAGACATTCTCACCAAATGTATTCACGCCCTCCGCACAGGCTACCAACCCATCAGTACCATTCGCACACTCTACGCTATGATTATCTTAGCCCTTTTTGGTTTTCTAAGATGCTTGGAACTCGCCATCACTTCCAAATTCGACCTAAAAACCCACCCCACCACCTCAGACTCATCAGTACCATATGGTGAAACAATTTCATATTTGATTAAACAAAGTAAGACCGACCAAGCCAAAAAAGGTTATTTCATCTACATTTTTAACCTCTCCAATCCAACCATTCCAGTCAATTCTGACATATTTGCAATGGAGGCTAAATGGAAAATGGAGCTCTCAGGCTAAATCTCCTCTGGAACCTCTATTCATAGATGAACTCAAAAAACCTGTGACACAGTTTTGGTTCCAGAAACATCTCAAATCTGTTCATACCAGTAAAGAATTTTCACTAATAGTCACTAATTCTATATTAGGGCAGCAACTTCAGCAGCCCAAAAAGGCCTCTCCCAAAAGCAGATCCAAGCCCTTGAGAGATTGTCCTCAGGTGCTTTCCATAGCTATATCAGGACCAACCGATTCCACATTAAAAAAGCTCACCAAACCCTTATTGAGAAAAAATCAAAAACAAACACAGAGCATTTGGTCTTGCAGCGAGAACTCTCCCGGTAGAGCGTTTACGTTTTCTCTTTCGTCCAGCGAACATTTGGTCTCACAGACACAGTGTGAGAAAATCTCCTGGTCAAGCTCTCATTTTCCTCTTTCCTGTTTTCTCTTTCTGTCCGGAGAGCATTGGACTCACAGTGGAGAAAGGTGCAAACTCGCCTGATCCAAATTACAACTGCTCCCCGTAGCAGGCCAGCAGGGCCCATCATTCCAGGCACAGTGATCCGCCATCATGGGCCCCCCTGGCCAAACATCCAGACCCTTTCTCGAGTTGCCAGCCTGCCAAAATGTACTTCTTAATAAGAGGAGGTTGATTAACCATATGACTCCACATTAATACCTAACAGAATTAAAACACAATAGATATTAGAAATAACTTAATGTAATGTTCCATTGCTTACTAGCAAAACCCGCCACAATTATGTCCCATAAACTGGTCTTCTCCATTGCACAAATGGTGTGTTATGTGCCTAATTTGCATACTTTGGGTTACAGGTTTGTACAAAAATTTTAACCCTAATGAATAAAGAATAGCAACAGTGATGCTTTTGAGAATGATTAAATATTACTTCTACTGTACTACTGACTGTGTGCTGAAGTTTAGGTGTGGTGTTCAGTGTGGCCTGCACTACTTTGGCCGTGGCTGCATCATATATGGGAGGAACTGTGCAGGTATGTGGCTCATATGATTTTAATATGGGCCAAGATGATCTGTTCCTGCTTAATTTCCTGTCATTGAGTGTCTTTCTCCTCTTGTGCCTCAGGCGGCCCTTTGTATCCACGGCATGTGTGGAGGCCCAATGCTGGGCCTGATTTCTCTGGGAATCCTGTTTCCTGTCACGACATGTCACTGTCATCTAAACTTTCACACCAGAGTTGTCATGAATAAGGCATGAATATAGAATTGTTGGACTGAACAATGTTGACAAATTTGAAGAACCATAAATTATCCAAAATAACTGCAAACTAAATTTTAAAATGTTATTTTTATGAAATTAGCACTGGTTGTGATCTGTTTAAATGCAATTTCTTTTAAGTGCCTTTTTGCTCATATATCAAATGCAATATTTAATATTTAAAAGTAAATACCACATTTACATTTATTGATTGATTCCCTATTGGTAATCCCATATGTGTATTCTTCCACAGTAAGGTTTCCCTCTCTGTAAACCCATGTCTTCCCATGACGGACATGCTCTGTCAGTCTCTTCTGCCAGTTGTTTCATCCCTACTCTAAGGTTGGACCTGCCTAACGGTAGCTAACGTTACCGTTAAAAGTTAATGAGTCCATGCCAATGTACAAACCTTTATAGCGAATTGTTCTGATGTTGTATACCATGCAGTAAAAAATCCAAAACACATAAACGAAGGTCAATATGAGAGAGCCTCTCCATAGTAATCTGGTTAAATGTAAATTAATTTAATCTTACTCTGCAATATATGAATGATGTTGATCCGAGATGTTGTCATTGGGATCGTGATGAACGTAATGTAATCCTTCCATTTGCATTGTGATCTGTATTTTTACATATTTATTTTAATGTATTTTACATATCATGGCTTTATTTACGTCCCATTTGAAGGTCCCATGTGTCCCAAGTGTACCAGAAACAACTCGGAAGAACATTTTCACTGACAGCTGTCATTTTAAGACAGTGAGCAACTCCTTTTGTCCGTCCAAGTGAGCAATGGGCTTATCGATAAGGTCAATTAGGTTTGGAGCTAAACTCTGCAGAACACTGGCCCTCCAGGAGCAGGACTTTACACACCTGATCTATATGTTAGATGGGAATGATATTCCAGGACTATCTGGGACATTGGATCCAGGTACAGTATGCCCTATTTATCAAAATCATGGCAAGCATAGCACATATTGAGCCACATTCATGAAACTTTTGGGAGAAATAAAAAGTTTATTAGTAAATTCTTAGTAATTTGCATGTAAAAAGGGGCCTTCCTGAAAAATCTCCTCTACTGCAGATTGACAAATGCTCTGCAAACCTCAATTTTAAATAGACAACGCATAAAGGCTCATTCAAAACTGAAAAGATCCTAAGCCATGAATTATGCATACTGGACTGCTGTGGGATCTTCCGGACTCCATTCTCAGGTTTGGCTTCAGTGTATTACTAAATGGCCAGTGTATTCTCAATGGCCATGTGCCGAATACATTTTGTTTGTAGCAGTTAACATTTTGAAAATAGGAATACTTTCATGAATCTGAAAATTTATGTCAGAACAATTTCACAACTATTTGTACAAAAAAAATCATTCAGATCACATTTCATAAAGAGACCCATTGGCTTTACACATACCTGCTAAATAGCCACTCTGTTATCTGCATATAATGCATATGCATTTTGTTAATTGCAAAAACACAGAACTGAAATTACACTTTGAATTTAAACACAAGAATTTTTTTTACATTAAAATAGCATCCAACAACTTTAACCATTCAACTACAATAATATATATATATATAAAAAAAAAGACTAATGATTGATGTTGCATGAATTCATTCATTATTCGAATCTAATGTGGTGAATCTGTGGGAGATTAGTTAAGCATTGACTATAATGGTATAATACATGCTGTTTCACATTACTTCTAAACATCTTTATTGTTGCATGTGCTTTTGACAAGCATTTTCAATGAAGACATTTTATATACAAACAAGTGTATTTGATTCTATTTTGTTGTCCAATAGCCTGTAAATTAATGTTAATTAGATCACCACAAGGCCATTAACAACTGATCAGTCAAGATGACAAACCACTACAACATGTAATGATCTCAGGTCAGTCTTCTCCGGTTCAAGCGGATACAGGCCATGCACACTTCACAGTAAAAAGTGCACAGATACACAATGCTTTGTCAAGAGCCCTAGATCGTCTGGGCTCATCAGTGAGTTCATGCGTAGATTACATTACACCAAGAGAATGGTGTCTTAGTAAAGACTATTACCTTTCAGATCAGCCTAACATTTCCATTGACGAACCTCCGGTCCTGCTTGGCCTCCATAACATACAAATTATCAAAGCAAACTTTAGTTTCTAATACAGTGGTTCTCAACTGAATTTTATTCAGGACACAAATGGCAACCCAACATAGTAACAAGTGTTGCAACTTATTATTTGTGTTTAGCATGTTCTTATTTTCCTGCTGTTAATGACATTTCCAGAAAAGTCACATAAAAAATGGTCTGTGATCTTGTAGGCTGTTTAATCCCACTCACCTGATGTTGCAGTGCTTCCTTCCAAAAGAGTGCCCATCCATTTAAAAAAGTGTCTTAACATAGCTGAACAAAGGCCTCCGATGAGCGAATCAATGCGTTTATGAAAGAAAATATCCATATTCAAAACCTAATAATCACTTTAATGTAGGTTGAGGGCTGATGTTCTGGGCTGATGTTGTATAAGTTGCGCATGTGTTGGTGAGTATCATGAAAACCAACATGTGTTAACAGGACAAAAGGAAGCAAAATTTCCTTACTTTAGCAAAGAAAAACCATTGTAGTGACCACTGTAGTGACCGTAGTTTTGTTTTGATCTCTCCCCTGTGCTTCTGCGTTCATCACTTCTGAGCTGCGCATGCGCAAAGCCGACCTCCATACGTCATCCACCCGAAACTGCTTCCTATTTCACTTCTTTTGGACTGATGCACTGCAGCACCCGCTGAGTGCCATTGAACAGCTTGAAAGATCTAATAATATTAATATAAATCTGACTGGATTGGTCTGAAAGAAGAAAGTCATATAAACCTAGGATGACTTGAGGGTGAGTAATTTATGGCCTAATTTTTATTTTTGGGTAAACTAACCCTTTAATTCAACAGTAAATTAGTGTAGTATCTATGAAGTGAGAACACAATCTAAGCTTCTTTTCTGATCATTTTATTTTTTTTTATGTCTATCTACACCCATATGGGGTCTGTACCCATACAAACGGAAAGTGCAAAAATATATACTTAAAAAAGCAAAACTTGATTCTTAACTAAGAAAATGATATAAATATCTCATCTGCAAACACTCAAAGGGGGACAGATGTAGTAACTGTGTTCGAAATAGAATACTAGTGTACTTCTGGAATGGAGCTGTGTTGTAGTGCTTGATAGTATTTTGGGTGCTGTCATCATATTACCATACAATTTGCAAAAAGAGAAAGCTGAAAAGGTTTTGAGGTTAATGTGTTAAAAATAAAGCAACCATAAAGCTTGAGATATTATTTTAAACTGATGAAATGTAAATGACACCGTGCAAGAAACTATATAACGTAATTTATTTTTTAAAAATCCATCTGGACCATAGAACGGAACTCTCAAAGCCTTGACATTTGGGTATTCGGGAGATAAGTCAGAAAATGCACCACACGAAATTCAGATGTGGGGGGTAATTTCTAAATCACACAAGGTCCCTAGATATTGTGCGAATTGAGTTTAGGTCAAGAAAATCACAGTTGATATTCCTTTCAGTGCATTTGTCACACAAAAATGAAAGGTCAGGTTGAACACATTGAATTATGGGACATGGTATCTATAGAGCACTCTATAATGAACATTATAGACCACCCATTAAGTCTTAATATTCCAAGCACACACAAAATTAATGTACTTTGCACAGTACATACTGAAAAAAAATAGTATGAGTAGTAAGGTAGTATGCTACTTCGAACAGTTATTGCGTTTTGAAAAAAAAAATTGCCTTTTGAAACAATTCATCAAATTTACAAATTTCTCTCCCTCACATGCACACTCACACACACACACACACACACACACACACACATTTTGTTTTTATGTGTAAAGTGGGGACATCCCATAGGTGTAATGGTTTTTATACTGTACAAACTGTATATTCTCTGTCCCTTCACCAACCCTACACCTAACCCTAACCCTCACAGGAAACTTTGTGCAATTTTACTTTCTAAAAAAAAAAATATTCTGTATGATTTATAAGCGTTTTGAAAAATTGGGACATGGGTTATGTCCTCATAAGTCACCCTCTTCTTGTAATACCTGTGTCATACCCATGTCATTATACAGAGTTGTGTCCTGAATGTCGCAAAAACAAGCCCACACACACATACATGCATAAACGCACAACTAAAAAACACATATTTAAGCATGCACACATACACGCCCCAAAGAAAATGAAATATACAGAAAATACAGCGTTTTACATATTAAAAAAAGAAATAAAACCAAAAAGCTGAATGTAAAAATCTGAGAATTTGTCTCCCATGTCCATTGTCCCAAAGTTTATTGTATCATCACATCTGTTTAAGCTCTAGCTGTATGTATAATGGATATATCAATGGGCAGTGCTGTTTAAATATTTTACACTAGTTGACTATGTTTTGAGTGGAAAACTAACTGCACAGTTTATGCATATTGCATACTATACTGCAAAACAGCATCCATTATGCAACAATAAATGCTTCCAACAGTAGAATGCTACATTGTTGCTACTGTACATTCAGTGACTGGCATCGAAAAATATCTTAATAAAATAATTTTAAAAAGGTAAATCCACATTGTTAAGAAATTTTGGTATTCCAAACAAATAATGAATCAAGAAGGACAGTAGTTCCTTTGCAGACAATGTTTAGATTTGCACTGTGACTGTATTTAAGCTTCAAAATTCATGAAAGTTGTGTTCATTTGTGAAAACTTATCATGATGAAGAAAACCTTTTGTAGGTCACAGGTAGGACACACCTCTTATTCTCTTTGATAATCTGAAATCCAATGGAAAAAATCCAATTAGATTTTTGTCGAGGGAACCAGGGTAATGCTAACTTCCAGTTTGACCTACAAAAAACATGTCACCCCTTCGGCACTATATGGTACTGTAGGTAAATTCCAAAGCATTGCATTGTGGGATACTGCATTCCACACAGCTCACTCTGGTTGTATGTTGAACATTTCTGTAAATGTAGGCCATCCTGGTATTCTATTCTTACAGAAAATTCACAGCATACATACTTTGTACTGAAGAGATGCTAAAATTTTGTTGCAAAGATAGCCAGCATCTTGCGTATGGAATGATGGGACCATAAGCACATAAATACATGAGCGACACTCACACATCAATTATGTTCACACACTCTAAAAAAAAACAGGCATGTGGACAATTTATAAAATAAAGAAAAACAAAGAAACAACATGCAATCAAAGAATACCATGCATGTCATTTATATCACCATTTTGACAATTTGGGCTAGTTGTTTTCTTTATTTTGTCTTGACAAAATGAGTTATTGTACTGAAAGACAGATCTGCATATCTTTTCAAGGCAATGCAGTACATAAAAACTGTTCAGTTGCATAAACAAACTGATTTTTATTTGGTAACCTTTACCAGAAACCACTTTTGTAACAAGAACCACAATGTGAGATGCTGGCAAGCAAAGAGTGAGGGCGTATCGTTAAATATGTTCGTACGTAAACGTCATCACATTGCCTGGTCACCAGGTAGAGAACTGCTTCACAGCGGGATGATAGCTGCCACGCACAGAGATGCAGACAAGTAGGCAAGCAGAAAACAGGAACTCCAAAAGCCCTTCGTCTGCATAGTAAAAAATCCAACCGCAAAAGTGCTCCATTCAGAACTGCGACAGAACACAGGTGAAAGTGCAGTGCCACTGCTGGCCATGCTGGGAAGGATTCGTGCTCAACGAATGTTGTGAATGATAATTTCCACCCACACACTGGAGTTTACTGTGTGTTAGAAAACACTGTAATCCATTGATCTCAATGTTGATGATGCTTCACATGAACAAAGCGATGGTTTGCAAAAGTGAATATCCTTCTTGCGCTACAATGTACGTTTGTTGACTATTGAGAAGGCAGGTGGGTCCAGTTGCGCTTTTGGAAATCCTGTTTCATTTGCACTTGATTTCAAACTAATCCCAATCATCCCATATGCTCAAGACACATTTATATAGACAAAATGCCCCCCATCAGAGCTTTCTGTATTGCAGTGGTTCTCAAAATTTGCCAGACTGCTGTCATAGATACTTTTAGCTAATGGAGCTAAATTAACCAACAGTCTAAGTAGCCAATCACTACAGTTTGAGAACTACTGCTCAAGTGTGTAAATGCACTCAGCAGGATGAAAGTATAGGATAATCAGAGGTCTCAGGTAGGGACTGAGAAGATCCTCTTTGGTGCAGAGTACAGCTGCCGACTCCTGGCTCTAAAGGCCCAACGTTTGATCAGGTTGTCACAGCAATGAAAAGTGGGCAGCCCATGGATGCATGGAGTCAAAGCTAGCCATCCAAGGTAGCAGAACGGTTTTACATGAATGTCTGTGTTCACATGTGTGCTGCAGTTGTGCATGTTGCAAAGACGCTTGTTTGGCATTCTCAAGTCTTTATGTGCTTTTGTGGGTGGTTCGTGCAGTTCTCCAGTGGGCATTACTGATGTGTGTAACTACGGACAAGCATGGCTAAGGCCACTCATGGTGATAACGTTTGCCGTTCTTTTTCCGCTCTTTCTGCAAGTGCTCCAGTTCTGCCTCATACATCATCTCCTGCATCAGGTATTTCTCCCTGCGCATGCGATCACACAGGTCTTTGGGCATGTCTGGAATCATGTGGGCTATGAAGGTCTTAATGCCAAACACCAGGTGCTATGGAGAATATAACAGACAATCAAACGATGGGAAAATCATAAACTTTAAATAATCTTAGATTGAATTGCAGTATTGAAAAGTAGCTAAATTAGCCTTGTGTGAAGGAAGACCAGTGCCATCATGGTGCCATGACAATGAGCACTTCAGGAATCTCAGTAGTCCTACATACAGTATTGTTCAAAATAATAGCAGTACAATGTGACTAACCAGAATAATCAAGGTTTTTAGTATATTTTTTATTGCTACGTGGCAAACAAGTTACCAGTAGGTTCAGTAGATTGTCAGAAAACAAACAAGACCCAGCATTCATGATATGCACGCTCTTAAGGCTGTGCAATTGGGCAATTAGTTGAAAGGGGTGTGTTCAAAAAAATAGCAGTGTCTACCTTTGACTGTACAAACTCAAAACTATTTTGTACAAACATTTTTTTTTTCTGGGATTTAGCAATCCTGTGAATCACTAAACTAATATTTAGTTGTATGACCACAGTTTTTTAAAACTGCTTGACATCTGTGTGGCATGGAGTCAACCAACTTGTGGCACCTCTCAGCTGTTATTCCACTCCATGATTCTTTAACAACATTCCACAATTCATTCACATTTCTTGGTTTTGCTTCAGAAACAGCATTTTTGATATCACCCCACAAGTTCTCAATTGGATTAAGGTCTGGAGATTGGGCTGGCCACTCCATAACATTAATTTTGTTGGTTTGGAACCAAGACTTTGCCCGTTTACTAGTGTGTTTTGGGTCATTGTCTTGTTGAAACAACCATTTCAAGGGCATGTCCTCTTCAGCATAGGGCAACATGACCTCTTCAAGTATTTTAACATATGCAAACTGATCCATGATCCCTGGTATGCGATAAATAGGCCCAACACCATAGTAGGAGAAACATGCCCATATCATGATGCTTGCACCTCCATGCTTCACTGTCTTCACTGTGTACTGTGGCTTGAATTCAGAGTTTGGGGGTCGTCTCACAAACTGCCTGTGGCCCTTGGACCCAAAAAGAACAATTTTACTCTCATCAGTCCACAAAATGTTCCTCCATTTCTCTTTAGGCCAGTTGATGTGTTCTTTGGCAAATTGTAACCTCTTCTGCACATGCCTTTTTTTTAACAGAGGGACTTTGCGGGGGATTCTTGAAAATAGATTAGCTTCACACAGACGTCTTCTAACTGTCACAGTACTTACAGGTAACTCCAGACTGTCTTTGATCATCCTGGAGGTGATCATTGGCTGAGCCTTTGCCATTCTGGTTATTCTTCTATCCATTTTGATGGTTGTCTTCCGTTTTCTTCCACGTCTCTCTGGTTTTGCTCTCCATTTTAAGGTATTGGAGATCATTTTAGCTGAACAGCCTATCATTTTTTGCACCTCTTTATAGGTTTTCCCCTCTCTAATCAACTTTTTAATCAAAGTACACTGTTCTTCTGAACAATGTCTTGAACGACCCATTTTCCTCAGCTTTCAAATGCATGTTCAACAAGTGTTGGCTTCATCCTTAAATAGGGGCCACCTGATTCACACCTGTTTCTTCACAAAATTGATGACCTCAGTGATTGAATGCCACACTGCTATTTTTTTGAACACACCCCTTTCAACTAATTGCCCAATTGCACAGCCTTAAGAGCGTGCATATCATGAATGCTGGGTCTCATTTGTTTTCTGAGAATCTACTGAACCTACTGGTAACTTGTTTGCCACGTAGCAATAAAAAAATATACGAAAAACCTTGATTATTCTGGTTAGTCACATTGTACTGCTATTATTTTGAACAATACTGTACTAGGAGATGTAGATGTAGGAGGTAATTTGGGTATTTTTTGCATACTGTTTTAAGAATACTACCTATTTGGACATACTAATATTTTAACTATTTTTCCAACTTGAACATATTCTGGTGGTTCTTGGCCAGAATAAGTCTTTTTGCCAAGAGTCAAAAGTCCGGCTCCTGTTATTCGGCCCAGTGCAAGCAGGGCTTGTATAGATGATAGCTGGCATGCGAGTCAGGGGTGTGAACAATTACGCTAAACGTCTCTTGTATCAGTGGCTAATGCACTTCTTGAGGCCAGGACAGTTAAGTTCATTACCTACACAATGATCATATAACAGCTGGCCTCCGTTACACTCACCCCACTTAATCTCACTCCCATCCGGGTCATGGCACCACTGTAATCTGCTCTTTCCAGGTCGCTCCATGCATGGTTTGAAGCAGTGATGGAAGTCAGGCACATTAACAGGACTCTAATACCGTGTCTACACCGGATGTGACAGCTGTCGTGTTGTGCTGCACAGCACCACAACAGCTAAAGGATGTCTACACTGTAAGCAGCAATGGGAGTTTTTACTGTCTGGGACCTTGGACGCACTGCACCGTGCCGCATACACTTTATCTAGCAGTCATATCCCCCTGCAGGCCAAGACTGGTTGCCCACTGAAGCTAAGCAGGGTTGAGCCTGGTCAGTACCTGGATGGGAGACCTCCTGAGAAAACTAGGTTACTGCTGGAAGAGGTTTTAGTAAGACCAGCAGGGGGTGCTCACCCTGTGGCCTGTGTGGGTCCTTAAGGCCCCAGTGTAGTGATGAGGACACTATAATCACAAAAAGCAACCCATCTTTCAGATAAGATGTTAAACCGAGGTCTTGACTCTCTGTTGTGATTAAAATGTATGTCCTTTCGAAAAAGAGTAGGGGTATATTTGCCCATTGGCCTCTGACCATGATGGCCTCCTAACCATCCCACTACACTGATTGTCTTCATCACTTTGTCTCCTC
The DNA here is from genome assembly GCF_003368295.1 of Carassius auratus. Taxonomy (NCBI): domain Eukaryota; kingdom Metazoa; phylum Chordata; class Actinopteri; order Cypriniformes; family Cyprinidae; genus Carassius; species Carassius auratus. Next base: position 17,364,015 of record NC_039292.1, on the reverse strand, counting down.
TCCACCAATTAGCAGTTGTATGGTGGCAATATGGCTGCCATCGCATCATCGAGGTGGATGCTGCACAGTGGTGGTGGATGAGGAGATTACCCCCTTCTATGTAAAGTGCTTTGCCCAGAAAAACGCTATGTAAATGTAAGGAATTATTATTAGTAGTAGACAGCATGACTGATTATAATTGGCTCCATTGAATTTTGTCACATTATGTTTTCCCACTTGCAACAGGTTTAAAGACTGAAGCCTCTAATGTCAGCACTAGTGCAACTCCTGAGGGAAGTGAGGTTTATCTGCATTGCCATCTTGTACCAGCTGGCCTCCATTAAACTTGAACAGGGGTGTCTAAACTCTGCCCTAAAGGTTTGGTGTCCTGCATAGTTTAGCTCCAACTTGCCTCAACACACCTGCCTTGAGGTTTCTAGCATGCCTAGTTAAATCTTGATTAGACTGTTTAGGAGTGTTTAATTAGGGTTGGAGCTAAACTATGGGGGTAAATCAGTAGCTAAACTCGAGAGGTTAAAAATCTGAATGTGATAACTTGTCATATTAATATTCGTATTTGTAAGTTGAAATTTACACTCACAGCTCTGACATTGGGTCCCATGAATTGTAGGCTGAGATTGTTAACAGTTTTTACTCAAATAAGTTTACAAAAATGTGAAGCACTGACCTCAAAGACTATGATAAATGCTAATCTGGCAGCCAAAACATGCCAGAACTGCAGGGTGAACTCATAGGGTTCAGGACTCCATGGAGGCGCTCTGTAATCCCGATATCTGTAGAGGGATAGAAGACAAATTTTACTCAACTATTTACATAGAGAGAAAAAAAACCTTAATGGCATAAAACAATATGAATGTTGCAGTACCTGCAGTATCGAGTATGATAACTCCCATTTTTTAATTCGCCCATATCAAAAACAGACAAGCTGTTGTTCAAGTATCCTCTTAGACATCTGTGTAAAGACACATAAAACGCAAATACACAGAATTAGTAAACTGAATTTGGGATTTTGAAGGCAATTAATAATCTTTTGTAATCAAGTTAATTAGTATGTCTAAATACACTGAGTACAATTTGTTCAAGTTGATTAACTGAATTTATAATTTTCAAAATAATTTCACAGAAATGCCCTGACATGGATGATGGTGAAGCTGAATCTTGGCAACCACCCATCACCACCAGAGCGGCTAACCAAATAAATCTTCTCAGCTTTACAATGCACACACCACTGGTGTGTTTGACTTAGTAACTGCTGCTTGTAATTGCTGCTTTCTTACTTCTCGTGCCGGTAACCCTTGTCCACACAGGGCCCATATTTAAAAGCATAGACAAAGCGAGGGATGTAATCTGAAGTGATGGCAATGACAAAGGCATTTGTTATGACAGCCACAACTCCAATGCCCTCCAGGATACCATGCCAGATTCCTAATGATAAAAAAAAAAAAAAAAAGAAATCTATCAAACCAAAATATACTGACATTTACCAGGACAGGTTATGCATAAATCTATAAAATAATCTGCTACATTAAAGAACATTAAGCATTTAAATATTCTGTATATTCATGCTAACATTCTATATTTACAACAAGCTAAAGGTAATTATAACAAATGACTGTTGTTTCTTGTGTTTAGATAGGAATAAATGAACACCAGGCTAATTCCTAGACAGGAATTAGCCTACACATGTCTGTGTAGTCTAGGCATGCGCTGTCTGTGTCTGGCCAAATGTGGGCCAGATCTGGGCCGGTTCTGGGCCAAAACTGCTTGCTGTTTGGTTTGAGGGGAAAAAGACCAACCAATGTCAGTGGCTCGGGCAGGCATCGGTCTCCTCCACTGCGTGACAAACTTGTAGGCGTCTAATCGAATCTCAATGATGTTGTTGAGCAGAGCAAGAAGAGGAGCCAGAGGAAACGCCGCCACAAAGATTGTAGTGAAACCAAACTGCAGAACTGTACAGAAAGCATATGAAATTTGCAGGCCATCTAGATTACAAGCAAGTAATGATACAAACTTGAATATTTTCAGTATAATCGTGTCATCTTGGGGGGGGGTCAGTCTAACAATTGCTTATTCACGGCAGAAGCTTGTCCAATGGATTGCAAACATGCTGCCTTAGTTAAACATACTTACTGTTACATGTTTTTGTGTTATTGTGGTGTTAACAGAGCAGTTATCAGCAACCTTCAGTTACATTAAATCAGATGTGTTATTTCTAAGATAGCGGTTGTCTAAGTTAAACGATGTAATTTGCTGCTTCTTCACCATGACAGAAAATGACACACTTCACCAGATCTCACAATAAGTGTTATCGAGCAGAACTCACCCATCTCCAGATACTCGTCCACCAGGCCGTGTGCGTTCATGGGCTGCAGGTTCCAGTCTCTATCCCACTGCGGCAGCTGTTCTTTACTGTTATTCTGCTCTCCTGCTCGTTTCATCTTACGCCGGGACCACCAGTTCTGCAACAGCCTGGAAAAGAAAAAAAAATGTAACAAATTGAAATTTGATATGTTATACAGTTTGATGGTTCTGTCTGTATCGAAATAATCAAGCAACAGAGCAGTACATGTGCTTTAATATGTTAGTCAACACTATTATTTTAAAGCACAACAAAAGATTATTAAAAAAAGCAATGATTTAACACTTTTGGACCCACTTTATATTAAGTGTCTTTAACTGCTGCTGCTATGTACTTACATTTAAATGAATAAGTTGATACAATGCACTTATTGTGTACATACATGCTTTTACATTGTAATCATATTTGAAAATACAATCCTGTAATTACAACTGTAATTAATTTCTGTAGTTACATGTTGACTCTACTTCTTAAACCTAACCATGGCACCAAACCTGCCCCTAACCTTACCTGTATCCCACCTCAATAAACAGCAACAAATGTTTTGCATATATATATATATATATATATATATATATATATATATATATATATATATATATATATATATATATATATATATACATACATTTTACTTTTTACAAGTCTTCTGTGTTCCATGAAAAAGACTGGTGAAATAAGTGTAAGTTCATAATAAGTTATTATTTTTTTCTGTGTTTTTTCTATGAACGTTGGAAGAGAGAACAGTAATGATAAATTAAACTAATGTCCCTCATCATGTTTCCTGACTGTCTGTTAAGTTCACTCTGTTGTCGAGGATCTTTCTGATGAGGCATACATTTCTCTCTGCACTGCAGTGTTGGCAAAATCAGCCAGACGTGAACGCAGTGGACAGGAACTGAGGACAAACTCTCTCTTTGTGTGTCCAGGGCAGCAAACATATCAAATGGCTAATAATTGAGTGACACAGACCTCTGTGTTCATACACTCAATAACAACATCTGATGGAATAATGTATATATATATAAAACAACATTAACATGTACTACAAAGAAAGATAAAGGATTGACAAAGAGACATGAAAAAATCGGTATGACTGCAGTTTAAGCTCAGGTGTTAAGAAAGAACCAATACAATCAAACAAAATGCAATTTACCCCATCCTGGAGGAAAAAGAGTGTATAAAGAGTTGATTGGCCAATTACGAGCAGTTTGACACAATACGTATCTTCCCAAATCTATGTGAAATATGCCAGCTGTATTGTGTATATACTAGGGCTGTCAAATGATTAAAATTTTTAGTCAAATTAATCAGAATTTTCAGTGGATTAATCAGGATTAATCACTATTTGCAATTACACCTGAATCCTAACCATTTTTTTTTCTGAAATGCATACCAAAAGATAAATAACAGGACACAGATACATAATTTTCATGTATTGATTCATCAATATGTGGTTCTTTTTTTCTGAATTTCAAAAGTTTAACATTTATTTAGATCAAATTTACCTGAGCACTATATCAAACCATGCCATTTAACTATAGATAGTGTAAGGGTTTTAGGTGAACCAGTGGTTAAATATAGCCACATATCTATGACATTATGCATAGAGAAACTTGAAAGAATGAACTCAGAAACACAAACATGCGCCCTCTGCACTCTGGGCACTCTTGTTTTTGGGAGGTGTTCATTTGCTCTGCCACAATACTTTAGGATCGATATTTTCACGTTCTGAAGGCTTCAAGTGCCAGTAAAACCAAGTAAAAATGCATATGCTTTCCCAAACAGCTGTAATTTTCGCTGCATTGCATGTAGGAGTTCTGCGCATGCGCAGTGTGAAACACAGGACGCTATAACAGGAAGAAGCTCCAGCGTATCAACTACTAAAGTCGTCTCTGTTTATCGAGCTTGGCATGAATGTATTTGAGAGTAACTGGGGTAAAACCTTAAGCGTCTTCGGTGTTTTCGTCGCGGCGCTCGCCGCTGTTTTTTACTATCTTGAGAATTCAGAGATCGACGAGACTTCCTCACCTTAATAATTTGTCACACTGCGCATGTGTGAAATGCGTTAAAAAAATTGGCGTAATTAACGACAAACAACTAATTAACGTCGTTAACGCGCTATTTTTGACAGCCCTAGTATATACACAATATACGATACTTTGTTTTATAGCCTCAGCCTCCAACAGACCATTCATGAATTATGTAATGCATACTGCACACCAGATTCCAATTTGCAGTTGTGATTTGTTTTAATTTGCTGGTGTCTATTTAATTTGTGGGAGAGAACAGTCATTATTGCAGACATTATACCAGTTCCAGTTTTTTTGAAAGGCTCTTAAAATGAATTATTTTCTCATTGTATGCTTGTCATCTTTGACATCTCAGGATAGCTTGAAAGTCTTGGTTAGCAGCTGAGAATGCCCAGTTATTTTTCACATTAACACTGTTGTAGTTCAGAGATGTCATGTGATACAGACATGGATACTCGGAGTCCAGCAGTATTTATTTTTTCTCTGTTGTTTTAGCTGTAATGTGATGGTTGGTGATATTTGTCCCGCCCCTCCTCAACTGTGATTGGACGATGGGGTTAACAGTGACACCGATGAGTTCTGTGTTTTACCCAAAGTTGAACATTTTTCAAATCACATCAAGCAAAAAAAATGCCAAGCACACAGTGTGAAATAGATGCTCACTGCTTTGTCACGCTGCTGCCGTTTTTGCTTTAGAAACAGTAGTGTGGCTAAAGAGCTTACACATACTGGCGAATTAACCATTACAGAAACATAAAAACATATTTTGGTAATCACCAACTGTTTTTAGAATCTACAGAATAAGCCACTGTGGATGAGATGTTAGAGAGCTTCAAACTAATGACCCAAAAACAGTGAAAAGATTTTCCCAGTTACGGCAATCATTTAAAGATACTGCAGGAGGGCCAGTCGTCGTGTTTCATGGCCTCCCCAGGTCTGCCTCTCTGATACTCACGGGTAGCCCAGCTCCATGAAGTTATTCCAGATCTGTTTCAACACCATAATCACTCCCATCTGTAGGCACAAGTCGATCAGACAACCACTGGGATGACACTAAGAGAGAGAGAGAGAGAGAAAAGCATACAAATTTGGTTGCCCTTGTGAAATAGAAGTACACTTTGAAAATGTACAAGATGAACTTACATAAGAGCAAAATGAATATTATATTTTTATTACACCGCATGTTACTTGCAATTAAATTAAAATGTAGTATGCGGTTTTATATAGTCTAAATCAGTGGTTTTCAACCTGTGGTCCGCGGTGTGGTATTGCAGGTGGGCCGCCAATTATTTTCTGTTCATTTCCAGTCCATTCTAGGGCTGTGCGATTAAAAGAAAACGTCCTAAAATCACAATTTGAGCGTGCCGGTTTCTAAATCGCTTTATAGCACAGTTTTCCGTGGCCCTGACCTCCCGTAGTATGCTATCTGATCCAATCAGAATGCATTGCGCATAGCGCGAGAACAGAGACTGGGCATATGCCTAACTCCAGGTTCACACACTGTCTGTGATGCGCCTTTTTTCTGAGCCAATGTTGACGGATCAGAGCGTTCTCACTGCGATAAAAGGCTAGAAATAAAAACGTGCGAAAATAATTCATGTCTAACACATGAGCATAGAGTGAATTTGTTAGTGAACAGGATGCAGTTTAAGTGAGAGGAGACACGTTTTAAGTGTGCACACTCTCTCCTCGCAAAGCAGTGTGTATCTGAGCAAGCACGACTGGTTTTGTGACAGAGCAAAGGAAATCTGCGTGCGAACAGAGAGATTCGCACTCGTGCATTATTTTAATGTGCTTTCGCGTTATATTTATGCGCTCTCACTGCTGACCGCATACACATACTGTATACACACTGCAAACACCTGAGGCACCGCTACAATTAATGAGCTCTATGAACAATGCATGGCAAAAAAGAAAAAAAAGTCCCTGTATACAGGATTTTTTTTTTTTTTTTTTGCCACAAGTCTATACATTTTTTTACATCTTCACTATAGTGATAATTTTGACTTATGTCTGTTCTAGAGATGTTACAACTTTTTGATAAAGCTCTGATTGGTTTTCTTTTGGAAATATGTTTCAAATTAATCCTGAATGCATTTATGACTGTAAAAGCATATCGGTGTGTGTCACAATTGCAAAATTGATCAAAAAAAACGCGATAGTTTTTTTTTTTTTTTTTTTTGTCCATGTTTATTCAATAAATACAGTTTAAAATCTAGCTTCTGAGTACTAAGTTATTAACCCAACAATAGCGGGGTCAGTTAATTTTTTTGAAGTGGGCCGCGCAAAAATATGTGTTTGGTTGTGTGGGCCGAGAGTTGAAAAAGGTTGGGAACCACTGGTCTAAATGTATGTCAATGCATTTTGTATAATTTTAGTGGGGCTTTTTTATGACACTCTCAAATAAGACCTCTATATAATGGTGAAGTTGCAATTTAGTACATATATTAAATACAGGCCCCTATCATACACTCAATGCAATGCAAGCGTTTTTTGCTAGTTTCAGCACGACACAGCTATCATTGTCACATCCTGCATTACATTGTTTAAATAGCAAATGCATTTGTGCCCATTTGTGCGCCCATGGGCGTGCTGCTCTGAAAACGAGGTGTGTTCAGGCGCATTGACACGTTGCTATTTTGAGGCAACTGAAATAGACCGTGTCTTTGACCACCTGAAACCTGGCACGAGCGCAACTGGTCTTTAAAGGGAATAGGAGATTAGACTCTGATTGGTTATGCCCAAAACACACCCATGACTCATTTAAATAATAGGTACATCTACATCCCTTTCCTGTCATTAAACTAGCAAAAGTGGATTCAGACATGCCCTAAGTGCACTTGCGTCATGCACTTTTGACCAAAATATGGGCCATTAACTTTTAAATGTAATATTGAATACTCAGATAAATTTGAGATTAAATGGTTTGCACATGCTTTATTATGTTAGGGTTAGGTAGTCAACACGTTAAAAAAAGTACTTTTATAAGCTCAAAAACAAATATTAAACAGTTTTTTAAACTGTATTTTTAAGTAAAACTTTTTATTTGACAGTTGGACTTTTTAAAACTGTTAACTGAAGTCATGAAAGTGTCCTCTCTCTGTAAGTGCAATTAAAATGAAACTGTCTGCAAGTTAAGATTTCCAAGTTTTATAATTCAATACAATTTACCACACTTCTTTTTTCACGAGGGTGGCTTTTTATTACATTACATGATCTAAAACAGTACACTAATGTTATGAGCAACCGCAGTTGCAATGATGAGGCAATTATGTCTGCACAGAATAATGACCATTTTTATTGAAATCTCAAGGCAGTTGCGTAACGGAGGCGGATATTTGATCGTGCCGAAGGGCAATAATAAAAGTGTGAGAGGACTCATTACGGCCTCATATCACCCACCTCCTCCATCCTCCACCGGTTGAACAGCTTATTATAGTCACCCGGCCTGCCAGCAAACCTGCAGAATACACACAACCACAACACACACACACACACACACACACATTAAATTAGCTTTGGAATTCAATTAGCCAGGCTATTCTGGAGAGGCATTTGTGTTAGCGCCGTATATTTCCTGTATGAGTTGATGGCAAACAGATCTTAAGTGGTATAATCTGGGAAATGAAAGCAGCAACAGCAAACCAAGCACTGAATAATTCATCAAGTAGGTCAAAAGTGGCTTACCTTCCTAAGAAGAAAGCTATGTAGAAGGTCGAGCTGTTGAGATTGACGAACTGGAAGAGGAACATCTTGAGGGCAAAGCTGTTTTCCCATTCTGACTCTGTCCGTGGGTGCTCTAGATCACGAGGGAACGTGTTCAAATCATTAGGGAGCAAAGCACTGCATGGTACAGGCGTGAGGAAAGTTGCACTCAATCAATAGTAGACATGACTTAATCAATACTTACCCAGGTTTGTAAGAAGATAGGCCACTTTCTCATAGACCTGATGGGTTAAAGGAAATTGATTCAGAGCTATTTTTTAGACTAGGCTGAAAATATGAAATTAAGAACATTTTTCAAGAGATTTACATCTTATGCCATTCATAATTATTTTAATACATGGTTTATACTAATCAACAGGATGTTAACATATTGGTTATAACACAAAAATTTGGGATCAGTACATTTATTTATTTATTAAGAAATTAATAGCTTTATTCAAAAAGTATGCATAATGTAAATGTATAGTGTATAATTTATAATGTGTAATGTAAATAAATGTACAGTGTTATAAATAATTTATATTTTAAAACAAGATGCGGTTTGGAACTTTGAACTTTTATCAAAGCATCCTAAAAAGGGTATCACAGGTTACATAGAAATATTGATCGGCACAACTGTTTTCAACATTGATAATAATCAGAAATGTTTCTTGGGCAGTAAATCATCATAGTTGAATCATTTCTGAAGACTGGAGTAATGATGCTGAAAATACAGCTGAACATCACAGAAATAATAATTTATTACAATAGAAAACTGTTCAATTTTAATCACATTTTTGAGCAGACTTGGTAAGCATCTTCTTTAAAGAGTAAAAACCCCAAACTTTTGAAAGTTAATTTAACTTACTATATTTCCAATTAAGTTGCAATGTTATTAGAGAAAATAGCATTTAAAATAAAATTGTTACACTGGTGCCACAAAGAAATGCAAATTAAGTAACTTCTAAGAAAGTCACTCTTTTATTGAGTTGAATAAATGACTTGCTGTTTTTAGGATGCAAACAAAACAGTGTAATAAAATATATATTTGCCAGCAACCACCTTACATTTTATGCCTGGGAGCGTCAGTATGCAATAGTATTCAATCATTTTGATGATTTCATTTTGATGCTCTGGCATTTCAGAATAACATCTGAGATGCTATGAAATAAGAAAAAGGTCAAAATAATAAAATAATAAATAAATAAATGCAAATGTCACTGACTTTTTTTTGCATAGCCATGGATTAACAGCATATAACTATACTGACAGTATCATCAAATATTACTAATTGAACCATACCAAGAGAGAGAGAAAATACATTTATATATATATATATATATATATATATATATATATATAATATTTACATATTATAAAAACATTTTATTAATGACTTTATTTTGCATTAAACTATTTATTTTTTATTGCTTCAAAGTGCATTATGCTTTCATTAAAATTCTTGTGGCAAAGCCCTCCAAAAACGTATTTCTCTTTTTGTGTGAAACCTCAGTGTAAAAAAGTTTTGTGTATCTTTTTGAAAAGTTTGTTTCTTTATTGTGTCTCTCTCTGGTGTGAAGAGGCCTTCGGGACTAGAGGAAAGACACTAACCACATTCAGAGACATGATGATCATGAAGTTGATGCAGACTCCAGTGCCTGAGGTGGCGAACTGCCAGTTCTTCTTCACAAACTCCCACTGAAAGGAAGCGAACTTCTCCATAGCAATGAGCCGGAACACCACCACAGCAAACACGGCTGTCAGGACCAGAGAGATCTGAAGAAAAAGATGACGAGCGGTGAAATGGGTGGATTATTTGAGATGGATGGATATATAGTGGAATCTTGCAGAAGTTTCCCTTAACAAACTTAGATATAGTTTTGATACGCTTTGACTTTTAATTCAGGGCCACCAGAGGGAGACAGCTATTTATAGTAGTGCGGCTGTGTGAGCTCATTTTAATCAACAAGAAGTCTAATAAAAATAATAATAATAATAATTTTAATTTAAAAGATTTCGGGCTACAAATAGGGTTCCGAGCTGAAAATAATGGAATACTGGAACTGATGGATGATTTTCATTCAGACGCTTGCATTCTTTTGCATCTGTGGATGAAACACTGGCATAAAATATGAATCATACCATGTACAAATGCATCTTACAAGCGCCGTTCTGTCAGCTGTGAACAAAAAACTACAATCCTACCTTTCATGGTATGTACACAGATGTGGTGTGCATGATTATGCTTTTGTGTAATTACAGTGTAATTACACAAATGAGTATTGAGTGATATTCGTTATTTCATACTGAGAGCATTACATTCATTAAGTACTGTTTTTTAAATATTCTCCATTCCTTCATGTGCAAAATTACTAAAATAATTGGGTAGTTTTGCAGTACCCTTGTTACACGTTACATGCATTAACTAAAGAAATAACATGCAATAACAAGCAACTAAACAAAAACTAAGCATTACTCTAACATTAATGTTAATTAGTTATTTCTACAATGACTTGTTGAAATAAACCAGTGTTTGTGAAAATGTCAAGAAACAAAAAATACATCTAATTGGAAATGAAACCGGGATTAATTTCCATACAATTCCTTTTTCATGACGGGGTGGTGATAATTCTGATCTGCTTGTTGTAGCTTCAGGGATTAATTGAATCTTACCATGAAAAAGATTCCCGAAACAGACACCATGAGTCGGCTGAGTTTGTCTGTGAAGGGCTGGAAGGGCTCGGGTTTCCCTGAGATGGGGTTTACTCTCTCCTTCCGGGAGTATTTGGCTTCAAACTGGGGCCGTAATTCCTCCTTTTAAAAAAAATAAAAACAGCAACATCAAGTTACTCATGAAACAAGTGGTTGAAGATCTTTTACAGATCTCCTGAATGATTCTCATCACACACAGATGTTCAACATCATCATCATCTGTTTGGGCTGGACATGATGATGTCAATCCAGAGGCTGTTCACATATGCTGAATGAGTTCACATAAGAAACTTCAGTGCCTCAGCATGAGATATATTTATTAATACATTCCACAATATGACGGTTAAATATAGAAGAGATTGTATACGGCAGCAGTTCTCAAACGTTTCAGGCCAGTTATCACTTCTGATCAAGTCACACCATCCAAGTATCCCCTAATCACCACCGTACTGTCCCGCACTGTCAAGGTAAGAATGTAGGCTACAAGATAGAAACACAAAAATATAATAGGACTAGTTCACTTAAAAATTTTAATTATGTCATTATTTACTCTGCCTATTGTCTTTCCAAACCCACATATCATCCTTTCTTTCTCAGAGCACAAGAGAAGATATTTTCAAGACTGTTCGTGCTCTGCTTTTCCATACAATGATAGCATATAGTGATCTGGCTCTGCTAAGCTCTAAAATAGAAAAAAAGCACAAGAAATGTCACATAAATATAGTTAATGTAAGTAGTATGCTACAATCCAAGCCTTATGAAAATAATTTGATAGGTTTATGTAAGTAACAGACCAAAAAAAAAAAAAGAAGAAGCCTTTTACTTGTTTGTTCTTGTAGCTTAATTTACCCATCAAGTAGTTAACCACGATAAGTAGTTAAATAAAGACAGAACTTTCATTTTTGGGTGACTTGATTAGAAATTAGAAATAAAATATTTGGGGGAAGAAATAAAAAATCTGTTTAAATAAATTTGTGTGTCATAAATACGTTGTCCCTTATTCAGCAGCAGTTGTTCTGATGCTAGTTTCCATTCTATTTCTACCACAGAATATATGTATATTATATACAGTGGGGATCGAAAGTTTGGGCACCCCTTGCAGAATCTGTGAAAATGCGAGTAATTTTCAAAAAATAAGAGAGATCATACTAAATGCATGTTATATTTTATTTAGTACTGTCCTGAGTAAGATATTGTACATAAAAGATATTAACATTTAGTCCACAAGACAAAATAAATGCTGAAATTATTAAAATAACCCCACTCAAAAGTTTGGGAACCCTTGGTTCTTAGTACTGTGTTCTGTTCCCTGATGATCCTCGACTGTCTTTCTGTTTTGTGATGGTTGTGCATGAGTCCCTTGTTTGTTCTGAACAGTTAAACTGAGCAGCGTTCTTCAGAAAAATCTTTAAGGTCCTGCAGATTCTTCAGTTTTCCAGCATCTTTGCATATTTGAACCCTTTCCAGCAGTGACTGTATGATTTTGAGATACATCTTATCACACTGAGGACATTTGAGGGACTCAAACACAACTATTAATAAAGATTCAAACATTCACTGATGCTCCAGAAGGAAACAAGATGCATTAAGAGCTGGGGGTGAAAACTTTTGAACACGATGAAGATGGCCAAATTTTTCTTATTTTGTTGAAATATAATTTTTTTCCATTTAGTTCTGCCCTTCGTAAGCAACAGAAGATACTTGTATGTTTCCCCGTACACAAATTAAGTACAATTTACCTTGCTCTTCAAATTCCAAAAGTTTTCACCCCCAGCTCTTAATGCATCTTGTTTCCTTCTGGAGCATCAGTGAATGTTTGAATCTTTTTAAATAGTTGTCTTTGAGTCCCTCAAATGTCCTCACATTTTCACAAAACAGAAAGACAGTCGAGGATCATCAGGTAACAGAACACAGTACTAAGAACCAAGGGTTCCCAAACTTTTGAGTGGGGTTATTTGAATAATTTCAGCATTTATTTTGTCTTGTGGACTAAATGTTAATATCTTTTATGTACAATATCCTACTCAGGACAGTATTAAATAAAATATAACATGCATTTAGTATGATCTCTCTTATTTTTTGAAAATGACTCATATTTTCACGGATTCTGCAAGGGGTGCCCAAACTTTCGATCCCCACTGTATATAAATATATGCAACCAGGAACAAATGACCAATTAAAACTTTAGATACATTTTTTCTAACAACAAATGTTTAGCTGTACTGTGTTAAGGTGTACACTGAGCACTTATAATGATGATGTATTTTTGTAGGGGAACCTGTAAGTTAGCATCACCCTGGTTCCCAACAAAAAACACAAACCTTATTCCAGGCATTAACCAAAATCCAATTCAGTAAAACCACTGACTTCAAGCACAATGGAACTGGAAGTGTTTAAATCCTAACTTGTTTACAGGTTTTGTTCTACAAAAATACACCATGCCTGCATCACTTTGTGTAGCACTTTGTGTGTTTGTGTAGCACTGTTAGGTCATGAACAACAGTTTGAGAACCACTGTTATACAGCAGAAATCTACAGGGCAACGAATGCAAACTCCAGACATACAGCAAGTATGAGCCACATCGGATCGCTTTGATCTCTGGGTTATTTTGAGGTGTTCCCTCAAACGCATTTCACACAAAATATGCACAGAACATCAATTCACCATCACTCTGTACATGCTGATGTTATGCGGTTCACAAGAGCTGTTCACACTGAGATTTCATCACGGGAAGTTGTTAAGTGAATGTGAATGAGTGTACATTACTACAACTGGATGTCTTTAACCAAAATGTTATCGGTGTGCTGAGCAACTGGCCTTAGCTAGAAAATATGGTTACAAATGAGATTCTGTTTTGACATTAAATAATACATCATATGAAAGAAATTAACGATTATTAAATCAACGCACTTATTAGGCTGATTCACCACATGTAGGCATAGAACAATTATTTTTTGCTCACAGAAAAAAACATTGGCTCATTGGAAATACATGCCTATACCTAGAATTTTTGCAAAACAGCAAAAATGGACAATTACATAGAATTCACAGCAGTTTTCAGCTGAAACGAACACTAGTGGCAGTAAAACACCAACAGCTTTTACCCGGTCAGTGTGAACACACTTGAGTCATATTCACATTAGGAGCAAGACATGCACAATACAACATGATACGGTAGGAGGCACACTCACAGAACACACCATGACACAGGGTTTACACTAAAGGAAATACAACAGACAGCACATAGATTGGCCACACACCAGTTACAGTTGTTCATGAAGTTAATGGTCATTTTAACAGGTTTCAAAAAATGTATGATATTTTTTAATGGAACATAAAGCAACAAACAGGAAGGCAGGCTCACCTCCTCTTCCTCCCAGTCAATCAAATCCCAGTCGTAGGTTAGCTCCGCCCTTCTCCTCTTCCAGAACTCAAGGAATACCGTGGCTGTGACGGCGCAGGAGGAAGTGGTAAGATGTGAACACAATGTGAGCAAGAGCTTTCAGAGACAGTATGGTTCTATTTAAAGTTAGAAGGCTTATTTAAGTAAGGTGAGTAAGGAAGGTCATCTTAGGCTCAAACATACATATGTACAGTACATACAGGAAAACAAGTCCTTCAACTATGCAAACTCAATTTCAGGCATCGTTAAGAATGCAAATGTGTTTATGGGCATTTGCATAATCCTCCCCCATACAGTTTATATATATATATATATATATATATATATATATATATATATATATATATATATATATATATATATATGTATGTATGTATGTATATATATTGTATTTGCCTCTCTGAAAGATGATGTTTGTGCCAAGTTAAATAAATCAATATGAAAAACCTGTTATAATGTAGCTACAACTCTCACATTTGGTTCTTATGAGATTTAAAGCAAGAAAACAGGCCTGGGCCCACTACGTGACTGTGGTAAACTAATAGGGTGACATAAGTACTAAAATTATTAAAATGATTTAAATTTAGTTACATTAACAAATCTTAATTAAAATGCATAAAATTAAAAGTACATTTCAGCTTAGATACAAAGGCTTTTAAATGTCATATTGGAAATGTGAAGCAAAAAAAATTCAAAGTATAAGTAAATATTATACAACCTGCTTTTGGTCTTATTTTTGCAATGTTGAGAGGAAACCAAAGTCATTTAAAAATAATTAAATTATATTTTTCATCTGGATCAAATATGACCTGAATAGAATACAAGGATTGTAACTCTTGATTGCAAGTTTGAATCTTGTCTATGTTCGTTTTCTCCATTTGCAATAGTTTAGCGCTGATGAAAACATGTGTCGAAAAATGCTGTAAATATAAAGCTTTATCATTTGATTATTTCATTCCTCCATTCCACAAGTGTTGCTTTTTTGCTGTTTATCAAAATATTTTTGGTCTTTTCCACACACATTGCTGGTTTCGTTGCACCTAAAGAACACCACAAGACTGGTTATACAATAATAACAATAATATAGAACACATGATCACATATATGTATTTATCATATTACACCAGCTTTGAATGCGCAACCAAACAGGGTATTGGATTAGAACTATCCATTTTTATAACGTTTCATCTCACTGGTAGATATTCAGATTCAATCTAGCTTGCAGATTGTAATCAGCTATATTATTCAGAAGCATGAATTTTTTACAGTATCAAAGGAACTGATTTAGGCACTAAGAATGAATACTAAATAAATTAAAGTAAAAATAAGATAAGTTCTGTTAGGTTTTCATGTTAAATGTAACTATTAAAACAAACAACTGCAACAACAACTACAAAAACATCTGGGCTCTCTGAGTTCTCATGTCCCTTGTATCTACCAGAGGACTGTATGACCCACTTTTGTTGAAAGCAAAACAGTTGGAATGGAAGAAACTGATTGAGAGACCAAGAAGAGAGACAATGTTTAATTTTTAAAGCCCAGTCTTCTTGCTGAAAGCTGTCTTCACATTTGAGCTTAGACTTGACTTAGACTTGCAGATCCACCTGGGTCTCTCAGACAGGAACAATACGGCCCCCATCACAGTGTTCTAATAATACACTATTATGACTTTTGTCAACACCCCCCAAAGTAGTGGACTCTTAAAAGGAAAACACTAAATTCGGCTTTTCATTTGCCCCCCATCTCTCAAAATCACACAATTATCCTGTATTTACAGAGTTACTGAGGTGTCCTGTATTTTCCATGTAACCCATCCAAACTGAATAATTTTTTTTTGTAGCTCATTTACAAACATTCAAGAGCTTCTACAAACATTCAAGAGCTCCTACACCAGTTAAATATCAACTGATTATTAATCACCGGACACTTGCATCCTCTTACCACACCATTCAAAAACACACTCAGATGTATCTTGCATGCATCATATAGACCCACTTCTAATGTATCCAATCCTTTCAAATCAAAATACTCATGGACTCAGGAGCATCAGAAAATTACATGTCCTCCCAAAACCTTGCTGGATTCAAAATTCCCCGCTGCAAAAATGACACCACTGACCAGATCACCACTTTCCAAGGAAAACCACTGGGCAACGGCCTGCTGCGGCACTGCACACCAGAGGTCGTTCTACATATTGGGTGCTTCCACACCGAATAGATCTCGCTACTGCTGCTAGAGGAGGCTGTCATGGACATCATCCTATTCAGTCCTTTTCCTCCTGATATTCCCAACATATTTCTGATATTATTGATCAATCTTATCAGATTAATTTTGATCGTTCACTTTTATTTTAAATCAGTGAATGCAATTCACCTGCATTGCATTAGCACTTGTTAGCCTGTTATTAGCATTTTCATTCGTACCTATCGCTGTTTTCTTTTCTCCTTATATCTCTCGCTCCAGTCTTTCACAAGTTCATCAAACAACTGTGGTAAGAATATTTCATCAAGCACGGTGAGTAATGGCTTCTCCTGCTATTGTTATTTGCACCTATTGCCACATGTACAGTTTATCTATCTCTGTCGCTGATGAGGGATTCACATGTGATAAATGCAGGGAAATAGTTAGGCTGACAGAGAAGATTCCAGAATAAGAGACAAGCATCCAAACTTTAACTGAGGACAGTAAGAAAGTTAGGACTCTAGATATGGCTTTGGATGCGTCTAGCTCAGGGATTTCTGTACTAACTGGGGCCCAGGTCAGGAAGCAGACAGACTGGCTAAACCGACCGTCTGCTAGCTGCCTCACGTCACAGAGGTCAGTTAATTCTCAGCACATAGAGACTCTTTCACCTAGATATCACACTATAGAGACTGTGTCTGTTCCCCGAACTAGAAAATGCAAAAAACATCCACACCGAGCTAAGATTAACAATTTATTTGTGGTTCAAAAAACAAACAAAAAAACTGATGCAATACGGATAAACAAATGATAAATCTTTGCCTATTGAAAAACAGATCCCTTTCTACGAAAACACTTTTTGTAAATAATATGATCAGTGATCATAATCTAGATGTGCTCTGTTTGACAGAAACCTGGCTAAAACCTGATGATTACATTATTTTAAATGAGTCCACCCCCTGAGATTACGGTTATAAACAAGAGCCGCGTCCAAAAGTCAAGTCAAGTCAAGTCAGGTCACCTTTATTTATATAGCGCTTTAAACAAAATACATTGCGTCAAAGCAACTGAACAACATTCATTAGGAAAACAGTGTGTCAATAATGCAAAATGACAGTTAAAGGCAGTTCATCATTGAATTCAGTGATGTTAAAGCGCTACATAAATAAAGGTGACTTAACTTGTCTGAGTATCAGGTATTCCAAGACATGTTCAGCAGGGTCACAGCCACTCACTTTGCACCTCACCAGCCATGGGACTGTGCCATTGACCTGCTGCCTGGGGCCAAATTACCCGAAGGACAGGTCTACCCATTGTCGATCCCGGAAAGAGCCGCCATGGAGGAGTACATTCAAGAAGCATTACAACAGGGGTTCATCCGTCCGTCCACCTCACCCGCAGCATTGAGCTTCTTCGTGGCCAAGAAAGATGGGGTTCTGAGGCCCTTCATAAATTGCCTGCACTCAATGACCAGATGGTAAAATTCACCTATCCCCTTCCTCTGTTTCTGGCCGCCTTGGAGGAGCTACGTGGTGCCCGCATCTTCAGCAAGCTTGACCTAAGGAGCACCAGTAACCTCATCCACAGGCGTGACAAAGGAAGACCGCTTTCGTGATGCCCACCGGGCACTATGAGTACCATGTGATGTCCTATGGGCTCTCCAACTCACCTTCCGTCTTCCAAAACTTTATGCATGAGATCTTCAGAGACATGCTCAACCGGTTCTTCCTCATCTACATAGATGATGTACTCATACTCACCTAATCTAGAAGAACACCATGGCCATGTCACCCATGTACTCCAACGCCTCCGCCAACACCACCTGCATTTAAAAGCTAAGAAATGTGAATTCCACAAATCCACCATCCACTTCCTGGGCTACATTGTCAACCTTGCAGGAATACAAATGGACCAGAGGAAGGTGGATGCGGATTAGAACTGGCCACAATCCTCTATGGTCAAAGAGATGCAGATGTTCCTGGGGTTCACAAATTATATCGTTGCCAGAAGGGGGCACCACTCACTTCTCTCCTCCAACGGAAGGCCAAAACCTTCACCTGGACCCCAGATGCACCGGGCCTTCCTCCAGCTCAAATCTGCATTCTGCATTCTGTACAGCCCTGCCTCTTTTACACCCAGACCCCAATCTCCGTTTCATGGTGGAGGTGGCTGCAGCGACCCTGGGAGTTGATACACCTGCCTGACCATTACCATAGCTTACACACCTTCCATGCCTTAATGCTAAAACTATTCACTAATCTTTTATCCTTCTCTCCACAGAACATGAGGTCTTTCTTTCCCGGCTATCTTTGTTTCCAGGTGGAATGTTGAAAAACGCAACACATGTCCATGTCCGAGGCCGAGACTATGGAATCACCTGCCTCATCATTCAAACCAGCCTTCTACACCTATTCACAATCACATGATTATCATGGAAACCTGCATCCACTTACCAGATCATTCAAAAACACTCACCAAAGTCACTCATCGGCTTTTGTCAAGGTTACAAGCTTCTCAGTGGGTTCCTTGTCAGCATGTCGATCCTGGGATCCTCTGCTATCCATTGAAGGACTAGAAGTTTCAACCCAGATAAAACCATTTACTATACTTACGTTGATCACCTGAGTTTTGATTCTTGTATGTTGTAAACTTCTTCTCAGTTGCCTTAATAAACGTACCAGCTTGTTTGAATCAGTCTGTTTTCCTCCTTGACCAGCTGTGACACTGGGATAGGTGGAAGGATTCAGAAACTGAAAAGAATGCTGCAGGAATCTCTTGTGAATGCTAACCAGCCATCTACTCTCTTCCAGAGAAATATATAAGTTGCCTTTCGATTGGAACTCACTGTATCAGTGTTTTGAAGGCCACAGCAAAGGTGTCCAATATTGCTCCTGGAGGGCCAATGTCCAGCAAATTTTAACTCCAACCCCAAATTAAACACCTGAACCAGCTAATTAAGGTCTTATCAGCCATACAAGAAACTTCCAGGCAAGTTTGTTGAGGCATGCTGGATACACTGACCCTCCAGGAATGAGTTGCCTTCCGTCCACCTCAGTTAAACAACAAATTAACAACAGTAGTACATCAAGAATCAGAAAATATATTTTTCAACCAGGAACTGCAGGGTCTCCTTGCAAAAGGAGCCATAGAGCATGTACCTCTCCCAAAGAAAGTTTCAGGGTTGTACAATCTGTACTTTATTTTACCCCAAAAGAATAGATTGTTGTGTCCAGTTTTAGATCTGAAGGGCCTGAACCGTATTCTTTGAACCGAAATACTGTACAGGTTCAAGATGCAGACCCTCCAGCTTAGATCTTCTGTCTCAAGCACAGGAGATGATCTAATACCCAAGCTGAAGATTTGTAAACCTCTGGCATCTGAGGGGTACCAGCTCTTAGATTCTGGTCTTCCAAACAAGAATGTTTAGACCCTTACAAGATGTTCTGCGGCAGAATGGCCGTCTCTGCACACATTCATCAGGTTTTATAGTCTGGACTTGGATTCTTCCCCAGGGTCTCTTGAGGGTTGATTCAGGTTTAGTGTGTGCTCAACAACTTTATGTATTATTCACTTCTTGTGGAGCAGGCACTACTCTGTTATGTGGTGCCGTTGCCATTGAAGTTCCCATAACATCAAAACAATGACATGGCATCAAGTTCAACTCGAAAGGGAACGTTTAATGTTATGTATGTATCACAGTTCCCTGAAAGGGCAAAGAGACAGTACATCTTGCGGCCGAACTCTGACCATGCATTTGAGTCTTGTCAGACAATTAGAGTCTGATGATATGTTAGCTTGGCATCTATTTATTGTTTTGGTGATGTACTAAGCCATGTTGCTACGTCATCACACTCAGCTAGTCAGTAATGGGCAGGTGCAGACTTGTGCTTAAGGCACTGGCTTGCGTGAAGCATTCCCATAGCATCAAAACAAAGATGCAATGTTTTGTTTTGTAACTGGGTTAATTACATAAAATTTGAATTTATTTCTTTATGTGTGTTTGTTTAACTGGGAACTCAAAAGCGTCTGGCCATCTATTAAATGTTTAATGCTTGTATGCTTACTGTTAAATTATTATTTGAGTTAAAAGTGCCAAAGAGGTATTCTAGCATGCATATGCATGAAAAGAAAGACTGTTGAGTGATACAATAAAAAGTAAAATGAATGTTTTGTTGCCATAGACAATTAAAAATATAAAGCTTCATCTTCAGAATGTAAAATAGGCATCATAGTGAGAGACCAATTAGAATCAATAATTACAAAGAGCTTCTGCAGATCAAGAAGTTTGACACTCCCAATAGTCTGCAGTAAGGACATATATTTAATTGGTATTTTTAACGTTAGCTTATATTTGTACACATTTTGTTCCATTCTAAGCTTAAAGCTGTTGGTAGATTTCCAATGTGTTAATGGCCGGTCATCATTGTAAAGCTTTTGATTTTGCCTGAACTATAATTTGTTTCTGAGATGCCTGAGGGAGACCAGACATTTATTCTGGTTTCTCTTGACAACAGAAGTTAATCCTAACTAAAGCCATCCTTTTGAACAGTTCATGATTTTCATGAATAAACTTAACAATTTCTGTATTGCTTTTGTTCATTATTTACAATAAAATGTAATCAGTTAAAGGGGTTTAATTAGTAGCTTACAATTTCATGTTATACACAGTTTATTCTGGTGACCATAACTGATGTATGCTGTCAATTTGTCCAGCAGTTAAAAATTTGGCTGACTAATATGTTGCTTTGTTTAGATCCCATTCATCACCTAGAGATCTGCACCTGAATGTATCAAACAGCACAATAATAAGCATGGCCACAAAGATTAAAACTTTACTTGTTATGGTGGAGCTACATTGTTGAACATTGTTTTTAACATCTACACCCCTGTAAATCCCTCAGAGAACTTATCTACCAGCCCGTAGAACGTCCTACTCACATTACTTTCCTTTAAATTCACTCCTGGGAAGTGTTTCTTTGGCTTCAGCCAGTCAATCACACTTTATAATGTGCCCACAATTATCAGGCATTAACTCACCTTTGATCGCTGCTAGCCATCCTTCAACACTTATCTGTGTATCCCTCCTCATGTTCAAAGGAATACACTGAAGTTCAAGCACTTAGTATTTACATGTTTAGACTGTAAGCGAGGTCTACTGTGACCTGATTGGATCTTCGTTGTAATGTAGGACAAAGCAGTGATTGATTACAGCTACTTCTCTTGGGCTTTTGAGTGGATCCTTTTATAGCAGCCCACAGACTGCTATAGATTCTTATTCTGTCCTCATTTGCTGAAGGAAGCCTCTTTTATAATTACTTAATTTGTACTTTAAACCAAATGCTGATCTGCCTGTATTTCTGCTGGTGAAAGACCACTGATTAAATTGAAAAGATTCAAACTCACCCCATATTGCCATGAAGATGGCAAAGAAGACTGTTCCTCCATTGTCAAAAAGATGGGTCACCTGGTGGACAAAAAAGGGGTAATATATTTAAGAATGTATAATTAGGAAATTAGTAAAATCTGATTATGATCAGTCTTATGATAATTCCTAACTATTTTACACGTATAAAATGTTTCCCATTCACACAAATTCATCTGGGCCCGGTTCCCCAAAACGTTCTTATCGATAAGTAGTTCTTAACCTATTCCTTAACCTCTCTCTTAACCTTATGGCACGATTCCCGACAAGTTCGTACGCTAAGTATATCTTCTGTAAGTCATACTTTCGTAAGGTTGGTCTGGACCATTCATAAGCTCTCTCTTAGCGTTATTTGAGCTCAAGACGCTACTGTACAGCAGTCTTTAGAAATCAGCGCAGCGCAGTACAAGTCAAACTATGGTATGACAACAATGATTTTATGTTATGGACATTTTAAGACTAATAATAAAAATTTTTTTTTTTTTTTTTTGCTTCATCGAGGTCGTGGGAGAGGGCTACGGCCTAATCAAGACCTCGATGTGGAGGTGCGTCCACACTGTCACCAACACCCTTCTGCGCCATGCAGGGGATTACATCCTGGTGGATGGCACACTCATCCCTATCACCAATCCATCAGTGATTGATCAGGCGTACATATCGCGAAAGGGAGACGTGGCCATAAACGTGCAGGTTATAGTGGACCATAGGGATGTGATCTCTGACCTGGTGGCAAGGTCCAGAAAAACTTCAAGTTCCCCTGACGAGAGGCTTGGTGCCCTTTTTTACGTTGCCTGGACATTTCGGTAGCTCAGGAATCAAAGAAATTGGCACTACTGTACCCATTTCAAGGTTTGATTCCCAAGGAATGCATGAAGTGATAAAAATGTATACACTGAATGCAGGGTAATTTTATTTTTTTTAATAAAAGCATATGCCAACTATGAAGATGTGTAATGTATGTGTTAGGTGCAGGTTCATGCTTTTTTATTACAAAGTTGCAATTTCTTACAATTTTGTATGCTGTAATTTGTTGGAAAACATGTTAATGTAATAAAAAAACATGAACCTGCATGAACATATATATATATATATATATATATATATATATATATATATATATATATATATATATATATAAATTTATATTTAAAACATAAATATTTATGTTTTCTCCTGAGGTTGAGATGAACACAGGTTGTGGCTGCAATAGATGCCACTTGTGTAATTGGTTCTGCTCTGACTATTCAGGAAATAGCCGGCACAGGAGTTTGTTCAAGTTACAAAGACACTGAAGATGACAGTTTATGGCCCATTTCACAAAGGAGGTTAAGTGAAAACTCTGTGCTAACCCTGAAATGAGGGAAACTCTAGGTTTTCTGTTTCAGAATGGAAGGTTTGTCAAACACGAGAAAGCAGGGTAAGTCAAGCCTGTTTCTGAAAGAGAGGTAACTTATACTCAGAGTCAGTTACCGTAGTAACTTATGAACCTAGCCTGGTGAGGAGCAGGTTTTTTTCGATAAACCCAGAGTTTATTTCGGTCTCCTCCCCCTTTTTAAACACTTCATTGATGCACGCTGGAAAAATACTCTTCTTCCTAAGTGTTTTATATATATATATATATATATATATATATATATATATATATATATATATATATATATAATAAAATAAAGATTGATTTTCTATATAAGATACTTAGGGCCCTATTTTAACGATCTGAAACGCAAGTGTCGAAGCGCGAAGCGCAAGTAACTTTGTGGGCGGGTCTCGGCGCTGTTGCTATTTTCCCGGCGGGATAAATGGCTCTTGCGCCCGGCGCAAATCTAAAATGGGTTGGTCTGAAGTAGCTTCATTATTCATAGGTGTGGTTTGGGCGTAACGTGAAATAAACCAATCAGAGCGTCATCCAACAATCCCTTTAAAAGCAGGTGCGCAAGTTCCATTATGGATTGCTATTATTATGGCGTATTTACCAGGCGCACGCCAGGAGCGGTTCACAGCCGAGGAGACTGATGTTCTTGTAAGAGCAGTGAAAGACAGAGAAGTTGTGTTGTATGGGGATGGGAGAAACCCACCCAAAATAGTGTCGGTTAAACAGGCGTGGGAGGAAATAGCCACAATTGTTTCATCAGCTGGCATCCCCATGACGTCGTACCAGTGCCGCAAGCACTACAATGACATCAGAAGACGGGGAAAGTCCAAGCTTGCCAGTATCAATCGGGCTCGCCGTGTAACGGGAGGTGGATCTGCCTCTACTCAGGACCTGACGCCAGCAGAGGACATCGCTGCGTCCACCCTCACCGCTGAAAGTGTTGAAGGATTTGGGGGTTTTGAAATCGGCACCCAATCAGAAACGCAAACAGTCCAACCCCAAGGTACACAAATTCACATACAAGGTTTCTTATGAAAATATTTTAATCGTTATTTACATGAAAAACATTTAACGCAGCCACAAAATAAATAAAAATTATGTAACAGCATCGCAGGAAGACCCTGGCCTCCGAGCCGTGCTCACGGGCCATCTGAGGAGGGAACAGCACAACCATCAAGGTCCAGACCCACTATACGCAGTGGCAGCATTGCTAGACCGGAGGACCACCCCTTCCTGCAGCTCCAGCAAACCGGATTTGAAATGCTGAGCGGGAGCTATCTGGGATGCGGCAAAGTGTGAATGGCCGTCTTGACCGGATGGCGATGTTGCTGCGGCCTCTCGGGCGCATCTCCTCAAGCCTGGAGAGGATTGCTGCAGCCATGGAGCGTGGCCCTTCAAGCGCACCACCACCTCCTGTTGTGCCTCTTCCTCCTTCCCCCACTCCATCTCCATCCACCCGTTCCACCAGGCGCACATCGCGCAATGCCATTCCCGGACCCTCAGGTGTCCAATCCCGCTGTGGCGCGCGTCGCAAAACTACCAGAGGAGGGAAAAAGAAATAACTTTTTCTGTTTAAATATTTTTAACTTCATTTTCCATTTGTATTTTTTTTTATCAATTACTGTTTGCTATTGATTTTTCTTTTTGACAAAATACAAAGAAATTTCACAAATAAATAATTTTGAATGTTTTGGACTCGTTCTCTCTGAATCACGAGTACGGTTATATTTTTGTAATGTAGTATAACATTAGACCGAGATAAATTTGCTTACGCATGCGCCCTTAAAATGCATAATGAACAACGCGCAACGCGCCACTGACTTTAGACTACGTTTTTTTCTGGTCAGTGGCGCAATTGTTTAATGGAACAGCAAAATATCACCAGGGATTGTTTGCGCTGGAACACGCCTCCTTTTTTGCGCTGAACCGCCCAGGGAGCGCAAGTTCATTCACTAGTTTAGCGACGTGCTTCTGTGGAGGGAAAAGCGCGCTTTGCGCGGGTGCAAAATAGGAATGACACATGCGTCGGTGTACAAAGTCAATTGCGCTGGGTGCAAGATAGGGCCCTTAGTCGTTTCCTGGGGGGGATCTAAATTAAGTGCATTTTACTTAAGTAAAATTATATGCCAGTGTGGTAACTAAAATAATCTTAATGCAAATGGAATTGCACTTAGCCTACTGTAAATAGGATATATCTTTAATTAAGTATGTTAATTGCACTTAGTGTAAATAGCCACTGCACTTAAAATATTATTATTAGTATTGTTATTTTATATATATATTTTTGCCCATGAGATACCATAAAATGATTAGCTATTAGTTCATTAATCTAACGTTCTGCCAGTTCTCAACTGTGATATTATAACACTGATAAGAATTACATTTGTATCGAGTCTGAAGTATGCAGACGTCTTTTTGGCTGGAGCTGTTGCCATGGTGAATCGTAATATCAGGGCTCCATTGATAATGGCTTTTTATATTTATGGTGCACGTGCTTAACTCAGAGTCAGTCAATTTAGAGTTGATTAAACCAACTCATTTCAGCTGTTCTGTAACCTAAAACTCAGAGTTTCCCATCTCAGGGTAAGTCAACTCAGAGTTCAAGTTTAAACTCAAGAGTTGGTTGAAGCTCCTTAGTGAAACAGGCCCCTGGTCTATAGCATCAGTCACTAGTACACCATTCGAGGCCAGAGGAGTGAGGTTTATCTATACAGCTATCCCATACCAGCTAGCCTCCTCTTATTGGGTCATGACACCACTGTAACCAGTTCCTCTTGACCCTTAGAGTGGGATCAAATGTACCATTGGTTCTGAGACTACGTTTTCCATGACACCCCACGTCAGGTACTGATTACATGCACAGCTGTTTCAAATTTGAAGGACTATTTAAGTTGCAAACTATTGCCCCGTCCAAATACCCACACATGCAGTCTTTACACTTGACTACTTGAATAATGTGTTTCCGGTATTAGGTCCAAGTGAGCATGAAGACCACAAGTATGTGTGTAGAACTTTTAATTACCTGATGGGACACACTGATAGTGTTGTAAAAATGCAAGTGCTTACAGAGTTTTATTTTTATTTTAAATACTTTGCATTTTAAAATTAACATCTAAATGTCTGTTAATTTCTGGTGCTTCTAATTAACTGCTAAAAAACATTCAAAATGTTGTACAAAATAGATATACTTATCTTTGCAGCAATAGAACATGTAGCACTTTGTTTTACTACCAAATTATATGTTATATATTATTAATAATAATATTTAACTAACATCGCAGAGGTTTCTGTGAACCCTTGCATGATCTTGGCAAAAAGAATCACAATTTATTTCCAGAACATGATGAATGATGAGATACACTAAGCCTTAAATACCACTCTGAAAGTGAAACTGTATTCAAGAATTTATTGTGTGTTAAGAGCACTGCGCTTTGGCTTTTTTAAGATCTGGAAAGTCTTGCACACTTACTTCCTGTCACATGCACGTGCTGTCAAGTGGCCAAGACCACAAGTGTGGGTATTTGGACAAGGCATATCTCACTCACATGATTAATTAATGTTTAGCTGTTGTGGACTCTACCAAGTGTTTTCATTAAAAGATGGCCTTCCACTCGTGTGTTTCTGGATGTGGTAGCTTCCTGGCTTCATCTGATGGTCACACGATGGGACCCCCATAGATGCCCAATCGCAATCGTGCTGTCCTTTCTGCAAGAAGGATGCAGTAGATGGCAAGTCCATTGGGACGCATGACTTGATCATCAGGTTCATTGGGGTGCAAGAAGGCTGAATCCTCTGCGCCCTTACCTGGTACCCTCTTGGGATCTCCACCCGTTCCTGATGGCCTTAAAGCAGGAGCCCTTCGTGCCTCTGCAGTCAGTAGAACTTAAGTTCCTGTCACTAGTCAGTGCTCATCACTGTATTGGCTTCGGTCAAGAGGGTGGCAGACCTGCAGGCATTTTTGTTTGATGATACTTTTTTGAATTCGGGCCATCCAGCTCTCTCTGAATCTGTGCCCAAAGTTCCCACCATGCCTTTCAGGAAATAGGTGTTGAACTTGCAAGCGCTGTCCAGGGAGGAGGCAGACCCAGCCATTGCTCTGCTCTGTTCCGTCCTTGCTTTATGCATTTACGTAGACTGCGTTTTCCTGGGCGTTGCACGGGGCGCCCCGATAGCAGACATTTGTACTTCCTGCACCCTCAGCAGTCAGGTGTGGCAGAGCGCCAGAAGCCAGGTCCAGCACTTGTGTGTATACCCAAGGTCAGCCCTTGTGCTGCGCTAGGTGCCCGTGTTTAGTGATTACCCCTTTGGGTGATTTCACATAAGTGTTTTTCCACGGTATGGCTTCCCTCATGGTAAGCCTTTGTCTTTTCCTGGCAGAGTCCTTCTGCTGTCTCTGCTGTGCATTGATCTCACCCCAGGTTGGCTGAGTCTGCCGCAGGGACTTCCATATGTAGTACTGCCCTTTATTGCCAAAGTCAAAGTCACCTTTATTTATATAGCGCTTTAAACAAAATACATTGCGTCAAAGCAACTGAAAAACATTAATTAGGAAAACAGTGTGTCAATAATGCAAAATGATAGTTAAAGGCAGTTCATCATTGAATTCAGTGATGTCATCTCTATTCAGTTAAATAGTGTCTGTGCATTTATTTGCAATCAAGTCAACGATATCGCTGTAGATGAAGTGACCCCAACTAAGCAAGCCAGAGGCGACAGCGGCAAGAAACCGAAACTCCATCGGTGACAGAATGGAGAAAAAAACCTTGGGAGTAGCCAGGCTCAGTTGGGGGGCCAGTTCTCCCTTGACCAGATGAAACCAGTAGTTCAATTCCAGACTGCAGCAAAGTCAGATTGTGCAGAAGAATCATCTGTTTCCTGTGGTCTTGTCCTGGTGCTCCTCTGAGACAAGGTCTTTACAGGGGATCTGTATCTGGGGCTTTAGTTGTCCTGGTCTCCGCTGTCTTTCAGGGCAGTAGAGGTCATTTCTAGGTGCTGATCCACCATCTGGTCTGGATACGACCTGCCCTGGCCACTTTATATGTGTAATTTCCACATGTTACCTCCTATATGCAGGATGTGGCTTCCGTAGCGTTCCACTACTTGGGTATGCTTTCCCAGTGTTATGTTTGTACGGAACAGCAGTGAGGGACTCCTCCGCCTAAGCCCTGTCCTATTTTCTGCCCCAACTGGTGTGGGAGGACTTGCTGGCCTACACATGTCACAGGAGGGGGTCAGCAATAGTGCAGTTTTCCACAAGGATCCCAATTCGTCAGTGTGACCAACTGAAAGGGAACACCTTGGTAATGTATGTAACCCTCGTTACCTGAAGGAGTAACCACAATTGCTGTTCCACTGCACATGCTCTCCCTATATACCCGCACTGTTGGGCAGGGTGCGTGATGGTGATCCGTCTCTCTAGCTAGATCCCAATTCATCAGTCACTGATGTAACATCTAGGTTCCCTCATTCAGGGAACTTATAGGTTACGTACGTAGCCCTCATTCCCTGATGGAAGGAACAGAGACATTATGCCGAACGATATATGGGGTCTCACTTGGGAGGCCAATCATCTCTGAGTTTAAGAGAAAACGCCAATGAAAATTGGCTAGTGGATTTTGCATGCTGAGCCACTCCCCTTGCCTGTATATAAGGCAACAGCGTGCATCCACTCATTCAGGTTTTACCTAGAGGAGCCAAGAACATGTCCTGGCAACAGCGAATAGTTCAAGGCTGTGGCATGGGGACATAACATCTCTGTTACGTATGTAACTGAGATCTGTCGGTCAGTACGAGTTATGTCAAACGACATACGGGGTCAATGGAAAACGCCACAACCCGAACACAATTGTCAACAAGCCGCAGAGTGTCACAAAAGCTACGCTTACCAAAGCCCCACCACCAACTAACACCAGTACTGGGCCTGGCAACAGACTGCTCTGCCAAGTCTGACCGCCGAGGGAGCTGAAGGTTGCTCAACCAGGATACGCCATACGGGGAACTCTACTGGGAAAAAAGGGACTCGCATTCCTGTGTGAGGGGGAATGGCACAGCCAGCCTGACACCTAGCCAATTCTTCCTGCCAATTACCTGTTACCCATCACATGGGAAGAAACCGGCTCTACATGAAGGTTGTAAAAACTTTGAAGGTGTTATGTGTTGCACAGCTCAACAGATGTCTGGGGGCACGGCTCACGTTGGGAGTGGTATGCCAAGGCAATGGCATCCACTATCCAGAGGGCCAACCTCTGCTTGGAGGCTGCCTTCCCTTTCTGCTGACCCCTAAAGCAGACCAGGATCTGCTCAGAACTTCTGAAGCTCTGGGTGTGGTCCACGTATATGCGAAGCGCTCTTATGGGACACAGCAATGCCAAGGCTGAATCTGCCTCCGCCTGGGGCAGTGCTTGCAGGTTAATTCATTACATTTATATAGCGCTTTTCTAGGCACTCAAAGCGCTTTACATAGTCAGGGGGTATCTCCTCATCCACCACCAGTGTGTAGCATCCACTTGGATGATGTGACGGCAGCCATATTGCGCCAGAAGGCCCACCACACAAAAGCTTACTGGTGGAGAGGAGACAGAGTGATGAAGCCTATCAGCAGATATGGGGATTGTTAGGAGGCCATGATGGTCAGAGGCCAGTGGGCAAATTTAGCCAGGATGCCGAGGTCACACCTCTACTCTTTTCGAAAGACATCCTGGGATTTTTAATGACCACAGAGAGTCAGGACCTCGGTTTAACGTCTCATCCGAAGGACGGACCACCACCTGGTCCCGTAAGGGAGTGTTGGGAACCCTGGGCATGTATCCAGGCCGGGGTCTTAGGACAACGTGAGAGTAGGCCAGCCCGAACACAAGGCACCCTTCACTTACTGAAAATGCTTGGATGTCCCCGACCCTCTTGATGGAAGTGAGCACAATCAGGAGTGCTGTCTTGAGAGACAGGAACTTCAGCTCGACTGAATCAAGCGGCTCAAAGGGACCCCTCTGAAGTCCAGCCAGGACAATAGACTCTGACCGAGCATCACTGGGAGTCTTCTCGGTGAGAAGAACACCAATTCGTGAACAGATTCCACTTCAAAGCATAGGCCTGCCTCGTAGAGGGAGCTCTAGCCTGCAGTTTATATGGAGTTTGTTTCACATGTTCAACAGCTTACCAAAGCGAATCCAACAGAAAATGTTCAAACTACCATTGGTCCATGGCAAATTGGCAAAATGGCAAAATGGCAAATGATTGGAAGGTGTGTTATGCATCTCTGCCTTCTTTGACATGAATCTCTTTTCCATTTTCTCTTTTCTTTTCGGTCAGTTAATTTTATAAAGTTCTATTTAAATAAATGTAATGTGAATTTTTGTTGTGTGCTTATTTTGTCACTGAGAGGAAAGCAAGGAGCACATATTTACATATTCACCTAAATGTGCTCCCAGCAGCATCGGGATGTTCTCTTATAGTATAGACTGGTTTCTACCCCTAAACTTAATTTTTAAGTGAAGGATGAAAAATATGTTTTTTGTGAGTATATCCTTAAGGGGTTTTCATTCTGATATCAATTTGCAGCTATTTAAGCGGCCAATATATGCAATTTAATGAGAATTGCCATTTTGTGGTAACAAGAGCAACAGAAAGCACTGGCACTGAAAGATCTCCTTCTCACATAGTCTTTAAACCAAAAAAACACACTTTGCCAGCTTAATCATTTGGAAAAGCCCAACTAGATGCACTCACAAGACATAATATATGGTATGCCTGACAACAACATGCATTTATACAAGTTACATATTACTTGAAGTGATGTTGGTAGGTACAAATTCAGAGACCCCCGGAGGAGATCCACAAGGTTCGGTGCTAGGAGTTTGCAATGGAGTTTCACAAGTTCTCTTGATTAAATTATTTGGTGAAAAAAGGTAATAGATAGTGTGCTTTCCATGACTGGATGCTCGGTCCTGAACTGAGATTAAGCTTTATAAGGAATACATCGAAGTACAGGGTTAAACATGTGGGCCTAAAGGTGAAGATGGTGAGGAGGTGGGATACTGAAGAAATGTCATAGGAGATAAGTAAACTAAACTGCTGCTTATATACCCTTGAAACATGACTGACATATTATAATAATATTATATATATTGTTATAATAAGCTTCTTCCGAACTTGCATTCCGAACTTCCTTAAGAAGCAGGAACAGAGACAGAAGATTGTTGGTAGTTGGTGGTTACCAAAACTCCAGAAGTAGGACGCAGAGAA
The DNA here is from genome assembly GCF_003368295.1 of Carassius auratus. Classification (NCBI taxonomy): domain Eukaryota; kingdom Metazoa; phylum Chordata; class Actinopteri; order Cypriniformes; family Cyprinidae; genus Carassius; species Carassius auratus. The sequence continues at coordinate 17,332,586 of NC_039292.1, read as the reverse complement.
AGTGATTGGTGTGTGTCAAATGACTCTCCATTATGATATACATTTAGAGTAGAAAAGCAAGAAGGATCTGTTGTTTTGACATCCCACTGGGAGGGCTTGGCAGGATCATTTTCTATTTTTCTTCCTTTTTTTTGTAAAGATCATATAATTGTTTATTTAACCTGCATGAAAAGAGTATATTGACATTTAATCCTTTTTGATAAGGGAGGAATGACAGGACTTTTCTTTTTCTTTTTTTCAGCAAAACTCCTAGTATTGAGTGAATTTTGAAGCGAATTTGAAGAACCGTAGCCGATGTTTTTGAAAGCAGAGGAGTAGCAGTCAGATATTAAATCCCTTCTAAGCAGAGGAATCAACGGTGGGTTGTAAAAGTAATCCTAAGAGGTGACAAATTTGCAACCATGTGACAAAATTGTGTCCCTGGTGTGGCTTGGACCAGTGGGAAAGAATTGCTGAAAGGTGTAAGGACAGTAGCTGATAACATTTCCATTTTTACCGCTGGCCCGTGTCCAGGCTCAAGACAATAGTGGGTAACTGTGACTACATTGTCTTCTGAGCTATGACAGAGCAATCTTCAAGCAATAAAGCTCTTCTGGGCAGGAACCAATTATTATGTGTATTTGATTTAAATAATAGCCTCTCTCAGGCACATCACTGCCATGTTCCCACGACACAAAAACCCTCTTTTAGTCCTCAGTATTGGCTACACAGCTTGGGGAATCTGTGTTTGATTTGCAAGTTGAAAATCCAGGACCAAACTCTAATTTAAAACATGTGAATATCTTTGACTTCATGCTTTCCTAATGAGTCTACAATAATAAGAAAAGACATTTTGAAAAAACAAAGCTATTCTATAAACCATGTCTTTCACCAAAACAAATTGTATTTGCCTTAAAATGTCTACAGGAACAGAATCTTTATTTATCGTCACAACCAACCCACTAAACACTGGACAACGGATAGACGTCCAGATCATGTCTATATTAGGCCTGTCAGTCCATGACCATTTCTGAACATCTATTTGACGTCCAAACTAGGTCCACTATTTGGAAGTCCACCCATGACCCAACTTGGACATCATCTTGATGTTAAACATTTGACCTTTGAACAGGATAATTTTTTGGGACGTCATTTGGACTGAATTTGGACGTCCAAAAATTACATGAAAAAGACGTCACTCCGACGGCACATTGCGCAGTGGGAAGATGTGTTGTTTTCTTGACTTTCATGTTGTTTGTCTTGGTTTTCTTGAGTTTCCATGTTCCCACAGAACAGCATCATGAACTAATTACAAGGACAGATGCCTAGATGCAAACTGAAGACACTATCGGGAACATTACATCACATCAAAAGGGCCATTTAAGTAACTGAAACTTTATCAAATTTGTCAGTTTCACTGATCTTCTAAAATTTTCTAAGGGGTTTTATGTGTTTTATGTCAGTATTGGGTGGATGTACGCTACCTTTGCATAGACACAACTGTCACTCAGCGTCCAAGAGCTGCAGTTGCCTTCACACATGGGGCACATGATGGTGGTGTTGGCCTCACAGATCTCTTTACTGTAACACAACAATCGTGAATTAGTGCTTTATTTTAAATAAACTGTAGGGGGGCAATGGATACTAGTGAATGAAAATGGCATAAAGTTTATAGAAATTCTCTTTTTTATGACTTATGGACTACTGGGACCTGGACCCTGGGGGTTATTCTGAAATAACTGAGCATACCTGCTGGGACTGACCTTACTTGGCTGGAGTCCATGGTGAAAAGCCCATAGAGGAAGACAAAGAGGCCGACTAGCGCAGCAGGGATCAGCATACCTGTATACCAGCCCAACCAGGCAAAATAGAGTCCAATCTTCTCCCCAAAGTACCGCCTAAGAAACATCAGTAAGGAACAACATTCATTAGGACTCTTTTTACAGTATTTATCAAAGCTGATCAATTTTGATTTGTATATAACAATACTACTGTTCATTGTTACTTCATAAGTTCAAGATTCTTATTCGTCACATACACAATTATATATAGAGCATATATAACCATTAGTTAAATGTGAGATTTATGTTATTTATGTTAATTTATGTTAACATATACAGTTTATGTTACATTACAGTTTTGCCGTACATGTTTATGATTATATATGATTCTAAAAGTGTCCAGATTATTTAGCAAGTTAGTAGAAACCAGCATGTTTTTGTTTAGATACAAAATTTAATGAATTAGTTTTTCTTTGTAACAAATACATATCTAAGAGTGTCCAGATTATTTGATTTATTTACTTACTATTTATTTACCACTTTTTTAAGTTTTCAGTTATACAATTGACAGTATATCGACAGCAACATAAAAATCCAATACATTTACAGTATTTCATTAAAAATGGACTGGAGTTTTTACTGTAAATATAAGACCAATAAGTAAAACTTAAAACATTGCTACAGTGTTTTTTTTTTATTATTTATTTTTTTAAGTTCTAACAACTACAGCTGTTTTTTTTTTTTTATCTGATGAAAATGAATGCTTCATTAAACACATGTTATTCCAGAGAGAGAGAGAGAGAGAGAGAGAGAGAGAGAGAGAAAGTTGTCTCTTTAATCAAACTATAAAAACTTTATTTTTCTTTGAAACTAATTTCTTTTCTGCCGATATCAACTTATCCATATGGGCTTAATAGATAGTCTTAGCCCAGTCTAAGCAAACATTATTTAAATCGTTGCATTGTAAAAGTGTTTTTAATAAATTATTAGATCAGGACACACATGCCATGAACGTATATGTCCCAGATACTAAGTTAGACAAATATTGTAGGGTAACAGGAGGAAAGACTCAAGGTGACTAAAAACAGGGCCATTCATTCACCTAAAACATACCAGGTCAGGATGGTTATATAATTCTGAAAATAGAGGGTGACCTCACTCTCAAACCGATGAGCTGCTCCAGCAGAGAGAGGCTGTGTCTGCAGATCACCATCACAATTATTTTTCAATCTACACTTTAAAAGCGGAGTGATCTTATTCGGCTTCAATATTTGTTTGTTATGAGCCTGAGACTGCATTTTCTCTTGCTCTTTTTGACTACAGCAGATATTTACACTGGAAAGCTGCGTTCTCCCACACCGATACAGTCACGAGTGCACGAGTTAGTGACATTAAAACTGTTCTCACACTGCAAATATTTCCTTTTGTGATTTTACTGTCATTCCTACTGTAGTCATATCATATTGTAATATCTGGATCATCTACATTAGTGCTTTATATTGGTGCTCTATATGTACCCTGTATACTGTAGATAGCCTGTTGAGTTAACACATTTATTCTGTACCATTAATTGTGGAAAGAAATAATGTGAACATGAACATGATGCAGGATGGTGATGGTCATTAGAATGCAGTTATTTGGAAAAAAGAGAAAAAAAAGACCCTGCATGGATTATTGTCTTATATTTATATTATATGATACAGTTTAGTAATATCATGTGAGAAAGAATGGTGTTGTCCCCCAAATATGATTGCAAATGTGAAAACGATTATTTCTTTATTTTTGCAATATAAAAAAAAAAAAAAAAAAAAAAAAAAAAACTTTAGACACAATATTGTCAGTACTGTCTATTTTGCTCAGTTTCACAAACAAAAATATTTCCAAACAAAGCCACAGCAGTATGGGCCTTTCAGATCAACACAGCTGTGTTTTGTTACTTGCTTTGTTTCTGAATGTTTCAGCCATTTGAACAAATCGGTTAAATAAAAAACTGAAGGACTCGCTCATTAAAACAGTGGCTTGCCACCATCTGTTGGTGGTTTTAGAATAACATTTCTTTTGTATCCCTTTTTTATATTTCAATAGTCTTTAAAAAAAGAATACCGATTTATTACAAATATTTATGCAATATTGAATCTAAATATTTCTTTTTAAATCGACTTTTTTGTAATGTCTACTCAATGCTTTTCTCATGTCAAACAATAATGATTTTAAATAATCTTTTTAGGGCTAATTTCTCAGCCAAAACTGCAAAACTGGTATTAATTTGTAATAAATTAGATTAATTAATTAGTTTAAAGATAGATCATATATATATATATACTCTCACACACAAATGTACATTATGTATTAGACAGCATGGTAAAAACTCATATATTGCTATATATAACATATACAGTATAGATAGATGTGTCCAGATTTTTTTACACTGCTGTGTGTGTGTGTGTGTGTGTGTGTGTGTGAGAGAGAGTGTGTGTGTTTGTGTGTTTGAGTGTGTGTGTGTGTGTGTGTGTGTGTGTGTGTGTGTGTGTGTGTGTGTGTGTGTTTCTTACCGTATAAGGTCTAGGGGCTGGTATTTGTACCAGATCCCCCAGCGCGCCCATCTTTCGTACAGAAGGTGTCTGTGGTTTTGAGCTCCATGAGTTTTAATCGGATGTCTGCTTTTATAACTTCCCTAGAAATACAATAGCAAAGTTTTCCATGTATCTAAGAGCACTTCAGCAGTAACCAAATAGAGGTAAAAAAAAAAAAAAAACTATACATTTGACTTATTGTACCTCATGTGGGGGAAACGCTGCTTCATATGTGCTGTTGCCAAGTAACCGATTAATACCTACAAAATAGATGGAAACAGAAGAAAAAACATGCATGAATGTAATATTTTTTTCCAATCTTTTTATTATTGTTGTTATTTGTTTGTTTGTTTTTTTTGTTTTTGTTTTTTATATTAGTTCCTCTTTGGCACCTTTTGTGCCCAGACAGTTCTAATGTCTGACTGTCTGATGATTCTACACACACACACACACACGCACACACACACACACACACACACACACACACAAACACACACTAAATCTAGAAACCTTTATAACCACAACATATAATTTCACATAGACCACTGACTAACATCACAGTCACTACAAACGTGAGGGAATAACAGACGATAGCAAGAAAAAAACAAACAAACAATCAAAACAAAATCAATAAAGTATGGTGGCAGAGAAAGCTCACCGCGCAAAAAATAAAAAAAAAAGTTCTTCATCAATTCATTATTTGGTTGTGTTGTGAGCATTTGCAGCGCGTGTGTTCTCAAACTGATGATGATGTTTTCGTGATTGCTGGTGTTTTTTCTATTTACATGTGTTTTCTAAAGTTGCAGTGCGTTGAGCTCCCTCGGCCACCAACATGAGATTTTTCTTCTTTTAAAATTGTACACAACACTTTCAGAAACAGATGGGTAAGTAAGGGTGAGGTTGGGAAATTAACTTTTTGCCCACCAACCTAATGAACTACCGAATGCCTAATCTTACTAGTCTTATATATATATATATATATTGGAGATCCTCGTGAACTTTTGCTGCTGAAAGCATACTCTCCACTAGATCTCTCTCTTCTCTCTACTAGTTCAGTATAAAAAATATATACTAAATTTACACAGTTGATATACTGTGATAAATGTATGTACTATTGTAAATGCAGCATAATTAAATTATAAAATAGATAAACATATATATATACATATATGTTTCGCAATGTTATGACACAATTCCTGTTATGGTACAGTTAAATATATGTTAAAACTGTTTTTCAGTCAATTATGTAGTGGGGTGCATCTGATTGCATTTATTTAGTGATTTTACTGCTTGTGGCTAACATACTGTAACATCCCCTGTATGTTTGGCTTCTAGCAGGAGATGAACAAACAGATAACAGCAGACGTACAGCAGAGACAAAAGTACAGCAACAAGAATACAAATCATTTTCAATATGGAATCGTGCGCAGGCAGAATCCCCTAAATAGTCCCCTAAAACAGTTTTATCAGCTGTTTGGACTCTCGTTCTGACGGCACCCATTCACTGCAGAGCATCCATTGCTGAGCAAGTGATGCAATGCTACATTTTTATAAGGACAAGTACTAAGCAAAATCAAGCACCACTGAAAATTTAAACAAACAGCCAATCAGAAATGTAAGATATAATAAAAAAAAAATTATTGCAAGTAGGTGCTAAGGTACTAAGGCCTAGGCTCTAATGGCTGGCATATACAGAATAATAACCTCTTTGGCAGGTTGCAGGTACAGTATTAATTTCCCACCTTAGTTAAAGTGCAAAAATAAATAAATGAATACATAAACACATAAACACGCACACCTACACACATACAATCAGAAGAAAAGGAAATCTTCCTGAAATATAAATGTAATATTGAGCATTTGTCTCATTATTATAAATATAATTTCTGTTTTTGTACTATTCTAAAACACTTAAACACACTACATTAATGAATCTCACAAATCAGTCCAGAGAATTTCTTGGTCATACTCAGAAATTCAGAAAAGAAAAGAAAAGAAAATATATATATATATATATATTTTTTTACATCTAAACATAAACATCTAAATGTATTTTGATATTATGAAGTATCAGTTTTCACAAAAATATTAAGCAGCACCACTGTAAATGAAGTTTGCCATTACATCAGTTACATTTTAAATTATATTAAAATTAAATTATATTGATTAGACAGAAAACAGTTATTATATTTCAAAGTATTATTGTTATTTATTTATTTTTGTCTTCTTTTGATGGGGGTGCAAAATAAATCTGGTCTGGACATTTCACATTTGTGAGATTCAACCCAAATCACTGTTAAAAAAGCACACTCTGTTTTGCTGATGCTAGAGGTGTGATGATATTTGGGCACCCCTGTGTGCCCGCACAACAGAGACTGTACAGCACTGTACGCACCTTCCCACGAACTCCCTGACTGGCCCATGAGGAGCCGATCGTGATGCCCATAATAATTAAGCAGATACAGACAACACAACGGAGGAGCTGCAGAGAGACGAAGACTGTGTGACCAGCAGAGACATGCACATATACGCTCACACATGAGGGACACAGATGCATGGGGCCCATTTCGGTTCCATGATGTCTATATGTTGATTAGTGCTGGTCCTAATGATGGAGTTTGAAGGCGTAATGAGCATGTAGTGAAGAAAGACACTATTTTTACAAATATATGGAGGAACAAATGTCCATTTACAAATGACAAAATGGTACTGAACCTGAGCTGGCTCAGGAGCCAAGTTGACAAACTCTCTCTCAGAAGCCTCAGTTGTCATCTTACAAGTTTTAATTAAGAAGTATAGTTAGTTAGTTAGCTAGTTTATTTGTTTTATTTTTCTGACCAGGAATAAATAGGAATAGTTCATCCAAAAATGAAAATTATATTCTATCATTTACTCATACATGTTTTTCCAAATCGGTATTTCACGCATCTAATGGAAACAGGCAGGTAATGTTGGTAGTTATATTTATGCCAGCTGTGTGAAAATGTGTATTTGTCTCTTTGGTGTGAATTTTTCCAAAGGACAATTGTTCTGGATTCAACCATTTTGAAATTAAAAAAAAAATATTGTTCTCTCTAGAGTGGACTTTTGTAATGCTCTCTTAGCAGGCCTTCGAGGATGTACTATCAAGCCTCTGCAACTGATCCAGAATGCTGTGGCAAGAGTGGTCTTCAATGAGCCGAAGAGAGCGCACGTCACACATCTCTTCATCATTTTGGATTGGCTGCCGATAGCTGCTCGCATCAAATTCAAGGCACTGATGTTTGCCTATGAGACAACCACTGGCTCTGCACCAAAGAGCCTGAACTAGATAGCTCCAACTTATGCGGCCTCCAGAAGCCTGCGTTCTGCAAGTGAATGACGCCTCGTGGTACCATGCCAAAAAGACACAAAATCACTCCCACAGAACTTAACCTGGACTGTTCCAAGCTGGTTGAATGACCTCAAATCGAGTCTTTGAAAAATATTTTTTGTCAGCACTTTAAAAACTCATGCTAATATTTTCTTATTATATTCGTCTCTTTTTCTGAAAAAAAAAAATGTATGTGTAATATGCTAGACTATCTGAGCATTTACATACTATTGCCCTCTTATTGGTCTAAATTGCTTCTATTTGCTCTTCTCCTTTGTAAGTCGCTTTGGATAAAAGCATCTGCTAAATGATTAAATGTAAAAGAAATGTAAAATGAACATTTTTTTTTAGATTTTTTAAGGTTTAGTTATTTGCTAACTTTTCTTTGTATGTGCTGGAAAAGACCTACTTTTCAACAAAAAGACATGTTAGTGAGAAAAGGATGACGGACTGTTCATCTTTGGTTGAAATATTGATAAGATTTTGAAATAAACGGTGTTGCTTGGTTTAAAGGGATTGTTAACCCAAAAATTAAAATCTGACCACACATTATTTTAAGGTCCATTCTCACTGTAAACTAACTATTCACAATTAATTTTGCCTTAATAAACTAGCAAGCATAGTGAGTGACCTGGTATGTGACGACAGACAAATTACAAAGGGACGCTGGTACAAGTTCCTCTCAAGCATACCGTGGTGTGGCGAAGAGAAGCAGCATCTCGTTCCCTTCGCAGGGAACAGGGGTTACAGTCAGAACCCGAGATATTCCCCTTCGAGGGAACTCGAGCTGTGTCATATGATGATACTTTGTGGAATGAGATACCTTCTGTGCCACACCGGATAATGTCTGTCCTAGTGTGAACTGTCCAGGCACAACTTAGGATGAGAGCACCTGAAGGAAGATGAAGACTGTAAAAGGAGACCCTTGCAAGGAGACCCCTGAAAGAAGGGCTTTAGAAGATGCCATACTTCTAGTGGAATATGCCCTAATGGCCAGATGTCAAGGCATACCACAAACCTAGTAGGCCAAGGAAATTGCCAATATTACTAATCATTTGATTAGTGGTTGTGGATCCCTTCCTGGGTGACCCAAAACACATCAATAACTGGTCTGACCTCCTCCATTGAGAGCACCTCCGAACATACAGCTCCAAAGCCCTTACAGTTCAAAGCAAACAAAGCCTCTTTGAGTCATCTTTGAGTTGTTTCTTTATAGCTAACCCATACAACGAACTGTATTTTTGGCTATTGCTAAAAATATACCCCAGTGACTGAAGACTGGTTTTGTGGTCCAGCTTCACATATTGTCAGATCGAATCAGGACATGGTGGCCCTCGAGGCCTGGGAGAAAGCTCCTCAGAGCTTTGTACACTGGAAACATCTCCAGGAAATTTATGTGCCACTAAAAATTATGAAGCAGCCTTCCATGACTGTGCCTGAAATCGGTTATTTTTAGTGTCGATAAGATGCCCCCAAAACTTGGTCCTGGACAGAAACCAAGTCATACATAGATGCCTTCATGCTCCGGTCATATAGAAGAACCAGCACGAAAGAACCAAGACTAGAGCACGTAGGCATCTACGTGTGCCTTTAATCATGTGGAATGGAAAACCCCTTGGTTTTCAACCACCACCACAGGGGTCACATGTACAGAAGGCCAAAAGATATCATGTTGGACACAATTGCCATGAGACCCAGCACCCTCTGAAAACAATTCATTTGGCCTAGCTTTATCCTAGATACTGTAGCCAGGATGGTCTCGATACGTGCAGGAGACAACCTTGCCCGAATCGTAGTTGAGTCCCATACCCCACCCCAGAAACATAGTACACTGGGAAGGTATCAAAACACTCTTTTTTGTGTTGAGTCTCAACCTCAGATATTTTATATGGTCAAGGAGAACATCTTGATGCCAAACTGCCATATCATAAGAGTGGGCCAATATGAGCCAGTCATCGATGTAAATCAATACACGGATGCCCTGGAGTCTTAGCGGAGCCAGAGCTGCATCCATGCTTTTGGTGAATTTGGAAGAAATCAAAGAACCTGATGTTGGAAAGCCTCACCCCCATTGGTGATCCTCAGGAACTTCCTGTGAGCAGGAAGGATGGAAATTTGAAAGTATGCATTATTTAGGTTTATCATGATAAACCAGTCCATGGACCAGATTTATATCATGATAAAAGGAATCATTTGCATCTTGAAACTGAATCTCCCAGAGAATGGTTCAGATTCCCAGATCATTGATGGGACGCAGCCCATAATCCTTCTTTGGAACCATGAAATACTGGCTGTAGAACCTGGAATCCCACTTGGGAGGAGAGGGACTGCACTTCCTGTTCCAGCACCCGATCCTGCTCTAGGTCTATGGTAGTCCTGACCACCCCATTGAAATTTGGTGGGTGAGACCCGAACTGAAGTCTGTAACCTTATTCTAGATGCGCAGGACCCACTGAGACATATTCAGAAGCTCTTTCCATGCTTCTAAGTGATCTACTAAGGGAATTAACCAGACAGACTGTTTACTCTGCATCCGTTGATCACCTCAGTTTTGATTCTCCTAGGCTGGAAGCTTAAGGAGTTTTTACTTAAAAACACACTGAGGGACAGGTGGAAGTTATTTTCTTTGAGGTTATACCACAAAAGCTGTAAACAGACCTTAGCTAAAAACCAACAAAAAAACAAACAAGACCTGAGTGCCTCATGTCAAATATCAAAAGATTCATTGTTGACCATTACCAAAGAGCTGGTTGGCTATTGCCGTACTTCATTTGACTAAATCTCTCAGTTTAAAATTCGGATTTGTTAACTACGGCTCATTTGCTGCAGATGTTTTGAGTTCACTAGTAGGACATTGAGCTGTGCGGCAGTGGCATGATTGAGCGCTGGGATTTGTGGGGGATTTAGAGCTCTTCTCCCAATCTGATCTGGTCTCAGCGGGTGGGCGGTCACTGGTATTAATTTATTAACATGAATATCCCAGTTGCAAGACCAGCTTTGATCAGCAGAAAACCACAACAGCAGGCAGACAAGAATAAGAAGGGCACAAGTGTGACATTAAAATAAGAGAGATTAGCAAAAAGGGCGGCATTCAATTAAAAAGGTCAGAGGGACTGTAGGTCACTTCAGATTAAAGATGTCACATCTCTTCAAATATTTACTGACAGAAATGTATTGACAATAGGTGAACTTCATGAAAACATACTTGTGTTGTATAATTTTAAATTAGATTTTTCATTTTTCTTTTCAATTTTAGTTTGATTAATTGATTTGATTAAGGGTTTTTAAAAAAATGTATAACTTCATTATTTTTTTTTCTGTTTTATTTTCTGTAATTTGTGTGCTTCATCTAATTTATTAAATTTAGGAGCCAAGGCAACATTTCTTTTTTCTTTTTTTACGTTTAAATCTTTTGTTTTATCCAGCTTTTTTATAGTTTGAATTTTAGTTGAATTTTAGGACTTATTTCTTTTATTATTTTATTTGATATTATTCTTATTCTTGTTATTTGATTTGGGGGTGATGGGTGACCTGCATATGTTTTTATTATTATTATTATTATTATTATTATTATTATTATTATTATTATTATTATTATTATTATTATTATTATTTGTTTGTTTTAGATTCAACCAATTTCATTTACTATTACTGAAGAAAAAAAAAAAGATAATATAAGACAGAATGGTATATCAATAATGAGCAAGAGAAATGGCATATCATTGTGTTTATTCTACAGACAAGATTGTAGTGTCTGGTGAGTGAGAAAGGAGTGCATGTGACATGTTTGATGAAGATGTTTGAGGAGATTTAGCTGTCATCTTACCCATCTTAGACTTCCCGTCTTCATATTTCGTACGCTGTAGTACATGATGTACTATTCTGCTTCTGGTTGAGTTTGAGAAAAACGTCTCTCTATTGTTGATGGTAAAACTACAAGAAAACAAAGTACATGGTTTTAAGACACAAAGTTGCTGTAAGTTGCATGCATTAATCTACTAAACTGAATACAGTCAATATTAATATACCAACAGCAGCATAGAGATCAGTACTCAAAGCTTTAGTATGTCAGTGTAAATAATAAATTGGAGAGGACCACAGCTGACCCAACACATAAAGCTCAGAGCAGATTATATGTCTTACTACACCCACCTAATTAATATATTTACTATAAGATAGGCTTCCTTCTTGAATGAAATTAATGTTATTAACAACTAAGCAAGCCAAAAGGCAAATATTGCATTCTTGATAGCTTTTACTTTCCCTAGAGACAGTATGAGACCTTTAGGTGCTGTCAGTTGCATTTTCCTGCCTTTAAATTTGTTTTTGCAGGCTTTTCATCCCCCTCCCTTTGCTTCACTCTTGAGATGCTTCACTTTCACTTCGACACTTAGGTTAGAAGAACATCCCACTGGTGAAAAACTGACCAGCTATTGGGAATGTCTCGTTTCATGACTTTTGAGTTTTAAAATTCCCTGAGAAGGTAACAAAAAGCAGTGTGTCCTCTGCCCATACCTACTGCATGCCTAAGAGTTATTTTCTTCAGCCTATCAGAATCTAGGCAGTGAGGGGGACATTTTTCAGACAGTCACGCAAAGGCATGTTTTCATCATTTGGACAGTGCTTTGTTTCCTTCTCAGGGAATTTTAAAACTCGAACGTAAAGCTTTAGCACAAATTAGATAAAAGAAATAAAAAATTAGTAAATGTGCTCTAAATACACATTTAACATTGCACAATTTGAAGTACTAAAATTACAGGGGCGGGGTGTAATAGGACATTTTTGACAGGATTCTGCTACTGTGGAAAAAAATACAAAACCATCATCTGTATCACGGGTTTTGATTTTTTTAATTTTACTTTATATTTTTGACACTGCAGGGCATTAGAAAGATATCTGCAGAGTGTTTCCAAGTTGTTTTTCAGGTTAAACCCTACTTGCCCTCTGTGTTTACAAAACCTCTGGCATCACCTCAAATAAACCCTTCCTAACAGCCCCTACTGAACAAAAACTAACTCACTAGCTCTACTGCCCCAGGACACCGTTCTTCATGAGGTCATGCATTTACACTGATCTCTGTTCTGTGAAGTAAACATCAGAAACCAATGAGTCACACATTCACAAACAGTCATCAGGTTCAAGTACTGTACATCAAGTACATGGTCTGAAAGTGCCTCCATCATAAAACCTGCTCTCAAAGGGTCAGCTGAGGCTAAAATCTGTGATCTGTGGTGGATTCAATAAGTCCCTCGAGCTCATTGGTGAATGAAGGTTGCAAGATTGTGTTTCCAGCCTCAGTTAGCAAACCATGGCTGAAATGTATATGAGGCCATGGCTATTTAATTGCAGTATCATATTCCCAGAAAACAAAAAGTGCCGTGCGATCACATTTTTGTTCTGTATACGTAAAATATATGATATTATCTGAGAAGACGTGAAATTTATTTAAAACAATGTCATGGAAGAGGGACATACTGGTGCATTCTGGCCCTGCTGAAGGGGGCGGTGTAGCAGTCGGTTTCCTCCAGGTCTGGCAGCGCCTCTTTATCCAGTTTCATGGGGTTTCTGGGCAGCCAGCTCTTCATCTGACGATACCTCAACTGAAATTGACTGTACACATAACGTTTGCATTGGCATTTGTCAAAAATAAGGCCCAACAAGAAGAAAAAACAACTCCAACGAGCAGAGATATTATTTTCTTCATTTCACTCACAGTCACTTCTAGAATTAAATTATTTTCTGATGCAAATTACATCAAGCCTGATTAAATCTCTGAGATGCACAACAAACATTGGGCTAATTAACTATATACATTTTTTTACGCCCCACAGTCTGACTCGGATTAAATTTCAAGGAAATTATCAAAATTGAGATACAGTACTTGAGAGGCTTTTGACTTTCATGCAAATAAAATGAAATCATTAACACAGAACAGTAACAGTCCTACCTGCCCATAGTTTTTTTCTTCCAGTCTGTGAAGTAACACTTTTTCCTATAAAAATATATATACTGTATATCACATGGTCACAATGCATCCACATACAGTACAGTATGAAGTATAATAGAGAATGGTGACAGTAATTTCTACCTGAAGGGCATCCTGATGTTCATCTGCTCAGCATATTTACACAGCGTGTCCCACGGTGCATGAATCTTCACAAACATGATATCACTGTTGGTTAATGAGGGCTGTCAAAGTGAAAAACAAATCATTATCGGCATATACATTCAATTAATATGACATGTCTTCCATTTATAATATTGGAACTGAGGTTTATGAGCAGAAACGACACATAACTGAAATATTGCGCACAATTCTTATTACGTTTTTGACTCTTGACTTGATTAGTTTTGTTCTCAAACTTATCGGCTTAAGTCGTGATATATCAAATACTGTATACTACATTATAATCGGTTATGGTAAATATACGACATTTCTTTAAATATTTTATTTTATACATTTAATTTCATTGCAAATAAAATTTCCATAGCTTATTTGTCCAAACAATGTTTATCAGAATATTAAGTAGTAGGCGTGAAAGCATGCTAACATCAGACTCTATGAGAATCAATCAGGAGTCAAGTCTCCTGTCTTTCCATCACATTAAAAGTGCTATTTGTGGGCTGTGCAGTTGTCTATGAAGAGTTGTACTTCTCAGGTTTTATTTCAGACAGAATGCATTAGAAGGCAGCGGCCCAGACAGCAAGCCAGCTCACTTTGGAACAGAGCTAGTGTCTATTTTCTGCTGCCATTCAAAATAACCCTGATTGTTCTATTCTGTGATCTTTCCTTGAGGGCAAAAATAATCAATCCCAACAAATGACCTTTAAAATACCACCGTAATCCAGAGAAAGACCTTGTTCTGTACCTCCTTCTCCAGCATTAGCCCTTCCGCCCGCAGGTTCCTCTCAAATGTGGCCCTCTTCTCCACCTGAGGGCTGGATTTCTTATAGACTAATATATAGTCAATGCGCTTCTTCCCATCTCTAAACATCAATCCTGAGGGCTTTTCTAAATTGTTCCCCTGAAAAAAGAATCAGATTTTTTTGTTGTTATTACTATTTCATTACATTTTATTAGATAAATATATATATATATATAAATAAAAAATAGTTCTGTTCAGTTTTAGTCCTAAAACATTCAAGGCATGGGTTTCCTAAGGGATTTCAAAATTATCTTTTGAAATATGAGTGTCATTTATGTCCAACCAAATTGGGAAATACACTTCAAATAACATTTTACCAAGGACCTTTTTGTATTTATAAATCAAAAACTACTTTTCTAAAAACTCATTAGAATTTCCAGAGGGGATTTTTCAGTGTTGGCTTACAAATTAACATTATTGAATATCATCTCGATATTCTGCTGAATCAACATTTCATTGTGAGAAAGAATGAACATGTTAATGTGATAAGCCTTTTTAATGGATGCTACTCAAAGTAAAAAGTTAGTGTTGCTGTGTCACAGAGGTAGATCATTGTGTTAGCAGTGCAAAAGGTTGTGGGTTCATTTCCCAGGGACCACTGTCACGGTGTCTCTTTGTGTTTCCCTGGGTGTCCACTAGTGGTCTCACTTCCCCATAGGCACCTCACCGCAGGCACTACAATTTCCACAAAGCCTTGTCCCTTCATCACAGTAATTGCACTGCTCTTAATTGCACTCAGGTGTCTTCACTTCATAGTCATTACCCTGCCTACATTAACCGGTTTGTTTTCATGGAGTCCTTACTTTCCGTCACCCAGTTTCCTAGCATTCCAAGTTTCTAGTTTCTAGTTCCTGTTCCTGTTTGTCAGCACCACAGCACAAGGTGGCCGCCGGTCCAGAGTCATGGCATAAGATGGCCACCTGTCCAGCGCCTCTGCACAAGATGACAGCCACAGTTGACCCTCCAGAGTCGAGTCAGGTTCCCGTTGACCTTCCAGAGTCAAGTCAGGTTCCCGTTGACCCTTCAGAGTCGAGTCAGGTTCCCGTTGACCCTCCAGAGTCGAGTCAGGTTCCCGTTGACCCTCCAGAGTCGGGTCAGGACACCGTTTACACTCCAGAGTTGGGTCAGGTCACCGTTGAAGCTCCAGAGTCAGGTCAAGTCACCGGTGATCTTCAAGGGCAAAGTCAAGTCACCAATGATGTTCATGGGCAAAGTCAAGTTACCAGTGTTCTTCATGGGTAAAGACAAGTCACCATTGATCTTCATGAGCAAATGCTAGTAAACAGTGATCTTCATGAGCAGAGTCAAGTCACCAATGATCTTCCTGAATCCAGTCTAAACACCACGGAACTACCAGAGTCTCTCCACATCTCTGCTGAACTACCAGAGTCTCTCAAGGTCTCTGCTGAACTACCAGAGTCTCTCCACGTCTCTGCTGAACTACCAGAGTCTCTCCACGTCTCTGCTGAACTACCAGAGTCTCTCCAGGTCTCTGCTGAACTACCAGAGTCTCTCCACGTCTCTGCTGAACTACCAGAGTCTCTCCACGTCTCTGCTGAACTACCAGAGTCTCTCCAGGTCTCTGCTGAACTACCAGAGCCTCTCCACGTCTCTGCTGAACTACCAGAGCCTCTCCACGTCTCTGCTGAACTACCAGAGCCTCTCCACGTCTCTGCTGAACTACAAGAGCCTCACCACGTCTCTGCTGAACTACCAGAGTCTCTCCACGTCTCTGCTGAACTACCAGAGTCTCTCCACGTCTCTGCTGAACTACCAGAGTCTCTCAAGGTCTCTGCTGAACTACCAGAGTCTCTCCACGTCTCTGCTGAACTACCAGAGTCTCTCCACGTCTCTGCTGAACTACCAGAGCCTCACCACGTCTCTGCTGAACTACCAGAGTCTCTCCACGTCTCTGCTGAACTACCAGAACCTCCCCACGTCTCTGCTGAACTACCAGAGCCTCACCACGTCTCTGCTGAACTACCAGAGTCTCTCCACGTCTCTGCTGAACTACCAGAGTCACTCCACGTCTCTGCTGAACTACCAGAGCCTCTCCACGTCTCTGCTGAACTACCAGAGCCTCACCACGTCTCTACTGAACTACCAGAGCCTCTCCACGTCTCTGCTGAACTACCAGAGCCTCACCACGTCTCTGCTGAACTACCAGAGCCTCACCACGTCTCTGCTGAACTACCAGAGCCTCACCACGTCTCTGCTGAACTACCAGAGCCTCACCACGTCTCTGCTGAACTACCAGAGTCTCTCCACGTCTCTGCTGAACTACCAGAGCCTCTCCACGTCACTGCTGAACTACCAGAGTCACTCCACGTCTCTGCTGAACTACCAGAGCCTCTCCACGTCTCTGCTGAACTACCAGAGCCTCACCACGTCTCTGCTGAACTACCAGAGCCTCACCACGTCTCTGCTGAACTACCAGAGCCTCACCACGTCTCTGCTGAACTACCAGAGCCTCTCCACGTCTCTGCTGAACTACCAGAGTCACTCTACGTCTCTGCTGAACTACCAGAGTCTCTCCACATCTCTGCTGAACTGATAGTCATTACCCTGCCTATATTAACCGGTCTGTTTCTGTTTGTTTTCATGGAGTCCTTACTTTCCGTCACCCAGTTTCCACGCATTCCTAGTTTCTAGTTCCTGTTCCTGTTCCAGTTCCTGTTAGTTTTTTTGGATTGATTTTTGGTTTTGACCCCCTGCTTGTTGGATTCTGATTTTGGATTACCCATTAAAACCCACACTGCTTTTGGATTTCTCGTCTCCTGTGTTTCTGTGTTCCCGATCGTAACAAACACACATACTGATAACAAGTTATATCCTGAATGCACTGTAAGTCGCTTTGGATAAAAGTGTCTGATAACTCAAGATCTGATTTAGTTCATCATCAAACACATATCTTCAGCAGGTAAGAGGACAGATGTTGTACCTGTGTGGAGTCTGTGCGGGCCTCTAGCTTTGCTCTGGACGCTGGCTTCTGCTGGACGAGTAACGTTTCGCCTGTTTTAGGCTCTAACTCCGCCACCTCCCTCTCTTCCACATAGACATCCTGACTCGTGTCTGTCCAAGAGAGAAACATTGAGTTTTATGAGTTTAACTTATAACTTATTTAACTTATGAGTTTAACTTATATATAACAATAAAATTGTAATAAATATGGATGGGCAAATTGGCTCATAAAAGTTAGCCATTATTAATCGCATGCCATTCATAACCCAGGTTATTGGCTGAGAAACAAACAAACAAACAAAATCTTTACCCATGAGTTAAAATGGCATCATGAGGGTCACACAGTTCTAGAGGATTGCCATTGGGAATAGCTTTCTTGGGGTATTACAGACCTAACTGGATTTGACAGGCTAGGTTTCGCTTGACAATGGGCTTTGAATTTGAATATGAAGCAACGAGCCATTAAATTTCTGCTAACACAAAGTTAGTGCTTTCGTCTCCAACATTTGCCTAATTTATCTTCTCAGTTCTGATCGCTGCTGACCGCAGCAGCCAGTAACCCTCATTAGCTCTACAGGTGTTTAGACAAGGCAGCTTGTTCCAAGTGCTGCTCTAAGGTTCCCAGTGAATCATTTCCAAGTGCTGACATTGCCGGACTCCTCTAAGAACAGCATTACATTTTCCCTTGAGTTTAGTACCACTAATGGTCATCATTTTGATACAACACTCTTGCCAGGAGATCTTTCAGCAAAAGCACCTGACCTGATGAGGTCAACACAAAAGCAGAATGAATAACGGATAATGAGATGGTCCTTTCTAAGCCAGATGATTTTCATAGTTATTTTGTGCCTTTAGTCCACAAGCATGCAGAGAAATTTAAACTCTGTCTTTTGTTGGGACAATAAGTGGTGGTTTGGATCTGATTCATTTCACTGGCCATGATAAAAGCATCTGCCAAATACTACATGTAAATGTAAATGATATTACCATATTCAACCACATGATAACTGAAATACAAAGAAAGAAGTTTACTAGTGCGTACCTATGGAAGGAGGTGTGATGTGTGTGCAGGAGGCACTGACGTTGTGAGTGTATGTTTTGGGTTCAGGACTGAGAGGCACAGACAGGAAGTGATTGAGGTTCTGAGGATGCGTCTGACTCTGAGCCAGACACGGCAGACTGCGGCGAGACGACTTTAGCGTTTTCTCCTTCAAAATCTCACTGATACTGGTATGCATACCTGCTGAGAGAGAAACACAGAAATACATAAACAAGACTTTGGATTAAAAATACCAACATTTCAACTTTGAATATCAAAATAGATTCTCTTCAAAAAGGCATTTTTCATTCTGTTGCACATATCTCAAGAGTCAGTGTCATCGGTATTTGATCCAAATTCTCTGTAATGCAATATAGTACCAGTAAAAATCACTTACCAAATATCAAATACAAAGGTACAGTGATCACATCAGTGATAACCAGTGTATTACATTTACTTAATTAAATAACTCCTGGAAGCACAGTCAGTCTTTATTGACTCACACGGTCAGCTAAGGATAAAGGATTTACTAACTGCATTTCAGAACCACGTGGGCCTAATGCTGTTCGATGGTTTGCAATAGTCAGATGAAACAGCAGATGTTTTGGTAGACATAATAATTTCCATTAAAGGGGCCATAGACAAGCTGACATGACGTGGGACCCCATGCGAATGCGTGGTGCCTAAACACCCCACTGTTAACTGTTAATCAACAAAGTTAGCCTTATTTTAAAATGTTCCAGAAAATACGTATTTTAATAATCTTTAAACTCAAAAGATATCATTTTTAAAAGCATATCAACATCACTGACCAGAAACATACAACATCATTTTAAAATCTAGATCTCATTTTAATATAATATTACAGTGAATGTATTCTGAATGTGCATTCTGTAGCTGCATTTTATCAGCTAATATGCATGAAATGAATGATAATGTGGCATAGCAGAGTGAAATTAATCCTGCTTGCAAAAAAAAAGAAAGAGAGAGAGAGACAGACAATACACAGATAAACAATACACAATACAACAGAAAAGCAATATACACTGTATTTTTTAGAATATGTTAGATATATTGAAATTATTGATGTTGTGACATTGTGCTTGTTCAGTTGTTGACATTTCGAACGTAAAAACTAACCTAACTCTGTCAACATATTGAATCTCTATTCATTACTCAATTGTGCAATTATTCAAGTCACATAAACTGAACATTTAAAAAGCAAATGCTTTCCCATACTACTTTGCTTTACTTTAAAAGGTGTTTATCTTAAAATGAATGTTTCATCAGAGAAGTAATGTCAAAGCATGAACGTCTGATTCACACACATCCAGTGAAAAGCTCATTTGTAAGCCAGTGCTGGGAAAAGGCCTGGTCTATGGAAGCATATGGGTAACAATATTCAATTTGGGATGTAATATGCAAAATGACAATGCAATGTGTAAAATGTCAATGCATTTCTGTATTTACATTTACATTTTCCAATACATTTGTGCAGCGTTTGGTACATGGACAAGACAAGACAGACACAAATGTATTGGAAAATGTAAATGTAAATACAGAAATGCATTGACATTTTACACATTGCATTGTCATTTTGCATATTACATCCCAAATTGAATATTGCTACTCATATGCTTCCATACTGGTCTTCCTCACATGACCGCACAAAGATAGATCTGATGAGGAATTCCTCTCGTCCCTGACGGCTTCAGCAATCGAACCCACTCATAACCCACGGCTGGCCTTTTAAATAGAGCTAACATGAAACAAGACTGAATGGACTGAATTAATCTAGATTTTCACACATTTTGGATGCGAGAGAGAATTCAGTACAAGACTCTTGAATCTCAGATGCTCAGCTCTAAAATATCTTCTTCCTGTAGCATCTTGG
Source organism: Carassius auratus (assembly GCF_003368295.1). Lineage (NCBI taxonomy): Eukaryota > Metazoa > Chordata > Actinopteri > Cypriniformes > Cyprinidae > Carassius > Carassius auratus. Next base: position 17,312,081 of record NC_039292.1, on the reverse strand, counting down.
GATGAAGACTTGAGAGAGAAATACTTTGGGACATTTCTATATTAACTTATTTTGCCTTTAATTTGAAGATGATTTGAGTGGTGCTTTCATGTGAACAATGCACCACAAAGATTGCGTGTTATCTGTGGTCGTTTCAAATGACTAAAGCATTCTGTTTGTTCCTCTCTGCTTAACCACCATTATATGATGCTTTATTAGAGAAATCAGCTAACTAGTCATGGCTGTTTCCCAAACCTGTAACATGATTGCACTGCCATTGTTTCAACCACATTGATGCAGAACTGGCATTAATGACGTCATGCACAGGTGGTGCAGTAATAATAAGGTTTAAAGTTCATTTTTTAATCACTTTAACATATACTGTAGAAGGTAATTCCCGTACACATTTGGTAATTCAGTCAGCAGCTCTCTCTGATATGTTTATAACTCTGAAACGCTGCTATAACAACATTGGCACCTACTTCACTGTTTTTGATCCCTGTGGTTTTGTTGGACAACCATAGGTCCCTTCTCTTTCTTCTTTTACTGTCCATAAATCCTGAGATTAGAAATGCAAATGCACACCGCTTGATTTGAGGCATCATTCATGTTCGCATTGCAAATGGTGCAGGAAAAGTTACACGCATGTACATCAAGATGTAATTCATCCTGGTTTGCCAGATGATGAGATTTCCCACTGAACATATATTGAACACAGCATGAAAGTTTCTGAGATTGTGCAAAACACATGAATATTTAATGAGGTAAGCACTGAGGCAGTTTATGATTGGTTGTCTGCTACAAAACAACTCAACATAACATTCAAACACAGCATTGCTTCCCACTGCATTTCTTTTGCACAGCAGTATGTTAAGCCTGCTCTCTACCAGGGTTTCATAACCGGGTTAGAACAGTGCTAAGCCCCTTTTAAAATTAGTCTACGGTGTAAACTTTCGATTTCTTGTTTACACACATATTCTGCTGAAATGTGTGTCTCTCTCATCAAAATGTGTGTAATATCTCCATATTGCCTGTAGAGATGCATCACCATTGCCCAGATTCATTATACTCCACAATAACCACAGCCCCCCACAGGCAGAGAAAATAAGACATCCAATCAACTGAATGCAGACTAATTATCTCCTCTGCTTTATCTGGGTTTGGAGATTTCTGTGCAAGAGACGAGCAGATGGTGCTATGGGCAGCACGTGCCAGAATGATGATATCGCATAAAAACACATAAAAACACTCATTAAACTTTAGTATTCTTTGCGTGATGCTGTAATTCTGAGTTTATATAATAATATTGAAGTTGTGAGAATAAAGTTGCATAAAAAATCTTTGAATATTTTAAAGTCAGCATTAAAAAGCGCCTAATAATAAATGCTGTTGTGGGAGCAAGTGGTTCTCATTAACACATTGTATAGGTTTATATAAAAATATACAAGTATAGAAAAGCCTGTTGGGTCCAGATTTAAATCTAGCTCTGAGCTCATACTGGTGTGAAACATAATAAAGAGAGTGCAACACGACAATTTCAATGTGCAACACTACACAGAACAGCAGTGCTCTGAACCTCTCTTCCTCCTTTCCTCTGCATTACTGCCTTCCTGTAATATTTTTCTATATAATCTCATCAAGCACATCTCCACTACTGATTGAAAACGTGAGACATAGAAGTGACATAATAAACGTTCCCAAAGAAAATAAACACTGCTGTTCGTGCAGAACCACGCTTGCTGTGTCAGGGGTGAAAACAATCTGCAATCCTGGATTTATCCACAGAAGCAAAGACAATAGGACCTTGTGATTGAGTGAGATTATCGTTGTGTGTGTGTGTGTGTGTGTGTGTGTTCCAGCTGCACGCTCACACACGTGTCCCACCTGGACAGTTGATTCTTGACTTAAAACCTGCCTTTCACATCAATAAAAAAAATAAAGAGTCTCGTTGCGTGTAATCCATGTACAGCTGTGTGCTGTTCACGTATCATTCCAGCGTTCAGTTTCCATTTTTATACAACACACTGGGAAATGCTCCATAGTGTATTCCTGCAGCAATAATAATGATAATAACTTAATTACGTGATCCTGGCTTACTTACTTTTCACAAACTATTATACATTTCAATAAAGCTTCTACTCAGGCAAGTTATGACCCTAGATAATAATACTGTATATGATTATCTCGAGATGACTCACAGTTGAACGTTTAGGTGTTTTGTATTCGCTGCATTTTAAACAGATCCACTGACTGCTGCACCATTGCATATTATAAGAAACGACTGGAAGAAGACAGACTCTGTTTGCCAAAATGAGTCGTATACCTCAGAGAATACTGCTTGAATACTGTCACATAATGCAAATGATATATCCCACAATGCAATGTGCTTGCACTTCGAATTGTGACAAATAAAATGGAACTAATATCAACCTTGACTGACATCAGCATCTCCATCATGTGTGATCTGTAATAGTGTACAGAGCAGTGTTCACTGAGCAACACACTAGTGTTATATTCTGATTATGTAAACTGCATTTGTTTACACACAATCTCAGAACAAAAGGCACAAAAGCAGTCACTGTGGCGGTTCCTTTTTAAAATGGTACACCTATGTATCTACAGGGTCCATATTGGTACCTTAAATGTACATGTTAATACCCAAAAGGTACAAAATTGTACCGTAGAATACATATACGTGTAGTATATGGTGTACTGCCTTTAATATATGATGATTTAGATATATAAACTTATGAATGGGTTCAAATGCTATTAAGAAAATTTATAAAAATAAGAATAAACACACACGATTTAATGTCTCTCTCTCTCTCTCTCTCTCTCTCTCTATATATATACTGTATATATACATGCACATATATCACACGATCTTTGACACAATCTGTATTGTATAAAGCACCATATAAATAAAGATGACTGCATATATAACACAGATATCATTTCAGCCCATTCAGTGACCTAAGCACGTTATTGACAGGCTTCATGAAATTCTGCCAAATGTCATGTGAGGACAGCTGGTGAGTAAATTCAACCAATGTAGCTGGATTAGTGTTTATATAATGCAAGTAGAGCCGGGTTAAGACCTAGAATAAGGAAAGTCCACGAATGAAGGTATTATTTTTATTCTACTGTAACCAAAAAAAGGACAAAGAGAGATGCACTGCTATCTGAAAAGTAGCTGATATCTACAGAACAAAAGAAGTTTAAAAAAAAGCAAGTTGAAGTAAAGATCTTTCCTTGCTTGAGGAAATGAGAGAGTGAACGGAGTGAAGGAAATGAGGTCAGTGGGTTTGCCCGTCTTCCCTTTCTGAAAACCGTGCATAATTTATCTCTGGTTCCCCACCGCTCTCGACACACAGGAGTTTTACATCGCCCTGCCCCACTAACAGATGCTTTTTATAGATCGGAGAGGCAGAGTGGGCTGGGTAACTCTACACCCCTCTCAGAGCCAGTCTTTACGGGACGTTTAGGGGCCGCCGGCTGACCATCAGATGAGGCAGGACTTACAGGAGCTCGACTGAGGCTTTTTCAAAATCAAGTGATTTACAGCAGCTACACTGACTCTGTGATACTGTTAGCAGAGTGCTATGCAGCCTAAATTAATTATTTGTGAGTTTGATGAATTCAATTTCCATTGGTCCGGACTGTACATTTGGTCTCAGCACTTTGTGATGGAATAAAATGGATTATAACGGAATAGTTCATCTAAAAAGGAACATTTGTTGAGAATTTACTCAGCCCCAGGTCAAACAAGATGTAGATGAGTTTGTGTCTTCATCAGATTTGGAGAAATGTAGCATTGCATCACCTGCTCAACAGTGGATGCTCTGCAGTGAATGGGTGCCGTCAGAATGAGAGTCCAAACAGATGATAAAAACATCACAGTAATCCACAAGCAATCAACACCACTCCAGAACATCAACTGCTTTCTCCAGTGAAAAAGTAATCGCATCTGAATCAGGAGAGAAATATGCACAAATCAAGCAGCAGTTATACGCAGGAAACAGCATGTGTGGGTAGATTATGATGTGAGAGGACAACAGGGGATGGGATTCACTGGAGGAAGTGTTCTTATGGAATATGGACTCGCATTATAGCCGAAAGCAACGGATTGAAGTCAGAAACATCTTAAGAATAGATGTGTTTGATCTATTTTTAGTTTCTATCAAGCAACAAGCTTTTCACTTCATAGGATGTTGGTGTTGATGTTTTTATCAGCTGTTTGGACTCTGATGGCACCCATCCACTGCAGAGCATCCACCGGTGAGACATCTGATGAAGAAACAAACTCCTCTACATCTTGAATGGCCTGAGGGAGAGTACATTTTTTATTTTTTATTTCTTGGTCAACTATTCCTTTAAAAATGTGTTTTTTTAGGTATTGTTTTTCATGTGACTGTTGTTTTTTATGATCTTCAGAGCTGAAATCCCTCTATTTCAATCACACTGGGCCTTAGGTTAGTAGCAGATGGCACTTTTGCAGAGCTTAACCGTGTTCAGCACAGAATTACACACGAGCGAGTCAACGCCGCACTGAAACATACAGACGGGAGATTACAGTATCCATCACTCTGCTCTCTTCTAATGTCAAACAATGTCATAGTGTGCCCTGTACATAAACATATACAAGCTGAATATCTACTCCTGTGTATTCCCTTGCCATCAAATGGAAATTCTTGCTAAATAGACATAGTTCATTATTAAACTACGAATAATAAACTACATACAGTAGAAAATGATAGCACTTAAAACAATTTCAAACTTATAAGTAACATTATTTGATTACAAATGCTGTCAAAAGTGGGTGGCAATTTGTTGGTTAATATAAGTGTTACCATTTTTAGGTTAATTTTATTTTATTTAACATTGGAAACACTGAATGGGGAGAGCTGCTTTAATACATGGGTAATAAAGTTAATTATTATAGCACCTTTACATAAAAAGCTCTTCAAGATTTTTTGCAGAGAAAATGTATTAAAAAGGTCACCTAAAAATATGATTCAGTATTATAGTCAAAGGCGAACAAGTTAACATATAAAAAGTTCAGAAAGGCTGAAACTATACTCTTAAATTCCCTGGATACAAATATTTATTATTTATTGTTTTGTTTTTGTTTTTTTGTTTTCTTGCAGAAACAGTTTACACTTGAAACCTATTAACAAGGTCCGATAACCAATGTCTTTATTAATCTTGACATTCCCATAATTTTTGAGCAAGTAATTCCCATTACTTTAATTGTGGTTTGACTTCACAAAGTACGGTATAGGAATTTTCCATACATTTTTACATTTTAACAATTTGCATTAATTCTTTCAGCCATGAAAACAAATTGGGGCATTGATTCATTCCCTCATTTATTAAAAGCCAACACATAACTGATAATCACAGGTTGTTGTTTTCATTAATACCTCTATTGGTCTGTCTGGGGGTCCGTGATCTGCAGCGATACTCTTCCCCATCTGTGTGTTATGTAACATGACAGGTGGCAGGTCTGTGGCTCGTGGGATATTGTGCAACACACACACACACACACTCTTTGACACAGAAAAAGATAAATTCACAGCTCCCCCGTGGAGAAAGCCACGTCTCCCTGAAAGTGGGCCCTCTCTTTTTAGCAACCTATATCCAGTTTAACAACTCACCTGTCCTGTCTATTACATCAAACATACAGCTTGAGCTTATATACAGTCATGAGAGCCAGGAATGCGGTGCCAATCCCAGACACGCTGATATCGTCAGCCTCCTCCGAACTTGAGTTACTGGAGAGTCGCCCATGTCGCAGGAAGTCCTCGCGTCTGGCCAATCTGTTTGTGACGCCAATGGATCACTGCCACACAGCCAGAATCCCATGTTAACAAACTGCTTGCTTTTCAATTACTAATTTCTGCAGAGAAATCATCTAGCAGTTTGTTTATCCACACGCCATGCTTTCTTTAACAGTGAAGTCTTTATTATGGCTTCCGGTGTTTGTTCTGAAGCCAGAAGGATTCGGATGCTTGTTGTGTGATTCTGGAGTGAGGTATATACAGTAAATTATCACCGCCGCGGAGGCATACATCAGTTTATTGCTTTAGGTTATTGTCCTGGTTGGAATTGATTTTGGTGCTCCACTGAGTCTTCAATGGTTTGAAGATGTCAGTACAGGAGCTAATAAATCTCTTATGGCAGCAGTAGATCTAATTTCTTCTTCTTATCACATTGCTCATGTCTCTGCTACATGTGGCTTCTCTTGAATGAAAGTGTGTTGGTCTCTAGTTCTGGCTGTTGGTCGGTTTCATCTGTCCAGCTTTCATCAGAATGTGCTTAATGTAACCCAGAAATGGCACATTTACATTGTGATGTACTGTCGGATATACATATATATATATAGCTTTTGTATCAGACCACTGGAAAACTAAGGCCATTCCTACCAGTAGATTGTTCACTTTGTTCCAAAACAGGGAACTGAAATGTTACAGTCCGTGTACAATCGCACAAGTAATGCAAGTAATGTAATCAGATTACTTTTTTCAAGTAACTAGTAAAGTAGTCCATTACTTTTTAATTGACAAGTACATTTCTGAGTTACTCTAGTTACTTTCTATTCCCATTTATTGAGTTATTAAGTCAGTAGCTGGTATCACACATCTATTGTAGAAGGCTGGATGACATCTGTCTCTGTCAGTCTGACTCTTATTTTAATGTCTTATTGTCACTGGTGATGTTTTGTTAAAATTGTGCTAGAAGTGTTGATTCAGTGCTGTTGGATTCTGATTGAGAAGCAGGAATGTAATTAAAATTGCATGAAACTTCATAAAAGCTCAAATATTTCGCTGGCACAATTGCATTATTAAAAATATCCCATTACTCACTGATTTGTCCAGGTTTCACACAAAATAGCCATTCCATGTATGATTTAACACACTACTGATCTCAAGTTTTGCCACAGGAACTGTGAAAACATTTTCTGTCAGAATGTAATATTATGAAGATTGTATAATGTAACATCTGAAACAGGCACAACATTGGCACACCATCTTGACTGAATGGATGACATGACTAAACATGCATCAGCATTTCCAAAAAGCTCGATTTTCGCTCAGCAAAAATGCCCCAAAACAGAGCTAAAAAGATGTGTTTTTAAATGTGTCCAGATTGAAGTGCATTTAGCTGTAGTCCAGTTTGGCCCTGCTCCTAAAATGAATTTGAGGGCATATTTTCAAGTCCACTTCAGTTTTATGTGGTAAATAATAAACCCCATCCTCAGCCGTCTGTCACACTTCCTACAATTATCATTAGCCGAGAATTCATCTCATGCTTTCAAGATTAGCCGAAATGCTAATCTTCATTATTTATGGTATTGCTAGTGTAATATCCATTATCAACACACAAACAGTACAATTTGCAAAGAACATAATGCTCACAATGTATTACCCTGGCGCTGCATATCTCCGTGCTAATGGTATAAGATGCACTGTATGCCAGGGAAGGAGTCTGCGGCCACACAAGCTTTGATGTGGACATAACTGAATATAAAACCTAATCTTCTGCAGAGGCCTAAACATCAAAGAGTCTCTTTCTCTCTATTCCCATCACATCTCACCTTCCCTGACTGACATGTTTCTTCCTCTGCAGTCTCCACACTTCACTCTCACTTTATATCTGTACAAGGGCATGCACTGTTTGGCCAAAATCCTGTTTTGCTTTAAAATGCTGTAGTTGTTTTGTCATTAAGAACTTGAGACAGGCGAGGTTCTGGAGTCGGTGGATATTTGGGTTTTGGTCAGGCATCTGAGGAAGCTTCAGGGCCATTCTTTGAAGCAGAATTTGACAGCAAAAACAGCTGAACAGTTTAAATGAGCCAACACTAGTTCGCTGGGGTCCCAGGTTCGGTCAGGCAGTTTTCTGAGCCAGCCTGAGAACAGGTAAAGACTAAAGTTGTGTTGTTTCTACAACATCTGGAATTCTTTTGAATGCAATTTCACCGATCAGACTTTTTACACATACCACTGTACTCTGTATGTGAAAGGGGTATGAATCCAGTTTAGTCCTTACCAGCTAATAAACATACGCCGAAAAAACAAATTGGTCAAGAAAATATTTTTACTCTTAGTAAATTTTACAAAAGTACAAAGAAAGTGCAAGTAACGCTAAGCACGGAATTAAGCATTAATAGTTGATAATCAAACAATAAATACCACAAAACTGAAATTTCGGTAACATTTTAAAGGTGTCCTTGTTACACGTTACATGTACTTACTATTACAATTAATTATGCATAATTGCATGCAAGTAACCCTAAACCAAACCCTAATCCTAACCCTACCGTATAGTAAGTACATTTAATTAATTAATATCATTCAGTACTTAAATGTTTAAGTACACCGTAACAAGGACACCTTAAAATAAAGTGTAAATGACATTTCTAAATTTGTTACGATACCTTGAAGAATATGAATATTTTAGGAATATTTGCTACCACCATGGGGGAAAACATTAAGGGCATACTGAAAAACACTGGAGAAAACTTGTGGATTTGCATACGTTTACTTCAAATTTCATTAGAAAGAAGTATGACGTTATGATGAAATGTGTATAGATCAATTATGTAATGGTAAATCTGAATGCCGAATTTGTTCTTAAGTCACACAGTGCATTTTATGTAGTTTTTAAGTTATTAGGAACCCAAACTGAAAACCACAGTTCCAGCGAACACTTGCAAACAGTCTCACAAACTCTTGTGCTTGGAACTACAGCTCTCGACCTAGTTTCTTCTTAGTATAACATGTGGACTTTAATAGATCATGCTCCCGAGTGCACATGTTTGTGTGTGCTCTAAAATCTGACTTAAGTATGACTTAAGAGGGAAACTGCAACTGAATTATAACAAAAGAGAACAAACTAGTCGAGTAGTCCTCAGATGCCATGTTCATTATCTGCAGCAATAATCTAATGTTTATTCGACCTTAAACTAGTTAATTCGCTGAAATTATTATTCAACCGTGCATGACGACGTCAATGACGACTCCGATTTCATATTATTGAACACAGTCCTCAGACATATGTGATAAGTGTACCGGAGTGACTTTTGGATAAAAGCATCGGCTTACTGTAATAAACAGAAATTGCACTAGTGAACTAGTCTCCCGTGAAACCCTGAAGAAGCAGCATTTAGTGGCTTTAGCTTTGTCCTGGCATGCTGCACAAGTCCTAAATAATTAACCGGGAGTCATTAAAGAGCCTCCAATGGTTGCAATAATCTGCATATCCGCTCTTAGATCGATAGCTGATGACCGTGACTCTAGGTAGTGCAGAGTGCCACTATAAATACATGCTTAAAGGGGAAATGTCTAATTGACTGTGGCACAAGAAATGGCATCACACTGGAGCCATTCAGTCCAATCACGTAACATCCAGAGATACAATGAGGAAGAGCTTGATAATAAAGTGTGTCCTCACAGGTGTGGAACAGACTCTCTTTTAGCTTCTAATCCCTCTTAGCTACTATTACTGTCCTCCTAAATCTTTCAGCACTTTTCTGCTATCAGCAACCCTGCGGAGAAGTAATCAGGTTGAGTGAATTTCCTCAGGAACTACTGTATAATATCTGGATTATCCGTGCTTTTATGTGTTATTATATATTACATTTATTTAAGCATAAGATAGCATACAATAAAATCCAGAACATTCTTATTATTTATTTTGGTTTTGTTTTGTTTTGTTTTTCTAAAAATAATTCAAAGGTGTTAATAGGGCCACAGTTACAGTATGTGTTGTTAAAACAACACGAACATCTTGTTCTTTATTTATTACTATTTATTTAAGTTATTTTAACTTGTATAATTGGTATTCGTTTTTAGTATTATATGTTGACTCTGTGGTGAAGTGTACTGTAGTACTAATGAGATTTTATAGAGCTGTTTCCTCAAGTGCTTTTCTTTACATTGACCACGTCCTGAGAAGTGTAATTATATCTGTTTGTGTTACTGAATCTAATATCTTCAACATAAGGAACAAAGCACTTTATCAAAACAAAGTGTTACATACAGTACGCCTCTAGTTTCACAATAGTGCATGGAAGCTGTTGTCCTTTTCTTCCCATGGCGAGCTAATAAAACCTGTAAAACCGTCTCTTTCTTTTCCATTTCACTGTAATCAAATCATCAATTGAGTCAGAATCACCCTGAGAGCAGCGATTTTCAGCACAGTGTGATTTAATAGGCAGACGACCACTTAGTGTGTGTGCGACCCCATTAAACCAGATGAAGGAAGATCAATGGAAAGTGTTTTCCCATAACCCTGAGTCAAGATCTACCAGTAACTGCCTTCTTTTTTTTATTCTATGGTTCATGTTACTAATCAGCAAAACTACAGCTATGAGAACAACAAGAGCAAAGCAACATCCAGTGCAATTAACTCAAATGGATCTGTATAACTCCCTAAGTTACATCAGAGATGCACATCACAGATAAGTATTTTTAATATAAAAAATAGACAAATATACGAGAGAGAAATCATTGATTAAAAAAAATAATAATAAACATTCCATCCTTTCAGAATATGGGATCAAACAAAGGCAATAAATACTAAAATAATATAACCACATATTAAGCAGCATTTTAAACACGCACACAATAAAATTAATATTTTAATATTTAAATGTGTATAAGCTTTGAAAACTCATCTCTGATCTACGCGAATGAGCTCAACTGTTGTTTCTCTCGTGATCTGTTCACGAGAACGATACTGTAGTCTCGTGGCATCTGTAGCACTCGAATATGCGACAAACACTTCATCACGAAGTTGAGCATATCGTGAAAGCATCTCTAAACCGTACACTGGGGTAGCCTACAGCTGCCCAGAGCCGCACTTTCCCCCGAAACACGTTATCACACACAAACCCCCGCAGAAACAGCGCTCGCACTGACCCTTCTGCTGCTTGAAGGACTGTATGGATCCAGAGTGATGCACCATGGTGGCTCCCGACTCAGATCCTCGCGTGCACAAGATGAAGGCAGGATACATGGGAGAGTCTGGAGCGATCGCGTAGGTGTCTCTCCTCTGCGCAACCCGACACCTGGCTACCCTCGAGCTCCACCATCCGGGGATGTTGTCATGGTTTCGCACTGTAGGAGGATGGACGGACACCCGTCAGTGGCTCGATGTTTTGGGGGACGTTCACACAGGACGTGCTCTCGCGTGCCGTCTGCGCTATTTTGAACTGTTCGACACATTTAATTGTAGGCTGCGTCTGTGACTGTTACGTCGCGTCCTGCTCTTTATTCATAACGCTTTGCGACATAGCGTTGCGATCTACGACGCGCTGTCAAGTTAAACACAGTAACTTTTTGAAAAACACATCTCCGACGCTTTCTGTTCCATTCCGTTCTGTTGTTGGACACGAGATAAAGAGATGATGAAACGGTCAATGCCATTATCCCCAGGAAATAATACACCAGCTATAGTCATAATCTCCAGTTATTTGCTCCATTTTGTCAGAGAATTTAGTCATGAGGCAGAAAACATGTTCTGTATACTGTAAAAAGCATGTGGTAAAAAGGCAATGTCGATTAGCAATGGATTATAAATATATACCAACTACAAAAAAAAAAAAAAAAAAAAAAAAAAAACCTCTGTGCTTGCAAACAAGGGTTTCTGCAGTGAGTACTAAGTCATGTTTTACCAGTGATCGAATACTTATTTCACTCACACTGGAATGCAAATCAATTTCTTACCTTCATATAAGGATTTATTTATTTATTTATGGATTTTTTTTGGTTGGTATTCTGTCTCTATATATTAAAATAAACCTACAATAAAACCATTTATACTATTATACAGTTTCTTTGTAGATGGACAAACTTACAAAATCAGCAGGGGATCATATAAATTTAAGGTACAAATATGGACTCTTTAGGTACAAAGGTTTGCCTTTTGAAAAGGTACCACCCCAGTGACAGCTTTTTTACTTTTTCTAAAGGTGTACAATAAATGTACCCCAGACTTTCAATGTATCAGTTTAAACACAGTCCAATGTAAATATATACAAGCCAAAAATCATCATGTCAAAAGTTTAAATGCAGCCTACTAGTCCATTTTAGGCACAAATAAAGTCTTCCAACTTCCATATTATCACTACTCTTAAAAATCTTCTCCTGGTTTTTGGAGAGTGCTTGAACGCGCTGGACTGAAGTGAAAATATTCTTTGATAATTTAAAAGTTCTTTGCTCTCATTTTGTACAATGAAAGAGTTACAGGCTAATTAGTAACTTACAATGTTTTTTGTTATTATTATTATTATTATTTTATTCATGTTTAATACAAAATCAGTCATATTAAAAGTATTTAATGGTATCTGGTACTTAGGTAAAAAGCCAGGGCCCGGTTTCCCGATAACGCTCACTCTTAGCGTGCTAAGAAGACCTCGAAAGATATATCTTACCAAAGTTGTTTATGTTCCTAAGTGTGTTCCCCGAAGTGTCCCTTAGGAAGCTTCTTAGCACGCTGCCTCTTACGTCTGACGTTACAAGAGCGCTGTCCAAAGTGAGGGTGCTGAATTAGTTGGCATCGATTGCTCATGAATCGATTTTCCACTTCACGCGATGGTGCAATACAGCGTTAAGAAAGACAACACGTTCTATGCAAATGAAACATTCCTCAAATTATTACAGTAACATTTATTTTAACATAGTTTAAGTTATCAGTAAAATATAGACTATAAATTAAATTATCAAATGGTCAGCAGTATGTTCACACGATATGTTGTGACGATATGTTGTGCCACTCGTGCCGCTTCTTGACATGGGTTTAACAATTAAAAATTACGTAATACACTTTTATATTAATGGTAAGGTACTTTACAATCAGAATTGATTGGCAATCAATCAATCAATCAATCACCTTCATTTATATAGTGCTTTAAACAAAATACATTGCGTCAAAGCAACTGAACAACATTCATTAGGAAAACAGTGTCTCAATAATGCAAAATGATAGTTAAAGGCAGTTCATCATTGAATTCAGTGATGTCATCTCTGTTCAGTTAAATAGTGTCTGTTTTTATTTGCAATCAAGTCAATGATATCGCTGTAGATGAAGTGACCCCAACTAAGCAAGCCAGAGGCGACAGCGGCAAGGAACCGAAACTCCATCGGTGACAGAATGGAGAAAAAAAACCTTGGGAGAAACCAGGCTCAGTTGGGGGTCAGTTCTCCTCTGACCAGACGAAACCAGTAGTTCAATTCCAGGCTGCAGCAAAGTCAGATTGTGCAGAAGAATCATCTGTTTCCTGTGGTCTTGGCCTGGTGCTCCTCTGAGACAAGGTCTTTACAGGGGATCTGTATCTGGGGCTCTAGTTGTACTGGTCTCCGCTGTCTTTCAGGGCAGTAGAGGTCCTTTCTAGGTGCTGATCCACCATCTGGTCTGGATACGTACTGGATCCGGGTGACTGCAGTGACCCTCTGATCTGGACACAGACTGGATCTGGTGGCCACGGTGACCTCAGAATAATTGAATAACAGACTAATATTAGTGTAGATGCCATTCTTCTAATGATGTAGAAAGTACGGTGTTATGTGAAGTGTTTCCGGTTCCGGTTTACCTAATTAATGCAGCCTAAAAATCCTTTAACGGATTTGGATATTAAAAGCATATTAGTATGTTATGTGTAAGCCAGGTTAAAGAGATGGGTCTTTAATCTAGATTTAAACTGCAAGAGTGTGTCTGCCTCCCGAACAATGTTAGGTAGGTTATTCCAGAGTTTAGGCGCCAAATAGGAAAAGGATCTGCCGCCCGCAGTTGATTTTGATATTCTAGGTATTATCAAATTGCCTGAGTTTTGAGAACGTAGCGGACATAGAGGAGTATAATGTAAAAGGAGCTCATTCAAATACTGAGGTGCTAAACCATTCAGGGCTTTATAAGTAATAAGCAATATTTTAAAATCTATACGATGTTTGATAGGGAGCCAGTGCAGTGTTGACAGGACCGGGCTAATTTGGTCATACTTCCTGGTTCTAGTAAGAACTCTTGCTGCTGCATTTTGGACTAGCTGTAGTTTGTTTACCACTCTAATAGTATCGATTTTAGAAGTAAAGTAGTTCATAAAGTCATTACTGTTGTGGTGTTGGGAAATGTCAACACTTGTTGAGGCTTTATTTTTCGTTAATTTAGCCACTGTATTGAATAAATACCTGGGGTTATGTTTGTTTTCTTCTAAAAGAGAAGAAAAGTAATCAGATCTAGCAGTTTTTAATGCTTTTCGGTAGGATATGCTACTTTCCCGCCAAGCAATACGAAATACCTCTAGTTTTGTTTTACTCCAGCTGCGCTCCATTTTTCGGGCTGCTCTCTTTAGGGTGTGAGTATGCTCATTATACCATGGTGTCAAACTGTTTTCCTTAACCTCTCTTTAGCGTAAAGGAGCAACTGTATTTAAAATGCTAGAAAAGAGAGAGTCCATAGTTTCTGTTACATCATCAAGTTGTTCTGAGGTTTTGGATATGCTAAGGAATTTGGATACATCAGGAAGATAACTTAAAAAGCAGTCTTTTGTTGTAGAAGTGATGGTTCTTCGATACTTGTAACAAGAAGTAGAATTTACAATTTTGGCTATATGAAGTTTACACAGAACTAAATAATGATCTGAGATATCATCACTTGGCTGCATAATTTCAACACTATCAACATCAATTCCATGTGACAGTATTAAATCTAGAGTATGATTTCGACAATGAGTAGGTCCTGAAACATGTTGTCTAACACCAATAGAGTTCATAATTTCTATAAATGCTGAACCCAATGCATCTTTTTCATTATCGACATGGATATTAAAATCACCAACTATTAAAACTTTATCTGCAGCCAGAACTAACTCGGATGTAAAATGACCAAACTCTTTAATAAAGTCTGTATGGTGCCCTGGTGGCCTGTATACACTAGCCAGTACAAACATAACAGGGGATTTATCATTAACATTGGTTTCTCAGGATAATGTTATATGAAGCACCATTACTTTAAACGAGTTATACTTGAAGCCTGCCCTCTGAGAAATCCTGAAAACGTTGTTATAAATTGAAGCAACTCCTCCCCCTTTGCCTTTTAGATGCGGCTTATGTTTATAAAAGTAATCTTGGGGGGTGGACTCATTTAAAATAATGTAATCATCAGGTTTTAGCCAGGTTTCTGTCGAACAGAGCACATCTATATTATGATCAGTTATCATATTATTTACAAAAAGTGTTTTCGTAGAAATGGATCTGATATTCAATAAGCCAATCTTTATCATTTGTTTATCCATATTGCATTTGTTTTTTATTTGTTGAACCTCAATTAAATTGTTAATCTTAACTTGGTTTGGACGTTTTTTGTATTTTCTAGTTCGTGGAACAGACACAGTCTCTATAGTGTGATATCTAGGTGAAAGAGTCTCTATGTGCTGAGAATTAACTGACCTCTGTGACGGGAGGCAGCTAGCAGACGGTCAGTTTAGCCAGTCTGTCTGCTTCCTGACCTGGGCCCCAGTTAGTCAAGTATAAACACTAAGACTAAGGCAAGCAGTTGCAGTTACTTCTGTTTAATGCGGTATTGATTGCCATTGGTTAATGTTTTCAATAAAAAGCAACCTATCTACAATGAACAGAGAGAGAGAAAGTTAGAAACAAAATATGCTGGGGAAGCAACGTAAAAAAGGGCACCAATCCTTTCGTCAGAGGAACTTGAAGTTTTGCTGGACATTGCCACCAGGTTGGAGATCACACCCATATGGTCCACTATAACCTGCACGTTTATGGCCACGTCTCCCTTTCGCGATATGTACCACACCGAGGTCTTGATTAGGCCGTAGCCCTCTCCCACGACCTCAATGAATCTCTCTGGAGCAAAAAAAAAAAAAAAGAAAGAAAGAAAAAGAAAGAAAGAAAAAAAAAAGTAGCGCTGGGCTTCAGGACTTAAAGCGAAAATCAAAAAAAAATAAATAAAATTATATAGCCACGTCAGGAAAAATGTCAAAAGGGCTTAAGTTTTGCCGAATAAAAAAATTGACATGGACTAAACGGCTCCGCGTCCGGCTCCGTCTTTGATTCAATACAATGACACGATCGCTGCCATAGTTGGTCGCTTACTGGACAGCACCATGCCATTTATAGATCTTAGCCATTTAGAGACAAATTGTTTGCCAGATTGTAATTAACAAAAATGTGATTGTCAATTTGCTTTAATTACATTACGAAAAAGCCTAGGCTAACTATCACCACATAAAGTCAACTTCATAAATGAATCTTAAAAAATAACATAAAATCATTGTTGAGCCAAAACATTGTCAGCATACCATAGTTTGACTTGTACTTCGCTGCGCTGATTTCTAAAGACTGTTGTACAGTAGCGTCTTGAGCTCCAACAACGCTAAGAAAGAGCTTACGAATAGTCCAGACTAACCTTACGAAAGTGTGACTTACAGAAGATATGCTTAGCGTACGAACGTGTCGGGAATTGTGCCATAACGTTAAGAGAGAGGTTAAGGAATAGGTTAAGAACTACTTAGTGATAAGAACGTTTTGGGGAACCGGGCCCAGATTTTTATGCAAAGTTAATATACACTATTAGGCTACTTTGCCTATTGCCCATTATAGATCAACTTACATAATCTATAAAGGTGCAAAATGCATTAACTTACACATGTTTGAGAATCAAGATATTCCATGATATATTTTGGGAGTATTTAGAATAAAAATAAAAATGGCGATTCTATTGTATGGGATGTGAATATAGAGACACCAGCCACTAGTCAAATGTTTACTGGGAGCCTGACTACTGCCTGACATCTTGGCAAATTTAAAAGTGTTGGCTAATGCTAAACGTAAAATACAGTAAGATTGTAATTCATGTCGGCGCTAATGATGTTCACCTCGCCAGTCGGAGATCACTAAAAGTAACATTAAAGAGGTGTGTGAACTTGCAAGCACGATGTCAGACACTGTAATATGCTCTGGTCCCCTCCCTGCTTACCGTGGTGACGAGATGCATAGCAGATTGTCATCACTCAATGGCTGGATGTCTAAGTGGTGCCCACAGATTAATATAGGTTTCATAGACAATTGGACAACTTTTGGGTCAGACCTGACCTGTTGAAAAGAGATGGTCTTCATCCCTCCTGGGGTGGCGCCACTCTTCTCTCTAGAAATATGGCAAATAGTCTTAGTGTTTATACTTGACTAACTGGGGCCCAGGTCAGGAAGCAGACAGACTGGCTAAACCAACCATCTGCTAGCTGCCTCACGTCACAGAGGTCAGTTAATTCTCAGCACATAGAGACTCTTTCACCTAGATATCACACTATAGAGACTGTGTCTGTTCCCCGAACTAGAAAATACAAAAAACATCCAAACCAATTTAAGTAATAATTTAATTGAGGTTCAACAAATAAAAAACAGATGCACTATGGATAAACAAATGATAAAGCTTGGCTTATTGAATATCAGATCCATTTATACAAAAACACATTTTGATCATAATCTAGATGTCCTCTGTTTGACAGAAACCTGGCTAAAACCTGATGATTACATTATTTTAAATGAGTTCACCCCCCAAGATTACTTTTATAAACATAAGCCGCATCTAAAAGGCAAAGGGGGAGGTGTTGCTTCAATTTATAACAATGTTTTCAGGATTTCTCAGAGGGCAGGCTTCAAGTATAACTCGTTTGAAGTAATGGTGCTTCATATAACATTATCCAGAGAAACCAATGTTAATGATAAATCCCCTGTTATGTTTGTACTGGCTACTGTATACAGGCCACCATGGCACCATACAGACTTTATTAAAGAGTTTGGTGATTTTACATCCGAGTTAGTTCTGGCTGCAGATAAAGTCTTAATAGTTGGTGATTTTAATATCCATGTTGATAATGAAAAAGATGCATTGGGATCAGCATTTATAGACATTCTGAACTCTATTGGGGTTAGACAACATGTCTCAGGACCTACTCATACTCAAACTCATACTCTAGATTTAATACTGTGTTGATGGTGTTGAAATTATGCAGCCAAGTGATGATATCTTAGATCATTATTTAGTTTTGTGCAAACTTCATATAGCCAAAATTGTAAGTTCTACTTCTTGTTACAAGTATGGTAGAACCATCACTTCTACCACAAAAGACTGCTTTGTAAGTTATCTTCCTGATGTATCCGAATTCCTTAGCATATCCAAAACCTCAGAACTACTTCATGAAGTAACAAAAATGATGGACTCTCTCTCTTCTAGCATTTTAAATACAGTTGCTCCTTTACTCTTAAAGAAGGTTAAGGAAAACAGTAGGGGTGTAACGATATGCTTGGGTCACGATACGGTATGTATCTCAATACTGGGTTCACGATACGATGCATATCACGATATTTTGAACAAAATTAAAATAAATTAAACTGAAATTCAAATAACAGATTTATTTGAAAAACAAACAAATTTCAACAACTTTCTTTGTTCTACATACAATATCAAATTTCAAGGTTTAATAAAAACCTTTCTGTACTCAAATCACCAACTAAATAGGTCTGTCTGTCACTGATTTGTTTACATTTTTTTTATTTAACATGAACTTTGAATTAAGAAACCTAAGACAGAACTTCTGAAAGCAGTATTAAAAAAAAAAAGATGCAATGGTGTTCTGTTCAAATAAGTTCAACATAGACACTTGGGTTTGTTTAGTTTACCTACAGGTTTTTTTGCAAAAAAAACAGCATATCTACATTTTCTGGCAGAAGCTGGGATCTTTGAGCATTCACAATATCCCCTGCCGTAGAAAAAACACGTTCACTGGGAACAGAAGTTGCTGGAACTGTTAGGTAAGCCTTGGAAAGAGAGGAAAGAAGTGGGTACGCTTGAGCATTTTCTTTCCACCATTTCAGTGGACAGCTAGTGAGGGGAATAGAAGTGTCTTTTTTTGTACATTTAATCTCTACTTCTATCCTACTGTTAGACTGAGAGACTGTTGGTTTAGCAAAAGTTGCACCAAGGAGATCGTCCAGTGCTGACTTTTTGCTAGGTGGTGGCTGCTCTTGCTCAACTCTCTGTGCTGTGTCTCTCTTCTCTGCTGCATCAGTGGGATCTCCATCACTGGCACCTACCTCCCTCTTATCTGCTCGCTCCACAGTGCCAGCCTTAAAAAATATTTAAACACACTATTAAGGAGTGAGGTGGTATAGCATAGTTATATATAGCACACACACACTCACACACACACACATCACAAAGAAGGCTAACCAAAACATGGAAATGCAAATACAGATTCTCAAATAATTAGTAATGCAGAGACATACCTGCTGTAACTGGTTTGATTCATCCATCAACCTGTGGAAAACCTCTTCACGTTGTTCAGGGAGCAGATGGGGCAATGATTGAAATCTGGGGTCTAGTGCAGTGTTGGCTATAGTTGGCTATAATCTGTGCTCAAGAGAGATGCAGTTATAGCCGCTTGTTGCTTGAGATAGCGTTCCAGCATATCCATGGAGCTGTTCCAACGTGTTACAACATCCATGATAAGCTTATGTGATGCAATCTCAAGCATTTTTTGCTTTTCAGCGAGCACAGCTGTTGCTGTGGCACTGCGGTGAAAGAAAGCCACGACTTTTCTCACGTGACCAAGCAAACGACTAACGCGAGAAACATTCAAACCTGCTTGTGACGCGAGATTCAATGAGTGCACGAAACACTTAATATGCGGTGACAACCCAGCTTCTCTCACTGCCACCTCCATGTTGCGTGCGTTGTCAGTAACAACAGCAGTACTATGAGGAGCCTTTTCAAGACCCCACTCTTGTATAGCCGCTTTTAAAACTCCGGCTATGTTAGTTCCAGTGTGTGACTCAAAAAGTGGGCGAGTCTGAAGCACAAAACTTTTCATTTCCCACTCCATTGTAATACCAAGCCCGCGAAGTCCACCCGTCCGTTGTTATTGCCACATTATCTGCTTTTTTTCAGACCGTCAACCACTTTTGCTTTAGCTTCGCAGTACAGGGCTGGAACTATCTCTTGACTGAAGTGCGGGCATGACGGAATATGATACCTGGGCTCCAGTACCCTGACCAATTCACGAAATCCAACATTGTCGACAACGGAAAATGGTCTCATGTCTTTTGCAATAAAAACGCCGATGCACCTGGTTATTTCTTGAGCTTTCGCACTTGACTGAGACCATGTTGCAGAAAATCTGCGTTGTATAGATGTTTGGCCTTCTTTCACTCTTTTTGTTGCAGGAGTTTGCAGAAGTTTGTTTTGATGCCGTTTAAAATGAAACATCATATTCGAAGTGTTTGACGTTGTGTATTGCAGTCTTGTTTTACAGTGTTTACAAACCATTTGGGTTTTGTCTGTAATTGTTTTACCGTCGTCCTGGCACGTGACTGGAAAGCCAAAATGCTGCCAGACTTCGGATTTATAAGAAGATGTGGCATCTTCAATTTTAGTTTCAACCGAACTCATGTTTCCCAACTAATGTTCAGCTTGAGCGATTTCTTCAAATGTGAGGAAAGCACACACGATGCTGTTGGCCTGTTGCAGAGTAGGTCACGTCAGCAGCTCAACCAATAGGATTATACTGCCGTCATATTGTTAAAGTATCGCCACCATTTTACGACACATATCGTAATATTTTTGAATCGCAAAAGATTGTACTGCGAAATATCATTACACCCCTAGAAAACAGTCTGACACCATGGTATAATGAGCATACTCCCACCCTAAAGAGAGCAGCCCGAAAAATGGAGCGCAGCTGAAGGAAAATAAAACTAGAGGTATTTCGTATTGCTTGACGGGAAAGTAACCTATCCTACAGAAAAGCATTAAAAACTGCTAGGTCCGATTACTTTTCTTCTCTTTTAGAAGAAAACAAACATAAACCCCAGGTATTTATTTAATACATTGGCTAAATTAACGAAAAATAAATTGTTGACATTTCCCAACATGACAGCAGTAATGACTTGATGAACTACTTTACTTCTAAAATCAATACTATGAGAGATAAAATTGTAACCATTCAGCCGTCAGCTATATTATTGCATCGGACAGTGCACTATAGATCCCCTGAGGTACGGTTCCTCATTCTCTACTATAGGAGGGGAAGAATTGTATAAACTTAAATCATCTAAACCAACAACATGTATGTTAGACCCTATTCCTCCTAAAAGAGGTGCTTCCAGAAGTCATAGATCCTCTTCTGACTATTATTAATTCCTCATTGTCATTAGGATATGTCCCCAAAACCTTCAAACTGGCTGTTATTAAGCTGCTCATTAAAAAAACACAACTTGACCCCAAAGATCTAGTTAATTATAGAAAGATCTCGAATCTCCCTTTTCTGTCCAAGATACTAGAAAAGGTAGTATCCTCACAATTATATTCCTCATTCCAAACATTGATCATTCTTGTATCTCTCTATAAGTGATATTGGTTCTTAGTGCTGCGTTTGACACTATTGACCACAACATTATTTTGCATAGACTAGAACACTTTGTTGGAATCAATGAAAGTGCATTAGCATGGTTTAAATCGTACTTATATGACCCCCATCAATTCATAGCAGTGAATGAAGAGGTATCATATCGATCACAAGTGCAGTATGGAGTACCTCAAGGCTCAGTACTAGGGCCGCTACTCTTCACGCTTTACATGTTACCCTTGGGAGATATCATCAGGAAACATGGTGTTAGCTTTCACTGATATGCTGATGATACTCAGCTTTATATGTATTCACAGCCCGGTGAAACACACCAGTTTGAAAAACTAATGGAATGCATAGTCTATTTAAAAACTGGGTGACGAGTAATTTCTTCCTGCTAAATTCTGAAAAAACAGAGGTGTTAATTATAGGATATAAAAACTCTGCATGTAATAACCTAGAGCACTGTATAAAACTTGATGGCTGCTCTGTCAATTCTTCGTCATCAGTTAGGAACCTAGGTTTGCTATTTAATAGCAATCTTTCCTTAGAAAGCCACATTTCTAGCATTTGTAAAACTGCATGTTTTCCATCTCAAAAATATATCTAAATTACGGCCTATGCTCTCAATGTCAAATGCAGAAATGTTAATCCATGCATTTATGACCTCAAGGTTAGATTATTGTAATGCTTTATTAGGTGGTTGTTCTGCACACTTAGTAAACAAACTACAGCTAGTCCAAAATGCAGCAGCAAGAGTTCTTACTAGAACCAGGAAGTATGACCATATTAGCCAGGTCCTGTCAAGACTGCACTGGCTCCCTATCAAACATCATATAGATTTTAAAATCTTGCTAATTACTTATAAAGCCCTGAATTGTTTAGCACCTCAGTATTTGAATGAGCTCTTTTTACATTATAATCCTCCACGTCCTCTGCATTCTCAAAACTCAGGCAGTTTGTTAATACTTAGCATATCAAAATCAACTGCGGGCGACAGATCCTTTTCCTGTTTATTGCATAAACTCTGGAATAGCCTACCTAATATTGTTTGGGAGGCAGACACACTCTTGCAGTTTGAATCTAGATTAAAGACCCATCTCTTTAACCTGGTTTACACATAACATACTGATATGCTTCTAATATCCAAATCCGTTAAAGGAATTTTAGGCTGCATTAATTAGGTAAACCATGAACACTTCCCATAACACCCAATGTACTTGATACATCATTAGAAGAATGGCATCTACGCTAATATTAGGCCCAATCCCAATTCTATTTTATACCCCTTCCCCTTCCCCTACCCAACCGTCTAGCCCTTCCCCTTGTCCCTTGAAACAGAGTGTCAAGGGGTAGGGGAGAAAATATTCCCCTTAGGATTGGGACACCACTACCATGATGTCACACGCCATCATTCGTCGTCTAGCTCTTACAATACACGCATTTACTGGTGTACTGGTGTGCATTAGAGTGCCTTTAATTATCGTTCTATATTAATGAGCTGCTTACTGACACACACACACATATCGGAAATCACGCAGCTCACACATCCAGGATAAAATATACTTGTCAACGCTGCCCCATGACTTTTATTAAATACAGTTTAAATACTGAATTGCTACATTATATTTTCCAGAGACGAGAGGATACAATCACTGTTTTTAAATAAACTCACTCTAAAAAGATAAATGCACAGATGCAAATACACGCAACGTCTCTCTCTTTCTCTCTCAAATAGGCAATATTTGAGAAAGTTATTTAGCAATTTCTAATTATCCCCATCAATGTCCTGATCAGATAGATATATGCTGTGACACTATCATGCAGTATGTAATGATATGACGTTAGCAAATATTAGCGAAAACATTTCTTTTAGTAACATGTTAATATGAACTCACAATTGAATGTAACATAAAACAAATTATTACTTTTTGTTAAAATCTTTATTTATGCAAAAAAAAGCCTACATTTGTGAGTCTTTTTGTTCGCGATAGCAGCCATGTTGCCGAGATAATTCATACCCCTTCGCTTGAAGTGTGGTCCCAAAAAATCTTCGTTTGAAGGGTTATCTGGCCCTTCCCCTTACCCCTTCCCCTCCAACCAAAAGAGAATCGAGACACCCCTACCCCTTCATGTGAACGCGCGAAACGGGAAAGGGGAAGGGCTAAGGGGTAGAATTGGGATTGGGCCTTAGTCTGTTTCTCTCTTATTCCGAAGTCATCGTAGTCACCAGATCCAGTCTGTATCCAGATCAGAGGGTCAATGCAGTCACCCGGATCCAGTACGTATCCAGACCAGATGGTGGATGGAAAGACCTCTACATCCCTGAAAAACAGCGGAGACCAGGACAACTAGAGCCCCAGATACAGATCCCCTGTAAAGACCTTGTCTCAGAGGAGCACCAGGACAAGACCACAGGAAACAGATGATTCTTCTGCACAATCTGACTTTGCTGCAGCCTGGAATTGAACTACTGGTTTCGTCTGGTCAGATGAGAACTGGCCCCCCAACTGAGCCTGGTTTCTCCCAAGGTTTTTATCTCCATTCTGTCACCGATGGAGTTTCGGTTCCTTGCCGCTGTCGCCTCTGGCTTGCTTAGTTGGGGTCACTTCATCTACAGCGATATCATTGACTTGATTGCAAATAAATGCACAGACACTATTTAAACTGAACAGAGATGACATCACTGAATTCAATGATTAACTGCCTGTCATTTTGCATCATTGACACACTGTTTTCCAAATGAATGTTGTTCAGTTGCTTTGACGCAATGTATTTTAAAGCGCTATATAAATAAAGGTGACTTGACTTGACTTGACTTGTATTGGTTTTACTGGAAACTGTAATGGTGCCTGTTTGTCTCTACTGGTAATTGGTTGCATTCTATTGGTGGCTTGTTAAAACCTAAATCCTAATGGAATTTGTCCCAAAACACACTACAGATAACCATTTGGTTAAAAGTTGATAGTTTGTAATGTAATTTTTAGTGGAAACTATTAAGACTTTCTGTGTTTGATTTATTGGGGGGGGGGGGGGTATTTTGGCTGCTGTGTCACATGACAAGCATCAGAGCCTTTAAGGTTCAGATGAATTTTATCCTGTTACTAGAACCGCACCTGATTTAAAGGCTACAAAAATTAATCAAGAATACAAGATCATAAGGATATTAAGTAGACCGTGAAGATATTTTTGTAAATTTGCTACCGTAAATATATCACTAGCCTACCTGATTTGGTTAGTAATATGCATTGCTAAGAATTCATTTGGACAAATTCAAAGGGCATTTTCTCGGTATTTTGATTTTTTTGCACCCTCAGATTCAAGATTTTCAAATAGTTGTATCTCGGTCAAATATTGTCTGATCCTAATATACCATTCATCAATGGACAGCTAAAAAATGCAAATTCGTTTCCAGGTTTTAGCCTACAAAATACATAATCTCTGCAGCATTCGATTAGCTACTTTATTTCTGTTACATCCTCTGTGTTTTCATGGCTATTAGAAAAGCAGTGGTTAGACACTAATGATTTCAACTTTCCACACTCATTTAAGCATCAGAATGTTTCAGTATAATGGTCAGTCCAGACGGTCAAATAACAGCTGGTCTCATTAAAAGTAATTCATTCACATTGCTGCTGTCACAAACCCCATGGATACAGTGAACACAAAAAAGCTGTTTGAAATATATGGTCTCGTGTGATTATGAGTCCAGCCAGCCTATGTTATTATTAGCCAAGCTGACATGCTATTTCAGATCTGAGTTTGGGTTTAAAAGTAACTGCATATGATCCACAGAAAGTGATAGGTACACCTTTGAGACACTGACTATATCACGGCTGGAAAGGTGAAATTCAATGCAGTCTGTCCCATCATGACTGAAATGTCACATATCCTATGCAAGTTCCCATACTGAAAAAAGAGTCTGACAGTGCTGGGAAAAAGTGTTAGAAATCAATATCCATTTAAGGTTAGTGCTGACACCTCAACTATGAGTGACGAATGACAGACATCTGCTGAGACCAGCAAAAAACAATTAATCATACAATATTTTGCACACGCACATGGAAACATATTGACTATGGTAGCATTAATAGAAATCATCATCTGTACTGCACTGATGCATATTGGCATGTTTATTAGCTAAGTCAAGCATCATTTGCAGGGTTGTTGATTCTAACAACCCTAACACTAAGTATAAAACATGAAGCATTGTGCTAGGGGTACGAGTGATAGCTCTAATTATGCAGTTTGTTGAAGAAATGTTCTATTATTTTCCTATGAAGTTAGATGTACGATTTTCACCTAATGCATGATAAAACAGATGAAAACCCCCTAAAAATATAGACAGACCAGTATATAATAAAGACTTGAAAGCTGATACAATAGCAAACATCCAGACAGCCTAGCATCTCAATAGCAATAAGCTAACAACCTACAGTAGAAGACTTGGCACACTGTAGTAACCTCAGAGATGACTTAAGTATCACACAATGCACTATCCCTGAAAACAACTTTGGTTTTGAGTTAACTGCATAGATAGCAACTATATTCAGAAGACCTTTGCATACTAGTGCTCTAGTGACCACTCACAACACCCTAGCAACCACTGTGCAATGTGCTAACTAGTACTAGGAATCACAAAAAATGCACTGACTACCCCTGAAAACAACTTTAGATTTGAGTTTAATGTATAGCACAGGGGTGTCCAGATTTTTAGTTCCAACCAGTTGCAAGTTACTTGCCTTGAAGTTTCTCATGAGTCTGAAGATCTTTATTAGCTAGTTCAGGAGTGTTTAATTAGGATTGGAGCTAAACTATGAAGGATGGTGGCCCTCCAGAACAGGTTTGGACATCCCTGGACTAGAAAGCAAATAGTTATGCTCTTACAACGATTCAGAAGTCAATTGTAACTGTATAGTAGTGCCCTAATGACCACCCACAACACCTTAGCAGCTATGTGCCACTGCTATGTAATAAAAACTAGTAAAAATAGTAAACTAGTAAAAACTATTAAAGTAGCAACATAACAAAGCCCTGGCAATCACAAAGAACACACTAGCAATGGCATACAACATATTAACAATTCAAAGCCTTTGCATCCATCTAAACAACCAAGCAAACAAATAGCTAAAAGTGCTAATTATACATGTTTCCCCCCAAACCCCGCCCACAGCTAGTTCTAAAGGTTTCATTGGTCATGCCAATCACAGTGCTGACTGCCTAACCAACACTGAAACAAATACTTACCGACAACCATTACCTACACCCTAACCCCAGAATAGCATTGTTAGCACATCACTTCATCGTTAGCATCACTCTAAACCCTGAGCTAAATCGAAAGGAGTACATATTGACAGGTGACTGCACGATTAAATTTGACCTAATAAATTGGCTACAGGGCGAGGTTTGGAACTGGTTTGGAAGAAGCACATCCATATAGCTAGCATCTGCATAGCAATATACTAAAAGTGTGGTCACATTAGTGAAATTTCAACAAAATATGTCAGGCAAAAAGGTCTTAGAACCACATAACAGAACCATGTAACGTCGAGGGACCAACTAGAATCAGTTGGGAAATCTGCACGGATAAATCTTTCTTCATAGATGAAATTCCCAAACCTCTGGCTTCCAATTACAATGCATAAATTCTTCTGGAAATATATGACCGTAGATTAATAAACATCTAGCACTGAATCACATAGCAAACACTTACATCAACAGTTTCTTCAGAAAATGCAAAGGCCTAGTTTATGTACATAACAAACTCTTTTATTGTCAATTAAGTGCTATTTACCAGAGCAGGTTGCCATGAATTAGTGATAGGCATTCCGGTTCTTTTCAGGGATCTCAGCTCAGCAATAAGAACCATCTCTTTTGCCTCCCAAATATCTCTTTATTTAGCACCACTTCCAGCTTTCATTTAAATTATTCCAAGTAATTACTAAACCTTTCCAATATACCACAACTGTGGTATAAAACTGTGGTACAAATATATTATTTGGTGTATAAAAACCATAAATTATGTAAAAACATCAAGCACTATTATAGAATGAACTATCAAAACACAAACCATTCCAAAAGAATCATACTTAAAATGGAATACAGTGTGCCATATTATAAATAAAACTCATTCACCACAAAATCAATGCTACAATGCAACAGCATGAAATGCAGGAACGTTAAAGTGCTTGTTTTGTATGGAGTTCCATTTGTGCCAAAAGAATGTTGACTGCTTTGTACAACACATTTGTTTACTGTATGTGATGACTTGTCCATAACTTTGTCCATAACTTTTAGACATATTTATTGTTGTGTTCTATAGACCTTATGTAGCTCCATCCTTTTCCAACACTGCACTCATTGTCTTTTGTCTCCCAGTTCAAATTTCTACAGTATAAAGATAAGATCCTTTGAATGGATCCTATGGATTTATGAATGAACTGCTCATTTTGAAATCTTAAATTAGTTATGACATTACAATGCACATGATAATTTTCAATATCTATAAAATAAGTAAATACACTTCACATCATAGAAATATACAAAGCTACCGCTAGATGGTCTGCTCACTTGTTTCTTTGACTCATAAGGTCAATAGACTTGAATGAATCTGTAGTCCTTAGGTTTCATCTTAGGTTTCAAGCAAGATAAGCGTTCTGTTGTTAACCATAATATCTAAAATGCATTGCAGAATGTTCACTGAGAGCAGCAATTGCATAAAACTGAGCTGAACGCATAACAGAGAGAACAACACAAGCAGTCAACACAATTTTTGGCACAAATGGTATGCCATAGTTTATGTGCTAAAGTCACATAAAATGTGCCTCTTTAAATGATTATTCATGACACTCTAAATCTGAAAGTGCTATTTGAAATACATTGGAATCAAAATGAGCCCTTTTGCACTTGGCAGATTCAAAAGAGGACTTTTTACCTTTGTATTGCTTCCTAGACAACTGCAATCAATTACAATAAATGAAACAATGTGCATCTGTTCTCACCCTGGATTATTCATTTCTCTTCCGCCCTCTTTGATGTTTATTTTCTTCATTGCCCGATGTTGGGGTGGCCTGATGAGAAGGGACTTATAATCGAGGTGGACATGTGCAGTGGGATGTGTCACAGTCGTCCAAACCCTTTAATTTTAGAGGTGTGATAAACAACACGTAAACACAGATGCATCCCAGAACATGACTGTTTGAAAGCCTCAATATGTGAAACAGTTTCCATTCTCGATCCTCATTTTCATCCTCCATCCTGTCTGTGTTTTGCACCTCTGCAGTCGCATGTACAGTACTGTCTGCCTTCCCTGCAAAACAGCAGGCAACCTCCTCTACCTACTGACCCCACACAGTCTCCGAAGTGTCCTGCTGGACCCTATGTTTGTCCTCTCAACAGCACACTGCACATGCATAGTGAGATTTGTCACAATAATGGAGGTGTTTTTGCTGATTAGCATTGGTCTTGTTTTGATATCCTGGTCAAATGACTTTGCTGCAGTGTACCGCATGTCATTTCCTGAGAGCTGATGCTGCCCCCTACTGGAGAAATGAAAGTGCATTATTGTGGATGGGGGAACTGTACTGCACTGCTGTCATTCTGTACTAGGAGTCATTTGGCTTGCCAGTCAAAGTGGCTGATTATATCAGTCTGTTATATCCATTGATCTTTAATAAAGGACATAATATGGATCAGTGGTTGTATGCATGGCATGTGATGTCATAAACAGGGTAACAGCAGTAAGTTATTTAAATTAAGATTTTTTTTTAAAGTTCATATTTTAGTTTTCTAAAAAAAAAAAAAAAAAACGTTTTCATGACTCATCATGTATAATATTGTCTTTATTCTGTTTTTCTAAAACTAAAATTCAACCTAAAACCATTAAAAACTATTATTGTTACTTGAGATAAAATATATTTTAACTTAAATAAAGGTATGAAAAAAAGAAATTGTACATTTAAGACAAATCTAGACAAATGTCTATAAAAATTTGAAGATTTTGAAATATGCTAACAATAACAATTGTTTCTTCATTTACTTCATTTAAAGTAAATAAAATAAAATAAAATAAAATTCTGGTGTTGGTCTCGGTCTTAGGGGTTCTTCTGGATTTTATTTTTGACCTTGGAGGGTCTGGTCTCAAACTACACCACTACGAGACTGTCCTGGATCATTGTTGTGCAGGTCTGCACAGGTAACAGGACACAGCACATCAGAGCAAATTCATCACTTATTCCATTTAATTTCATTACATTATTTGGTTTCATTCTGAAGCTTTGGGTTCACTATATGATACAAAATATCACTAGTAAAAATAAAACAGAAGGGCAGAAGTGAATTAATGTCTCTGAGGAGCTCTGAAGTCGCTGTAAATGAAACTGGCAAATGGTTTTCCAAAGCAACAAGATCCCAACAAACTTCATTTATCTAAAAGCTTCTAGACGATTTCTGCTTCTGTGAAGAATTCAAATGAAGCATGGCATTCCCTTACACTGATTAAAAAAAACATCAGAGGTTGAATCAATAAACCATGTCTGAAATATACATTGAAAAAACACCAACAAGTTGGCCCGCGACAGCCGCTGACGTCACTCCTGGTGCGAGTATAAAATAAATAGGCGCTGAAAGAACACATCATTCTCTTCTTTCTTTTCACTGACTGTTCTGTTTGAAGCATGCATTTGAACGTGGTAAGAGTGATCTTTCTCTATCAATCATGGTGACTACTAGCAAAGCGTTTAGACAATGTGTGTGTCCATGTCATTGTTATTTGACACCGAATGACACACACAATCTTTGCAGTTTTTGTTTGGGTGAAGAGCACGCACGCAATGTCCTTGAGGGAGCAATCTGCGTGCATTGTGAGCGTTTTTCAATGAAAAGGCTCCGCTCTCGTTTGTCTCTCTTTTTGAGGAAAGAGGGGCAGCCATCTGCTGAGGCACGGAAGAGAATGAGCTCGTGGGGATCACAGGTGGAACTGGCTGAGGAGTTTAGAGAGGGACTTTCCCTCTCACGCTTGTCGGCTGTGGACGAGAGAGAGCCGCTGGAGGATGATGTTATTTCATTAACACTTTCCATTAATACTGAGGTTAGTGCTCTGCTGGGTTGAGCCCAGAAAGAGCAGGAGATGTCCAAGGATGGCGAAGAAGCTGAGGCTGAGCTTTCTCAATCCTCCTGCCCTGTGTATGAAGAGCTGTTGGAGACTATGGACCGCGCCACAGCAAAGTTGGACTTACCATGGAAGCATGCTAGCAAGGTGACGCCGCGAGGTTGTGGCCTCCAGCTCAGATGAGCCTTCCGTTTCTGCCTGATCTCCATACACTGATCTCGCATCCATCAGTTTCAGCATTCGAGTTATGCCAACATTGAGGCGATGCGCAAAAGCAGTAGTTGGTAGCCCTGGTCAAGCACCACAGATCTCTCTCTCTATGCTACCAAGCAGGCCACCTCTGCCATGGGCAGGTCTATGGAGGCCATGGTGGTAACAGAGAGACATCTGTCGGTGAACCCGGCAGATATTGGGAAGAAAGAAAGGGGCTTTCTTCTCAATGCTCTGGTTTCTCCTTTCAAACTATTCAGTACCTCCATTGAGACGGTAGCAAAGAAGTTCAGGGAGGTGAAGTTGCGCTCAGGGGCCTTTAAATCTTTCATTCCACGAAGGTCCAGGTCAGACAACATAGGGGTCCTGGTCCATCTCGTCTGAGGATCAGAGACACAGACATATATTGAAGGCTAGTGTCATGGCTCGCGCTCCTCCCCCACCTGGGAGAAGAGTTAGGAGGAATCGCGGGTCAAAGGAAGACAGGCAAGACCTAAGTGATGTGAGCCATACAAGGTGTCAGCGCTTTCATCTGAATCAGAGTCATACTTGAGTATTGACTCGTTCCCTTTGGGGGTTTTATACCTGCCCTTATCTTCCCTTTCCTAATTCCCTTATAACCACCAGCTCTCCACCTGACTGAGGTTAGTTGGGAACTTCTTCCATGACATTCTCCTATGCTGGACCTATGATGTTTTTGGTTGATTTGATGGTTTCATAGTGACCACCTTACTGATGCTCCGGACTAAAGGGAGTTGCCCCTTAAGCGGGGCTCCAGCACAGGAACCAGGCTGGGTGAGTATGATCCAGGGTTTTGTCCTGCACTCCCCTCTGCATGGTGGCATGGGTATACTGTTCCCATTAGCAACTCAGAGAGGACGCAGTTTGAAGTTCCCTTGAAAGGGAACATCTCAGTTTACGAATGTAACCATGGTTCCCTCTAGCTTTCCTTCCATGCTTCGGATGCAAGCTTCAGATTAAGCAATGAATGACATGTCCTCCCTGCACATATTTATTTTATAGTCACACCAGTAGTGACGTCAGGGGCTGTAGCCAGCCAACTTGTTGGTGTTTTTTCAATGTATGCTTCAGACATGGGTCACGACGAGGCATTCCCCATAGTGACCCCTAGAGGATGCAGTGTCTTGTTCCCTACTCAGGGAACCATGGTTACATTCGTAACCTGAGATGTTTTGCATAACAAATTAAACTCATATAGATCAGTGAGTGTAATCTTACAAAACACTGATGACTTAATATATTCAATTATATCTTGACATTGTATCAGAATCAGAATAAGAATGAGCTTTATTGTCAGGTATGTTTACACATACAAGGAATTTGTTTTCGTGACAGAAGCTCCGCAGTAGCTTCAACCAGATGGCAACAGTTCAAAGAGGGCGTGTGCTGGAGGTGAGGGGTCCAGAGAGATTTCACTGGCCCTTTTGCTCACTTTGGATAAGTTCTTGAATAGAAGGGAGAGTTGAACCGATGATTCGCTCAGCAGTCCGGACTACCCTCTGTAGTCTTCTGAGGTCAGATTTAGAAGCTGAGCTGAACCAGACAGTTACTGAAGTGCAGAGGATGGATTCAATGATGGTGGAGTAGAACTGTTTCAGCAGCTCCTGTGGCAGGTTTAACTTCCTCAGCTGACGAAGGAAGTACAACCTCTGCTGGGCCTTTTTCACAATGGAGTCAATGTGATTGTCCCACTTCAGGTCCTGAGAGATGGTGGTTCCCAGGAACCTGAATGACTCCACTGCAGTCACAGTGCTGTTCATGATGGTGAGTGGGGGGAGTGCAGGTGGGTTTCTCCTGAAGTCCACGATCATCTCCACTGTTTTGAGGGTGTTAAGCTCCAGGTTGTTGAGACTGCACCAGACAGCCAGCTCTTTAACCTCTTGTCTGTAAGCAGACTCGTCACCGTCCTGAATGAGGCAGATGAGTGTGGTGTCATCTGCAAACTTCAGGAGCTTGACAGAGGTCCTTAGATGTGCAATCATTAGTGTACAGGGAGAAGAGCAGAGGGGAGAGAACGCAGCCCTGGCGTAACACAATCTGGGCCTGGTGCTTTTTTCCTTTTCTGTTTCCGGAAGACCTGGCACACAGCATCCTCGCTGATCTGAATTGCAGGTGTGGGGGAGAGGGGGGATGCAGGAGTTGTAAATGGGGTGAACAGTTTTTTTGAGAGGGGTTTAGGATGGGTTGCAGGAGTTGTTAATGGTGTGACTGGTTGTGTGGGGAGGCGTTCAGGGCAGGTGATGGGTGTTCTTTCAAACCTGCAGTAAAACTCGTTCAGATCGTCTGCCAGTCGTTGATTCTCCACAGTGCTGGGGGGTGGTGTCTTGTAGTTGGTAATCTCTTTCAGACTTTTCCACACTGATGCGGAGTTGTTGTAAGTGAACCGAGTCCTTTTTTTCCCAGAATAATTCCTCTTTGCCACTTTGATCTCTTTTTCCAGTGTGTATTTAGCCTGTTTATACAAGACATTGTCCCCCTTCACGTAAGCATCTTCTTTGGCCTGACGGAGCTGTCTGAGTTTTGCAGTGAACCACGGTTTGTCATTGTTGTAAGTTAGATGGGTCCTGGTAGGAATACACATATCCTCACAGAAACTGATATATGATGTTACAGTCTCTCTGAGCTCGTCCAGATCGGTGGCAGCAGCTTCAAAAACACTCCAATCAGTGAGGTCAAAACAAGATTGTAAATCCTGCTCTGCTTCATTAGTCCATCTTTTTTCAGTCCTTGATACAGGTTTAGCTGATTGTAGTTTCTGCCTGTAGGTCCGTAAAAGATGAACCAGAAGGTGATCAGAACGTCCCAAAGCTGCTCGTGGAACAGAGTGAAATGCATCCTTTATTATGGTTTAACAGTGATCCAATATATCACTGTCTCTTGTGGGACATGTGATCTGCTGTCTGTATTTTGGCAGTTCACGGGACAGATAGGCTTTATTAAAGTCCACTGATTAAAACAGTGTCCAGGTGTTGTTGTTCTGTGTCTGTGATCTGATCAGTGAGTTTCTGTAAAGCCAGGCTTACATGCGGTTGCGAAGGAATGTAAACACTCACCAGAATGAACGAGTGAAAATCCCGCAGCGAATAGAACGGCTTGCAGTTGACAAACTGCATTTCTAGATCAGGACAGCACATCTTCTTTAACACAGCTACATCTGTACCAGCGTTCATTGACCCATAAGCATGTCCTCCCGCCGTGTGATTTACCCGCTGTTATTAATTATGGTATTTTATATGTGAAATATAATATTACATTTATAACCACATAATATGATAATTACTAGTTTCAAATGAATTCAATTTAAAAGTAATAGTGTCATAAGTCTTTAAGAAAACCAGCTCACAGCAGTGTAGATAGCTGGCCAATCAGAGCACACCTCGCTTTTAAGAACAACGAGCCTTGTAAAAATCAACACATTTCAGAAGGTGGGGCATAGAGGAGAAACGTAATGAAATTACATTTACAGAAATTATGTGGAAAATAATGTGTTTTTTTTTTTTTACCTTAAACCGCATAAACACATTTCATTACACCAAATACACAAAATAATGTTCTTTTTAGCCACATCATATGACCCCTTTAAAAATACCTTTAAGTAATTAAATCTGTAATTAATTTCTGTAATAACATTTATAATTACATTGTTGACCCATCCCTTACATCCTAACCCACCCTTAATTCTACCCATAAGGATTAGGATTAGTATCCGAATCCTATTTTGGAACATATGACATTGACAAATTAGTAATATACAGAAGAGGATCACTTCTGGAAGCAACTCTTTTCGTAGCTTTGGATGGAACAGGGGCATGTTGTTGTTAGTTTTAATGATTTGACAAGTTAATACAATTATTCCTCTTCTATAACCATATTTTGAGATGCTAAAGCCTTTTGGACTACGCTTCACATGCAATATTTTTACATGCTTTCAAATAATACATAAAATAAATGCAGACCAGTTTTAAACATTCAGATTTGTAGCTTTGATAATTTACAACATTTTTTCTTAAGTTATGTATATAACTGTTATATGTTAAATGTTTATTTACTATTCATTAATTATAATAATAATAATAATTATTATTATTATTTCAAATGTAAATAATATACTACAGTTACATTATGATTACTATGCAATGAATATAAATTTTGCTATTCCTATTATATCGGAATTATCGTACTTTGAACTATCACGGTAATCATTAAGTACCCAAAGTATAATGGTACAACCATGTGACACAATCAGTGATGTCACTTCCGTGCAGCAGCACGGTGCTGTTGAGCTTCACTTCCCTCGGAGCTGCTGTGATGGTGTCATCCTGACAGCTACACTTTCAGCTAAACTAATACGCCATAATTACACAACAACATCCAAAACAAATGTCGGGAGGCGTCAGAAGGAGGTTCGGTGAAGGTTAAATTAGTCTATTAGTGTGGTAAAGGTCACTTATCAGTAGCGGTAGCTGGCTAAAGTAGCTTAGCGCAGCCTTGTTTACATTGCTAGTTCAGTTCAAGCTGCTCTCCTGCTGGGTTTATAAGAGCACAGCTTCATCATAGCTGCTCAGATTCACTCTCATTTGGCTGAAAAGAGTTTTATTTGTGCCTGTGCTTCATTAAACGTCAGTATGGGGATGTGTTTGCCCTGTCTGAGTGGAGCTGAGGATGATGTAGTAGTCACACCAGACCCTGTGAGTACCTGAGCGTATTTACTTATTAAGTATTTACTTTCCTGACGTGCCATTTCCAGATAGTGTTTGGGAACTATCTACAGCCGAAACCGAGCATAGCCTAATGGATTTCAGGGACATTATGAATAAAAACATGTTGATAAAACGTTACGTTTATTTGGTTATTGTGGAAACATTCAGAAATGTTGATGTCATATTGTTTTGCCAGATCTTTATATATATATATATATATATATATATATAAATATATATAAACCTTTCTTTTCCACAGGAGACGAGGAGAAGACAGCTAGCCGAGGCTGCAGAGAAGAGACAGAAAGAGGTGATGCTTCGAGAGCACTTACACTGATGTCTGATAACATCACACGCATAACAGGCTACAGAAATACTCTGTTTATAAAATACTGTCAGAGATTGTGACTCAACAGCACGAATATAAGATCAGATTCATAACACTGGTTATCTAACTGAACCCAGTCTCAGCAGCTCCACTGTGCATCATACTTATTGCTATAATCTATAGGTACAGTATAACTATTCTGATAGACTCATTCGCTCATGACGTCCAGCTCTACATCTTTGTGCTTTTATTAAAAAAATTATATATATAGTGATTTATGGACAGTGATTTATGGACTAGTGATGTTAGTTTGCCCACGTGTGATTGTTGGGCCGTTTTACTGTCTCTTAGAGGTTTAAGGCCAAGCATAGAGGTGCTAAAGCGTCACGGTGAGTACACATCCTCATTCTGCTGTCCACAGACACTCTGCAGCTGAAACACCACGACAGACGCGTGTCATGTCAGAATGAGCTCGATTCTTACTGCCACAGTAATGTCACAGTGCTCTTTCTCTGCTAATGTAATGGTGAACATGATCGTTATATTTCAGTGTGGATGGGATGAGGTTTAGTGTTTGCACACTCTGTACTCACATCCTCAGCTTGTCTACGGCGCAGCATGATGACGGCATGTGAGCACTGAATAATATCACACTGGAACTACTGGACTCTGAAATGTACTGTTGCTTCCACTGGTGTGGCAGCTTTATTTTGTCTGATCTGTGTGTAGATCACCTACAGAGGCATCAAAAACCCAGAAGCCTTGGAGAGGAAAAAGAAGAAACAAGAAGAGACCGAGAAACAGACTGTGAACTCTGAAGGCGGCGGGCTAAAGGTACAGAGACTACTCACAGTTTCCACAAATAGAGGACAAATTGGTGTCCTATTATTATTATTATTATAATTTAATATGTAATTAAGATACTTAGAGTTATGATAAACTACCATCTAGCATGAAAATAGTTTTTTATCAAAAGTCTGCACTTCAGATGTCGCACTTCAGAGGTCATGATTTTTGGATTTATTTTTTCTTGTATTATGCTCCAAACTCTTGAAGAGCAGTATGATTGTTTTTTTTATTAAATCCAGATTGTACTTATTTATTTAATCTTTAATTCATTTGCTTTCTCTCCAGTGGCAGGTTGGCTAACTCAAGCTAAAGGGAAGCAACTGGTCAACCTTCTTCTGCAGTGTTTCCTGCTGACTTGAGAGATTCTTAAAACTCTGTTCTTTCGGTTCTTATTCTGAAGTGTACACTAGCAAGGGGAGTTTGCACCAAACTCCTAATCCTCCAGGCCTTCTGACTGGCCAGAGTGCATTCAGGACACACCCCTTTAAATGCCAGGATGGGCAAGCTATTGGATTTCTGGGATGGTGCTTTTAGCAATTAATGTGTTTTTTTGTTTTTTTTTCACAACTTATTCAGTTTAAGTTCATCATGCATCATTTCACACATGCAGCTTTTGTACCAATGTCATTTCTATTAACTGAATGTCATTTTAATACACATTTATACATCTGAAAAGCATGTTTTATATCGGATTTTGGATAATTTAATACATATTTAGTCATGTACAGTATATTTATGCATCAGTTACCAGTGTGTTTTGGTTGTAAGCTCCTAGTGTTTAGGACTTGAAGTATAATAATAATGAAGGATATCATGTCAGTTAGCACTTTCACTGCCTGTTGATTGTATGACTTGCTGTTCTTATGAACCTAATTGAATGTGCATCACTTTATCTTATCAGATGCATCAGTTTCTCATCCTTTCTGAAGGGCTTTGGTTGTCTTAAGTTAAGAAAATCTTAACTTATCACATTTAAACTCAACATCCATGTGACTGTAGCAGTCTGATCTACAGTGATCAGTGTGGATCACACTCGAGTCAACTCTACATATTGCCTTTGATGCATTTCTTTTATGCTATGCTCATGAGTTGTTACCTCTGCCAACAGCAACTCACTCAATGCTCGTGACAGGGAAACAGATTTGAACCAGATTATCAAGTGAAATATCTTCCCAGGGTTCATTCAGAATGGGTTATTAATATACAGACACTATAACAATAATAGAAAACACCAGACAAAGTTGTGCAATGTTCATGTTTACCAGTAGAGGGCAGTGGCACACTTTCAGATCAGGAACTGTTTTAGTATCACAACTGCAAGAAGGCATTGCTTAAATAAAAATTGTTTGATTGAACGGCAAAGTATTTTTTACTATTTTTTGCGAAACTGTAAAATCTCTTTTGTCTTGTAACGGATGTACTCAAACTTTTTCAGTGCACTACCGTACTGAAAATAACTCACACGGTGCTCGATTCAACAAGGTGCTGGAAAAGTCCATGGAGAGCCTGGTACATTATTAACCAGAAATAATGCTTTCAATGCAGATTTGTTGCTTGCACATTCATGCTTTGAATGTGAGATTACACCCAATACTGAACTGAGTTATTGTCTGTGGAGACTGGATTACACACTGAACTCATGAGAAGAGATTCCTGTGCTTGGATGACTTCAGGAGATGCTCTTCTGTCTTGCACTGATGTTGCAATCCAAGGTTTCCAACCTGGTCATTCTCCTTTGAGCTACAGAGCTGTCGCTCACTGGATTGTCCCAGCAGGAGATCTCTGATATTCAAACCACCATTGCATAAATATAGTCATTTACATCACACTTAGTCCCATTCTGTCCTATGTTTGGCATGAACAGTGTTGGGAAAGATTAAGACTGGGTTTAATTCTTTGTTTTTAATAACAAAAAAACCCAAAAGTTATATTTTGCTAACTGTTAAGGCACTTTCACACCAGAAATCAGGCTGAAGGAAGTGCCTCTGCACCTCATTCCCAATGTCTCAACTTATTAGAGAAAGTAACTCCGATATTTAAAAGTAATGAGTTACTTTATTAATCACTTGAAAAAAGCAAACTTTACATAATACCCCATAAAAAAAATAAAAAAAAAAATAAAATCATTAATACAAATAATATAAGAAGCACTAAAAAGAATAGCCACCAGGGTAGAAGTGAATACTTGAATTCATCCAGCGATTTCATTCTGTATAGACATGATTGAATTATAAGGTTATTATGCAATTTATATTTAATCAGTAAAAAACAAAAAGGGATTAAAAATAAAAGAATGAAGCTGGTATACGAGAAAGCCATTGTTTGTGTATTCCGGTTCCTCCTGTATCTTTGTTATACACAGACTAGCTGATCTACACTATCATGACTTGGTTTTGGGATTTTTAACACATGGTAGTTCTAAAAGCCAGTGGAAGTGAATGTGTCAGTGGCTAGCCAGTGAGCTGTGCTTCAATGCTACATTAAAAGTCATTGTTTTATTTAGTCCACTTCTTCTTTACTTCTTGCTTTTGTAGTGGGCCGCCACTACCAGGTAGCTGTCGGGCGCGAGGTCTCTGATGTTGGGAGATTTGCCTGAGATGGGCGAGATCTTGCCTTCTACACGAGATATCTGGAGCATGCGACATGGGTCATGCTTCAGCAAGTAGCTCTCGAATGTCTCCCAGCCTCCGCCAACTCGCACCATCACATGTTTATTATGCAGCATCTAGAGAGACGGATAGACATATATAGTACGTGAATTTAGATTTTGAGCATCTCTGGTCAGATCACAATCCTCAGGAGGTGAGATGCATTTAGACAGGCATTTGTACTATTTGCCCCCCTTGAAAACTGACGTTTGCTAACACCACAGGATGCAAGAGTGAATGAATGAATGGGACTGCCTGCTAAGCATCTGGGTTAATACATAACTGTATGTCACAAATAAAAAGTGTACAAAGTCTGAAGTAACATACTTTTTGTGCACTGAAGACCAACTAGAATGAGATAGCTGTGCAGGTAAGCTTTAATGCCCTGGCCTGTATAAGTGCGTTAGGGACTGATGCTAGGAGATGCACTTCAAAGCACATCCAACTGTGAAACCAGTTACTTAAACTGTAATGTTTAAAACTGACAAGTGGTGCCATGACCCGGATGGATATGAGTGTAATAGAGGCCAGCTGGTACACTCAAATCTCAATCTCCTGGCTACAAGAGGCAAGCTATTGGCTGCGGTCCTTAGCGTCCTCGTTAGCACGCCAGACTCCCTTGCTATTGCCAGTTCAAACCCCCACAGAGTGAACCAAGAGAGAACGGTTACATATGCAAGTACATGAACTACATAGTCTTTAACTAGGCTTCATTTTCAGTATGTCAGAACGTGTTACGACTGTTTGCTTGCAATGCATTGGCTAAGCATTTGCATCTGCATAGTGTGTCTAATCCTGGCATTCATGAAAGCTCATTTGGCCAAACTCTTTTAACCATCCTCCATCAAACTCTTTTAACAGCTCCGGTGCCATAATGACACCCTTTTATTAGCTATCTGTCACCTGCGGTTCCCACTGTGGAACTCCCTCTAGGCAGAGAGTTGTGTGAGTCGTGAGAAGAGAGGCTGTATTTCCTGTAAATTATTTTTTTCAGGTGTCTACATTCCCCAGAGGTCAAAATTCAGTGCCTTCACTGCCTTGTCACAACATCTGTTATTACCTCAGATTATCTGATCAAGATGGTTTCTTCACCAAAAGAATTATTCACATTTATACAGGAAATAAGCCCTTTTAAATTGCGCTAAGTAATTTTTTGTTTATGTTTTACTAGTATCAGATAGTGTATTCATGGACCATTATAGTCTGTTCAGGGACCATCTGATGCGTGCGGGACAAAATGGCAAGATTTGACTGAAAACCAGACCGTCCAGTTAGGAGTGTGCAATATTTATTGTCTCTGATACAATATTAATGCAATTTAATGTATTATATAATTCAAGTTATGTAAGTAAAAAATATCCCTGTATGGATGTTTTATAAAGTATTTATAAGATATGATATACTTAAGTAATATCACACAAGCAAGAGTGATGTTTTCCTAAATATTAGCACATTAGCATTGCATCTTGTGATATTAATTTTATTCAACAGTTCAACACAAGTTAATACTGAGTGAATTACATTTTAGATATTGTCTGAACATTTGCACGCTTTGTTCCTGAACAGATGTGTTTTTAAACGAGTCAATGATTCAATTATCCATTCATTATGACAGACACTTGCTTTGTTCCTTAAATGAATCATCTGATTTGAATGAATCATCTGAATTAATGATTCATTGAATCACTTGTTAATCACTCAGGGATTTCATCTTCTACCGTCTGCTGACTGACTAATCTTACAAAATGTCTGTGAATTCACTTGGCCCTTGCACCTGAAAAAAAAAAAAAAAATAATAATAATAATAATAATATATATATATATATATATATATATATATATATATATATATATATATATATATATCCTTTGTCTTCCCTGACAGTTGTCTTATTCTCTATACTGACATCTTGTGGTGTGGATGTATGAAATATTTGTTTATTAACTATTAGTGCCATGAGGGGTCCCCTTGCTTAATGTAGAATAAAATGGTTATTTTATGCCATATCCAAAAAAAAAAAAAAAAAAACACTGTAGTAGAAAGAGTGTAGTAACTTAGTATCAAATATATTTACTAACCCATGTTCACATTGAGATATCTTTAGTAACCATAAATGTGTGCGTGTGTGTGTGTGTGTGCGCGCGCATGTGCATGAATGTCAGGGTCATATTTTAATATGAATATCATATTTCCTTAATAAACAGAAAAACATTATTCTTAATCGTATTATTCCAATTATGCAACTCTACTAAAAAAAGTTCCATTTGATTATATTCTTGATTGCCCTAAAATAGGATTAATTTCCTTTATACAAAATATTTTGAGGTGAAATATGAGCCTGACATAATCTATTGAGTTTAATGTTGAATCTTTGGTTTGGATTTATATTTACAACACAATTTTAATGCACAGATAAATTATACATTT
Source organism: Carassius auratus (assembly GCF_003368295.1). NCBI lineage: Eukaryota > Metazoa > Chordata > Actinopteri > Cypriniformes > Cyprinidae > Carassius > Carassius auratus. The sequence continues at coordinate 17,270,385 of NC_039292.1, read as the reverse complement.
TACTAAATTGATTGATTTATTTTCCTGTTTCACCAACCAATAACAAAGGCACACACAGAAAGCTCGGAAGAATACACCAAACACAAAACCCCATCCCATAATAATAGCTAATCACAGTCCAATGAAAAATACCACTGGAGTAATTCTGCTGTGATTCATCCTTCTATTAAAACCTCCGTCTCTGCGGCCTTGAACACACACGCTGCTAAACGAGCTTTCAGAAAGGGAGAGAAATAAATAAATAAAAAATGTCACTCTGACAACACACTGAAACCTGAAAGAGCTGAACAAGCCATAACCTCCAGACACACGCTCAAAAACAGATCTGTGAGGACGGGGAAAATGACTAAACAAAAACAGTGAGCCGCAGCTCATATTAACCCTTCAGGGGAATGATATTAAAGATGCATAAGGCTGACAGAGGGACATTCACAGGTCAGTCTCTCCAGATGGGCGTCTGTGTGCCCCTCAGGCACCGGAGCCACAAATATATCAGCAATCAGACTCTACAAGTCACCACAGGACCCTATATGAACACGCCACACACACACACTTATAAAGCAGCTCAGGTCTGTGATGTTGAAGGTTATCACAGAGAAGAAGGGAGCACACACACAATCAATTTCTTTCAGGAGCACCAAAGTTCAGCAGGTTAAACCACACACACTGAAGCACGCCGTGTATTTAGAGGAGAGCTGAATGAAAACACGTCTATAGTAAACCATCTGGGGAATCTGATGGGTATTTCAACAGGAAGGTCTTTCAGAGACAAACACAAAAGGAATGTGTCCTTGAGACAAACTCGTTCGCTTATTTCACTCGAAAACCAACAAGAGAAAGCAGATTTGCTTCACCTGGCCTTGGTTGCTGGGCAACACGCTTTAAGACAGTTGGATTCGTTCTGTCAGAAAATATGATTTTAGTAACTTAAGTCATAAGAGGGATAGAGAGGAACAACAGGACCGCTGTGTTTATTTAAATAAACATTTTGTAACCAATTACATGTAAAGGTGTGGATTAATAATGGAGCTGTTGAAACACTAAAGCTGTGTTTAATTCCCGACTGGTTCGCCTTCAAGACTTTTACACAGACATAAAGAGGCAGCAAAACAGTGCCAAAAATATCCTTTTGGAAGTCAAACGTTATTTATTAATATGACCCAGAACTGCATAAGTTTGAGTTTGAGTGTTTGGTCAGTCTCTCTTGATTTTTCCTCCTCTCAGCAGGCAATAATTCACAAAACATACTTCAGTATGTAATGTGCTCTGATTTCTTTACTGCGTATAGTTCTGCTCATTGTTTTTGAGAATGAGGGTGTCATGTAACTTGCCCACGTTGGCATCTGTCTAATTTGATTTAAAATATAATTCCATTTAATTTTCTTTCTTGACAGATAAATTGCATGGTTGTTGGTAACCCAGGATGGGTAGGAGCTTTTTGAATGTGCCATGCAGTGAGGTGCAGAAACAATGAGATGTGTTGGTTTCCCTCTATAGGGGGCAGCAGTGATTTGATTTCTCAGTGAGAGAGCTATTAAACCAGCCCTGACTGATGGGATTCTCCACAGTGACTGGATTAATATCAGCTGCAGTGGTTTAACATGATGAATCACTGCAGTCAGTGTTTTAAATGAGAGCCAAGCTCTGACATTTAAACTTGAAGAAAATATACATAAAAGAATTATGTTTATTGTGTAATTATGAGGCGCAGACAGATGAAAGCTGATTGAATCAAATTACTGAGTTCATGGAGAGAGAAAATAGATATATTTAATTTGTCCGCTATGAATGTCTAACAGTGGACAACATTTCAAGCTCCAAACATCCTGAGATTCAAGTTTCATTACAAACATCCTTGTAGCAGGAAAAATAATAATAATAATAATAACAACAATATGTTTATTATATACGTTTATTGCCATTTTCTTAGTTATCATAGTTATAATAATAATAATAGAATTTATAAACTTAATTTCCTTTTTTTATGAAAGTCTGGGACAAAGGTAAAAACATTTGAATATTAACACTTTTTAAAGGTGACTGTTACAGTGTTGCACAAATCAATACTGAGCAATATTAATTAACTTAATGTGCTAACTATAGGGTTAAGATTACAGTTTACAGGTTTGGTTTATGGTTAGCTGCATATAATCATTTATTTTACTGTTATTAATAAGTAAATGTAAAGTGTAACTACTTCACATTAAAATGTTACCATTTTTATTTGAATGAAAAACTATTTTTAGCATTACATCACTTGTTTACTAGTGGATGCTCTGCAGTGGATGGGTGCCGTCAGAACGAGAGTCCAAACAGCTGATAAAAACATCACAATAATGCACAAGTAATCCACACCACTCCAGCCCAAAGAAACAAATCCATCAAGATGCTTTAACTTCAAACTGTTGCTTTCAGTTAAAATATAAAAGTCCTCTATCTATAATATTGCTTCCCCCAGTGAACAAGTCATCTGGTCTGCATCAGGAGAGAAATATGCACAGATCAAACCCAGGTAACAAGCCAAACCAAAACAGCTCGGAACAAATATGTGGGTGGATTTTGACTTTTCACTTTTAAAACAGCTATTCACTTAACTTCAGAGATAGTATTTAATCAACTGGAGTAGTGTTGTGGATTATTGTGATGTTTTTAACAGCTGTTTGGACTCTCAATCTGACGGCACCCATTCACTTAATTGGTAAGCAAGGGACATAAAGCTTAATTTTTCCAAATATGTTCAGATGAAAAAACTAAACTCATCTACAGTACATCTCACATGGGTTAAGGGTAAGTATATTCAGCAAATTACATTTTTTGAGTAAACTACAGTTGTGTTCAAAATTATTCAACCCCCTAGAGACTGCAGTACTTTACAAATACAAGCTTTTCTGAAGATCCAGGATATAATAAAACTTGCATCTATAACAGTTCACTGGCATATTAAAAGTGATTTTGTCAATATATAATGCAATATATTTGAATTATAAGATTTTTTAATAATACTGCTATGTCATAATTATTCAACCCCTATTCAACATTGCTGTTTTTAAATCACTTATTTGCATGGTGGGGAATTAAACAGTCTCAAAACACAATTAAACTGTTACACATACAGTTAGCCCATGCATGTGTTGAAGTTGAGTAGCACAAATGTCAACAGAGATCTCATAAAAGCTAAAGACAATAAATATTGTAGTACTTTAGAAAGGCTAAGGCTATATGAAGATTTCCAAGACATTGAAAGTTCCTAGAGACACAGCTCTCAGCCTTATTCCCTAAGTTTAAAGTGTGTTTTACAAGAAAACCTTTGAGGGTGTTGAAGAAAAAGCACAATATCATAAATACGTTTAATCAGAGCAACTGAGAAAAACCTGCAATGTACAGCCAAAGACTTTTGAGACCCGATGAAAGGAGGAAAGCCATTTCAAAGCAGTGTTTAAGAATATCACTAGACAAGTATGGCCTTCATGTTGAGACATCTTGCAGAATACCGCTCTTGATCAAGAAGAACAAAAGGCAGACTTGAACTTGATAAAATTTATTTGTGTAGACCTGTGGAGGAATGTTTTATGGGGTGATGTGACCAAACTGCAACTTTTTGGATCCATGGATCAGCGTTATGTTTGCTGCAAAACAGCCAAAGCTCATAAGCAGAAGAACACCATCTCCATCCTCAAACTTGGAGGTGGATCAGTCCTGATATGGGGTTTCTTTACTGTAGCAGGAAGTGGAAATCACAACTGTATGAAGGACATCATGGATTCTTTGAAGTATTAGCTCATTTTGACAAGAATTGTGATGCCTTTGGTGCAAAAACTGAAGCTGATGATCGATGGACTTTCCTGCAGGACAGTCATCCCAAAGTACACATCCAAATCTACTTCTGCTTGGTTCAGGGATCAGTCATAGAATGTACTTGAGTGACGTGTTCAGTCTCCAGGCTTAATTCTCATTTCAAATATCTGGTTGAATTTGAAGAAAGCAGTGGCAATGTGAAAACCAAAGATTATCAGTGATCTGAAAGTTTTTTCATGCAAGGAATGGGTCAAGATTGTAGTAGAGAGGTGACAGAAGCTTCTAAACACTTACAGACAGCATTTATTGATGATTTTAAAGAATAAAAGATTCTGCACAAAGGGGGTTGAATAATTTTGAACATGAATGTTTAGAGCCAATTCAAAATTTAACATGATTCATCAATGTTCCATTCTCAGAATCACTCAAAAGTGTATTAACAAACTTTCTCTAATACTTTACTGATGCATTTGTTGAATTGATTTCAAAAAATGTTATCCTCCACAGCAAATTGTCTAGCAAGTCAAGGGGGTTGAATAATGCAACAGTGCAATGCAACAGTTTTTTTTTTTTTTTTTTCAAGTTGGTCAAGTTATTATACAACAATTGATTTAGTGTTCAAATGGTTTTCTTTACAACCATTGATTTTTCCATTAATTTTCCTTCCACAGTGCAAGACACGAGCAAACCGTTTTCCAAAAACATATTGAGATCAGATGTGCTATAATAGATGTTAGAATTACATTTTAATAAAAAAAAAAAAAAAAAAAAAAAATCCAAAACTCTTAAAATTGTGGCATCTACATTTCACTAAACATTTACCAGCCAACTAGATTTTTCTAAGACTCGGTCACAATTCCAGTCTTCATCTCTTATTTATTGAGTGCGAACGCTCACTAAACACTCTTTCTAATGAGCTGTGAATGACGGGAGTGATGTCATCACTCAGAGCAGGGTAATACAACACAACTGATCACACACAGATACACCACGAGGATAACTCCCATCTACAGCATCCTTTAGTCCTGTGTTGCCAAGTAACAGGTTTCCATGGTCACCAGGCCCACCTCACTGCTCAGTCTTGGACAGTTAGTCTATTATGGGATGCCTTAAAGCCATTTAACTGACTAATGAAAGCGATCACACAGCAGTTAATGAATCTAGAAATAAGAAAAGAGATCCTGGGTGCTTCCTGACACAAAGTAAGCAGCACTGTGGTTCTTCTGACATCTTCTTTTGGCAAAATGATAATGCAGCAATGCATTTAGCAACATGCTAACTTCACTGGAATCACTTGCGAGGGATGCTGTTTTTGTGGCGTGCAGATTTGTTGCCTATGAAATATGTTTCAGATGAGTCGCATGAAGTGACTGGCGCTAAACACTGTGTTCAGTTTTGCTCAAAACAGTCATACAGTTAAACAGTTTTATTACACTGGTTGTTGTATGTATCATAGTAGATTGGAAATGAAATGTCCGGTAAGTGGCACTAAAAGGTTAATGCTCTGTTGCATTTGAAATTAGTTTACCACCTACTCTAAACTCTTAAACCTAGCCAATAGTGCGAGAAAATCACACATGACATGAAAAAGATATGAAATGTACAGTGTGTCGAGGAAAATGATATGAAAAATATGTAGAGGAACCTTTTTTCAGAGATATGTGTTTCCAATGAGCCTGATTTGTAAATCTAGCCGGACTAGGGTTATGTGCTGTGTGTTTTATACTCACTCTGATGAAAAGCATTTTCTCTCCAACACGGTAACGGCCCTGTGATTGTCGCTCTATGCAGAACTTATTTGGGCACTTGCAGGGTGGATCTTCAGAAATGTGCTTCACCTGGAACACGTCACACGTAAATAGACAGAAATGATTAAATGCTCATGATAGAGGACATAAACATCTGTCAGTCTAAACGTTACTGTGTCCCAGATGACAAGAGTGATACGAGAGAGAGGAGATGTTCCTCACAGCCTCATCCAGGAGCTTGCCGGTGCTTTTCTTGCTGGAGTTGGTCTTGTTGAATGGAGAGATGGATGGAGAAGCAGATGGAGATTGAGAAGTGGGAGGAGCGGGTGAGAGCGGAGCTTCAGGCGTCTTCTCTTCCTGTTCGATCTCTTTCTCCAGCTTTATAAGTCCAGGTGGCTCCACCTTATATCTGACACAACAGTGACCATTCACACTTCATATCAAATCAACAAAATGCTGATTTAAATATAACAAATACATAATAATAACAGAATACTTCTTGACAAGCCATTTTCTGTGAAGCTGAAAGAACTGTAGAGATAACCTTGACTCATATTTACCGGGATGCTATTCTTCCCAGCTCCAGCAGACATAGACAAACCTCTCTTGGCTGTTTGTGTAAAACTAGAAGAACATACATGCAAAAAAACAACATTAGCTTTGGCATCTTGTGCTAGCTGATATACTGTACAAATCAAAGAAGTACAGAAAAGCATCCGTGTGGTTGAATGATGAACCCGAGAGACCGCAGAATGACACACACATAATTCACTGATGGATAATGGTCTCTCAGCAAACAGTGACTGAACTACACATGCGTCTCATATGGCATTGTGAAGCATACAAACTACATTTCCCATGATCCAGTGGAGCCCTGTTGAAAAAAAAAAAAAAGCTTATGCAGGTGTGGTATGGTTAGGTTTGAGCTGGTTTAAGTCGGTCGTGAGCAGGAGCTAGTTGCTCGACCAGCTCATGACCAGTTAAGGAGCATCTTAAACCAGCTGCCATGCTTCAACACATACCTAACCAACACATGCTGTTTTTTTTCTTTTTCAACAGTGAGTTGAGTGATGGCAACACAACACAACATGCATGAAATCTATCATCTCCACATCCAGCCTCAGAGCATCCCACCTGAGCATAACGCATCCATGTGTTCATTTAGCTATTTCTAAAGAGGGAAAAGGGAGAAAAATTAACAAAGAATCTCTTTCAGAGGTTTTTTTCAGTTAACATTTGGTTAAATAAGCCATCTTTTAACACACACCATTCAGATGTGCTAATTTGATGATCAACCAGTTTTTATTTTGGTGTGTAGAACAGATCTACAGCACAACACACCACACACGTGATAAATCTCTTCTTGCACGTTTGCATGTCAAATCTCACGGGCGTCCAAGCAGGTTATTATGAATATTCAAATGAAAGTGATGTTAGGGCAGCTCTTCTGGCTTGGGTTTCTTACAGATAATACAACACATTTCACCACAGCTAAAAACACACTCACGCGCACTTTCTATTGTGGGTTACTCCAGAGGGAGAGAATCGATTGTTTCTGCGTTCAGAAAACTCAGCTGTGCTGCCCTGCTGTACTCCCTGATGGCCCGAGCCCGTCTTTCTGTGCTTTCAGCAGACTTGTTATTCTCTCCAGCTGTCTTGAACAGCAAAGCATAAAGAAGCAGAAGCTGTGCAACAATCTACCTGGAGCCTTCACTGTTTGTATGTTACAGAAGTATCCTTCAATGAATTTGTGTTTATGGCCGCATTGACTTTTAGAGAATCCCATGTTGGCCATTAAACACTTCACACTCTCACTGATTTAATATGTCTATGAACAATGCCTACCTTTTGTTCTTAATTTGTTGTCTAACATTTTTTTTTTATTTCCACTATAATATCAATGTCAATAATTGTATAATATCAATTCCACATTTTAAACAATCTGAAAAAAGTATTAAATTATATTAATGCAATCATTTATGCATTATTATGATTATGTAAATAATCACACTGTCTCCTATAATTTGCACAGACAAGTAATTTAATGTTTAAACATTTTAAAATATTGAATGATAATTTACCAAATTGCAATTCATTGTTTTTTAACATTTTAAATTGATTCTTGATCAAAACAAGCAATTCACGATTCAAAAATCCATGTTTCAAGATCAATGAATATGCATTTGTAATCAATTCATTGAGAAAACAAGTGAATGAATTGTATTTTGCTAAAAATCACATATGTTCAAATGCACATTAACTGTGGCACAATCCACCTTTTCAAGCTGATTTGGATGCAGTATCTCCTAAAGGCCCTAAATTAATTTAATTTTGTTTTTGTATCTGATGATTAGTGCGGGTCCCACACTCTCTCTCTCTCACTGCATTTACTCTAAAAACACAGAACTGCAGTATTTGCAGTAAATCAGGCTTTAAGTCCTCTCACTGAGCAGCGGATGATTCCATGTGAATAAAATCCAACAACTGTTTACTCATAACTCTTTTGTGTCAGAGCTGGATTTGTTTAAAAGACTCACCAAGCCCATCGGACTCAAACAGACAGGTGTCGTCCACGCCCACCTCTCGACACCATGACAGGAAGTTGGCCGTGTTGTCCCTGGCGAAAAAAGAACCGGACGCAGCACTGGCTCGGCAGGGAATCCTGCGGCTGGGGATCGACTGAAAGAGAGAATTTGCCTGTGTTACTCAGTGCCATGGTAGACAGACATTTGCATTTAAAATGTCTCTGAAGAGAAGGGTAGCGAAGTCTAAACACGCCAAACAAACTAAAGCCAGAAACATTAAGAGACAGTTCACTCAAGAATGTAAATTCTGTCATCTGTTCATGAGGATTAATGTGCTTTTTGATGTGTGGTTGTGTGTACTTTCAGAGAATGGGCATAACTGATGACTGAATATTAAAAATCTTACGAATTTGGAATGACATGAGGGTGAGTAAATCTTGATACAGTTTCTGGGTTAACTAACCAATTAATGCAAGTATGCAAATGCAGCTTGGTCTGCGCACATACTTGCAATGGCAAACACATTCGGCAATGCAATGATACATGAAGTTAATCTTGCATTGCTAGAAGCCACCAAATGCAAATGTCAAGCACTTGTGTAAACAAAGGGGTTATAGTGGTGCCGTGACCCGGATGGGATTGAGGTTTAGGGACATGAGTGTAACGGAGAAACTGACGCAAGAGGCTAACACGCAAACATAATTTGATTCTGGCCTAACTCTTCTAACCTTTCCAACATATAGTTAACTACCTTGCTATCCAGAGTCAGCCACTTTCTAAGCTATAATAATTAAAATGTAATCTGTTATAAACCATTAATATGTGCTTTATACGTGCTATTAAACAAGCAATACGCTAGTAATATGCATGCTAATAAGCAATAGTGAGAACTGTTCCCTAAACTATTCCTTCAAAATGCTGTCCAGGCAGCTCACTAAGTCTTGATTTGTATTAATGCACAGTAAACCAGAGAATCTGATCACATGTGAAGACAAAACCACAAGGTTGAGGGGGTAAAGGGGACTTTTGGTTAAAACTGGCCAAATAAATCAGGACAGAATGTTACTGGCCATGGATTTGGGGGTTTTAGAGAAGTTTTAGAAATCCCCTTCCCCATCTCTCCCCCTCCATTTCCTTTCTCACTCAGTTTTCCCTACAACTCAGTACAGTTTTCCTTTCCCACCAGTTTCTCTTCATGCTTTAGCTGGAAGACGTCACCCACTAACATTAAAGAAGTACGTGATCTCTTGTTTTCTGTCAGTCTCTCTCTTACTCTCCGTCTAACTCCTTCCCCCAGCGGGGGTCCGGATCGCTTTCCAAGCTTTCATTATTGCATATGTTTTCACAAACACAGTCCCCCTATCTCGTATAAATAATCAATAAGGAGCATTACACTGATAGATAAATGCATGCATTAGGAGCTGGTGGTGGTCAAATAACACATATGAATCTCAGTGGGAGATTCACTCATTGTATATTTTCATATAAGACACTGGGGAAGGTTAGATGAGGTCCAGCTGGAAGAACGTAGTAGTCCCTAGATATGTGCTCCATTTTTGGAAATTTAGACTTAAGCTAATGCAAAAATTAAATATATATATATATATATATATATATATATATATATATATATATATATATATATATATATATATATATATATATATATATATATACAGCCATCGCGACAGTAATCCATACGACTCCAGGGGATGAATAAATGTCTGCTAAAGCAAAGCAATAACCTTTTTACTATAAACCATCACTTCTTGCCAACTTGTGTACTCATGTTCAGGAGAAAGCTGAGTTTATGTTAAGGGCATTGTGAACTATGCTTATTTGACTGAAGTCAGAAGAGTGAATAATGACAGAATTGTATTTCTTTTTTTTTCTTTTTTTGTGGACTATCCCTTTAAAACCCCCACATACAAACCCTCCGTCTTCCTCTCAGAGGTTAGTAGATGTGTTTGATTGTGTCTCTTTAGCCTCTGGACTGTGTGATCAATGAACAGCTCTTTTTCGATCCCTGAGGACTAACAAGCTCAGATATTCCTCACATCTGTGCTGCTTTCACACATATACGTACAGCGATCAGCCAAGCCGTGATTCTCCTGCCATCACGATGTTGTTGGTCGTTAGCAGGCATTAACAGTAATAATAGTATGTTGTATTTATATAGTGCCTTTCAAACACCCAGAGACACTTTACATACGGTAAATAATAGATAGTATACAACATAAACTAAACAGCAGACAGGGAATAAATAATATGCAATATACAAGATAAGTTACAAAAGCGTAGAACAGAAAATTAGGGCAAGAAATTATTTAAGAAATACTGTAAATAGGTTAATTTTGAGAGGTGGAGTGAAGAGATAACACAGATATATTGTGGTAGTTTATTTCAGAGCTTGGCAGTGGAAATGGATACTCACTAAAGATGAGAGTCCACCCTGTCAATGATATACAGCTCTATATACAGACCCATAATTTTAAGGGATTTACAGACATCATTAGAAATAGTAATGGTGAGGTTTCGCTTTAGCTAAAGATGTTAATGATTCACAATATTGTATTTTTGAATGGATCTGTGAAGGAACTATACAATTGTAATGTATCGACTGAAATGAAACAGTCTTGAAATTCAATCTCTTTCCAATGAGACTAACTGGTTGTTTCCCAGAAGTAAACTCTGTGACAGGAACCCTGGAATAGCATGAAACATGCCATGACATAAAACAACCTCCTCAGTCGAGTATGTCAGCCAACAAATGTAGCCATTTTACGCACAGTACAGCCAGTGGTGTAATGTAACGAAGTCAAATACTTTGTTACACTACTTAAGTATTTTTGGGAGTATCTGTACTTTACTTACGTTTTTAAGTTTAGACTTCCTAATTAAAATGTATACTTTTACTCCGATACATTTCCCCCAAGTACATTTGTTACTTACTACAAAATAGTCAGAAGAACCCAGACTGCAGGAAATTAGGTTTGATGAATCAGTGGTCTGGCATCATGACTTTGCTCATGAGCAAAAAAAAATGAGGCTGGGGTTTGCGAAATACAGCATTGTCTGGGATAATATGGTAAGTGTTATTGTAATGATTTGACATTATCACCAAATTATTGATTTATTAGTCTATTAAAACTCAATATTCCAGGCATTCTAAATTGTACAGTAGATAGCAAAAATGCTTATGTATGCTTTTTATATTTATATAATTTAATGTAGGCCTAGTTAACTTTAAGACATAATATTGCTTGTTTTTGCTCCATTTTGCTAACTAATGGACGATTTTTACTTACTGAATAAATGAGTCAGTGATTAATTTATTAAAACAGTCAAATGCTTTGTTTCTGAATGAATCAGTCGTTTGAATGAATCGGTTGAATCCCGATGACTCACTCATTAAAGGTGCCACAGAATGCAAAAATCACTTTTATAAGGTGTTTAAATACAGTTTTGTGGATGCAGTGTGTGAAAACAACGGCCTATAATGGTAAAAATCCACCCAGTCATTGTTTTATAATCCCAATAAATCATAAACAGTCTCTCCACACAAGCAGTTCCAGACTATGATGTTATTAGTCGGTGAAAGTCACACCCATTTGTAACGCTCTCTGACCTATTAGCATATACACAGCCCCGAGTGAGAAACTGCGGTCCATCATTACTGTTTTCTTGCTGTAGCTTCTGAAGGTACAAATGTTAGCGCCGAAGAGCCATAAAAGTGCCGTTTGTTGGGATGCATCAACGAACATAGGAGTAAAGTGTTTTAACTCATACCCTAAAAGTGACTCATACCCTAAAAGTATTTTGATATTTTTCTTATGTTGGAATGAAAGACACTTGTCACGCTTCGCTTGGGGAAGGAACCAGGAAATAGAGGAGAATGTAGAATATTTAATTAAATGCACACGGAGATACAAACAGATTACTGATATATGACAGATGGGACACAAAATGGAATCAAATTAACTAAATTTGGAGATACAGGAGAATAATGAAAGTAGAATATTTAATTAAATGCACATGGAGATACAAACAGATTAATGACGTATGACAGCGGACAGTGCTTCTTATTCTTACCCAAAAATACAAAATGGAAGAGATAAGGGAGTTAAAACTGAACATAATCTTGCTACTCAAGCTGTGTATGAACATACAAAGAAGCAAATATATATGTATATATATATATATAAACATATATACATATATGCTTCTTTTCCATTTTGCATTTACTTGTACTTTTACTTTCAGTACTTAAGTGCATTTGAGATTTAAAAAATACTTTTCATACTAAAGTACAATAAATATCACAAACATTAAGACTATTCTAAATGGTGACTTCAACTTCTACCGAAGTCATTTTCTGGTAAGATATCTGTACTTTTACTTGAGTATGACTATCAGGTACTTTATACAACACTTAGTACAGCAGACATGCTAACACACACAGATGCACAGTTTGAAACAGTATAGTATTACAGGGTGGCCTGCAGCATTTGTGCAATGTAAAGTGTAAAGTGGCATTTTTACGTGGAATTATAATTAAAAGTCATTCAATGAACATGCAATGTTCATACTACAAGTCCAAATATATATGGCCACATTCAAAGAAGAATATGCACAGCATGAAGTATGGTGACACTGACTCATCTTACCCCACTAACCAATTTGTAAGCAATATTAAGTGCATACATGTCATGATTACTTTGATATGCCAGTCCTGAAAACTACAGGCCATGAATTCTACTGTGTAATTCCTTCAGGGACTCTATTAGAATGGGAGCGAGTCATAACTAACAGAAAGACCCATTCTGAGTATCTGTAATAGGTGGTTCTTGGCCAAGACAAGCAGAAATATTTTCTTAATTTACCATCGAAAAAATCTCCTGATCTTAATGGTTTTCCCATCTGGAGGAGTTTTTGAACACTTAACAAGTCACAGCTTTCATTAGACTGCTCTGTTAAAATGAAATGGCTCAGTGATTTTCCAAAGTTCATCATCCCACAATGCCGAGGTTTGGCAGGGAATGGCAAGCGGCCCTGACTTCAGACAAAGGTCTTTGTGTGAGAGAGAAATGCTTTCAATACCAGCACCTGAAACCAATACACTGCAGTATTCTGTAATCTTAGTTTGAAAACACGCACAGGTTTTGGCAGCCATGCTGAATGAATTCATGTTACTGCTGTGGAAATACATGCAATGTGCTGAATGCAGAAAATAATGAAAGAGTGCAAATGTGCTAATGTTCCGTTCACATGAGATCACCCTACAGGCGTCTAGGAATATCTGTCAATCGCAACTGAGTATATATGGCTAATTTAGTCACAATACTACCATATACATTAACAAATAGAATATATCATTATGATTAGCATATCTAGTCAAGTCAAGTCAGCTTTATTCATGTAGCACTCAATACAATACAAACTGTGTCAAAGCAGCTTTACAGTGTTAAACAGGAAACACAGTGTGTCGATAATGTAGGAGGACAATAGTAAGCAGTCCGTTTTTCAGTTAAAGTCAGTTCATTGTTGATTCGGTGATGTCATCATTCAGCTCATTATCTGTGCAATCAAGCCAACAATATTGCCAGAAATGGAGTGTTCCCAACTAAGCAAGCCAAAGGCGACCGTAGCAGGGAACCAAAACTTCATCGTCTATAGTGCCATTCATAAAATACGATCACTTGAGTAACTTCTGAAAAGGGAGCTAGAGCAAAAAAATTAGCAGTTTGAGAAAACTGTCACTGTCACTTTGCTCTTCCTGTTCCTGCCTTGCCCTGCTGTGTTGTGCCTTGTGCCTGGCTTGCCTGTCGATTTTTCTCTTCGGGGTATTTTGTGTTTGCTTTTGTTTTTACTATTAGTATAAGCCCATCATCCTGCAATTGAGTCCTCGCTTCATCCCTCATTGGAACCATGCCAGAACGTACTAGCAAATTGAAGACTCAACAGAGAACAAGCACACTCCATCTTTCAGCCTCCACTATCTGCATCCCGCTCTTCCAGTACATGCTTAAGGTAGCAGCACTGAGTTCCCTCAGCCAATGGGGGACTGACTTGAGGGAATTCGCAATGGAGCTCAGGAGTGCTGTGGAGGGGCTGGACTACAATGATGTGGCTCTCAAAAGACCTGTTCAGCTATGCCCTTAATGAGCCCATCAGCAGTTGGAGGATGAGTGACATGGAGATTCTGTCCTTTGAGGCAATTGTGGAGCACCTAGCCCAGTGGAAGACAGTCAGTCCTGGAGCAAGATGTGCCTTCACATGTGGTGTCCCTCCACAGGATGGCTGCCACTCCAGAGTCTCGTACCATCATGGCCGACAATCCAGAGTCTTGTACTGTCATGGCCGACACTCCAGAGTCTTGTACTGTCATGGCCGACAATCCAGAGTCTTGTACTGTCATGGCCGACACTCCAGAGTCTTGTACTGTCATGGCCGACACTCCAGAGTCTTGTACTGTCATGGCCGACACTCCAGAGTCTTGTACTGTCATGGCCGACAATCCAGAGTCTTGTACTGTCATGGCCGACACTCCAGAGTCTTGTACTGTCATGGCCGACACTCCAGAGTCTTGTACTGTCATGGCCGACACTCCAGAGTCTTGTACTGTCATGGCCGACACTCCAGAGTCTTGTACTGTCATGGCCGACACTCCAGAGTCTTGTACTGTCATGGCCGACACTCCAGAGTCTTGTACTGTCATGGCCGACACTCCAGAGTCTTGTACTGTCATGGCCGACACTCCAGAGTCGGTTCCCTTCATGGCAGCCACTCCAGAGTCTTATTCCAACATGGCCACCAATTCAGAGCCTCATCACAAAATGGCTTCCAGCCGAGAGTCTCCAGCCATCATGGCCGGCACACCAGGGTTTTCAGCCAGGATACCATGTGGGGAAGTCATGGCCTAATGGTTGGAGAGTCGTACTCGCAATCGAAAGGTTGTAAGTCCGAGTCTCGGGCCGGCAGGAATTGTAGGTTGGGGGAGTGCATGTACATTGCTCTCTCCACCTTCAATACCACGACTGAGGTGCCCTTGAGCAAGGCACCGTAACCCCAACTGCTCCCCAGGCGCCGCAGCATAAATGGCATCCCACTAGTCCGGGTGTGTGTTCACAGTGTGTGTGTGTGTTCACTGATGTGTGTGTGCACTTTGGATGGGTAAAAGCAGAGCACGAATTCCGAGTATGGGTCACCATACTTGGTTGTATGTCACGTCATGTCACGTCACCATGAAAGTTTTTCTGGGTATTATGAACGAGCCGCATGAAGGTATTAAGATGTGCTCAAGGCATTTGAGACTAGTTTCCAGTTTGGTGAACCCACCTCTAATGTCAGTGCGAGCAGCTGGCATCACTGTGGGGGTCTCAAGTCCAGTGGTCCTGGAACAGAGACTCCGGGTGTCCCTAATCCAAAGATCCAAGAGGACCTGACTCCTTTGGTCCTGACTTCGGTGGTCCTAGTGGTTCCTGAGTTAACTGCTCCAGAAAAACCTTCCACAGAACAGCCCACCCTCACTGCTGCTGCCATGAAAGTGATCACTGAGCCACCCACTCTCCTTGTCTCAGGAAGGGAGGCCGATACAGAGCCGCCTGATTTCACTGCTGCTGCCACTGTCAAGAACGCTGTCTTCGCCTTTCACCTCATAGCTGTTCTCCAGGCATGGGCCACTTCAAAATTCACTTCAGCCTCCCTTGGAGGCTGCCTCAGAGCTCTCTCCAGAGCAAGCTCCAATCCAGAAGCTATCAGAGTCCACTCAAGAACGCACCCCAGTCGGGGAGCCTTCTGAGTCCACTCTAGAATCCACTCCAGTTCACAAGTCTGCTCCAGAGCCTAGTCTAACCCATGAATATGCTCAGCCATGGTGGGCTTCAGCTATGCATGCTCCACCCTGGAGGGCTTCAGCACTGCATGTTCTGCTACATGGGCCAGGCCCAACGTCCCTCCCCTGGTCTACCTCCATTCCACCTCCCTCTACCTCTAATATTTTGAATTCATTTTATTATACACGATTTGGATAATTTATGCACTTAGCAGACACTTTTATCCAAAGCGACTTACAGTGCATTCAGGCTAACATTTTTTACCTAACGTGTTCCCTGTGAATCGAACCCAGAGATTTATTTAATTTAATTTATTCATTTATTGTTTATTTTAAGCAACGGCAATGGTTTTATGGGTTTAGTTTTAGTATAACTCACATTTTAGAGCTTTTGATTTATTTATTTTTATTAGAATTGGTTAATAAAAAGATATACAATTGCAGTTTTTTTATAAGATTTGGACACATTTTTATGCCTTATTCTTTGTTAAATACCATATATAATCATATATAATAAATATATGATATATAATAAATAATTTTCAAGATAAGATATAGATATAGATCATATTAATAATAATAATAATAATAATAATAAATAATAATAAAATGAATGAATGAATGAATGAATGAATATATTTATAAATTAATAGCCACAACATACTGTTTACTCTGTGTGGTGGTAGAAATATGTTGGGTAAATTACACAATTCACCAGTAGGGATCTCATATGTGTAAGTCATGGCACAATGAAGAATCATGAATCTAGTCTATTACAGTCTTTACACTCTCAAAAAAAAAAAAAAAAAAAATTACATAGTACAAATAGTATAAATAACAGTAAATTCGTACCTTTCCTGGTGAATTCGCATCTGAGTCGTTTTGCCTGAACTTCTCCTGCAGAGTCTCAGCCAGCTGACACAACAGGAAACCGTTATCTAACCTGTCCATGAAGCTCTCTGCTGTGATTTCTTCACCTGATGGAAAAGATGACAGAAAGAGATGAATATCCCACAAAAGACTTTGGCTTGATTGTGCTTCCTTGTACTTAGCTTACTTGTATAACTCTGATAGGTGCATTACTGAATTGCAGTGTAATGAACTTTTCAGCATCTGGGAATTAATTGTATTCTGAAATCAGGATTATGCAAATTTAGAATTTACGAATGAGCTCCCTCTGAATTCATAACGTTCATTCAATATCAATATTCATGAACATTATTTTATCACTAAATTGAGTGAAATACAATACTAAGTGAAATAGAAATAAAAAAGAAGACAATTTTAACTAATAAAGAGAAAAAATATATATTTTTTAAATCTATATATAACTAATTTCTGATTCTAGAAATAATCCATATAATATTATAACATAGGATTCATATTAAAACATTACATTTCCAAATTAATATTATCAAAAACTATGCTTATGGAATATGCCGTTTTATAGAATAAGTATATTTAATTAAATCTAAATTCTTAATATAAAAAAAAAAAATCTAATTAAAACCAAATTCAATTCATATTTAGAGATCATAGAAGACATTGTCAAATCACACTCTTAATGATGCACAACCCTGGGTCAAATCCAGACATTTGTTGCAGCTATGATTCACAGATAAACACAGACAAGTGCTTTGGAAGGAAGCAGCGGATTTATTTCACAGTATTCAGTATTCCAGATAAAACACACACACACACACACACACAGAGAGAGACACAGACTCAGTTCTACACAGATCAACATGTGGCGGCTGACTTCCAGGCGATCATTCCTTCTACATGATGTCACTGTGAAACAGGAGGCAGTGGCAAGGGGGTTGGGGATCTGTCGAAAGAGCATATTTTCTCATCCACTATGCTTTTTTTTTTTCTCATAAAGAGGGGGCGTCAGTGGTCGAGGGGGTTCAGATATTTTAATGAGTTCCAAATGTGGTAATTGAGCCCAGTGGAGAGCTTGTGAAATTCTTTCTGAACATATTTCTTCACAAACAACTTCTTACCCTCGCTCCCTCTTCAAAGAACCAAAATCTACACCACCTATCCCATACTCTGAATCTAGAAATTTACATATTGGTGTGAACACATTACTTTGAGCTTACTCAGAGAGGTCCTGTGTAGATTAAAGTGGTCATGATTTATTTTATTTTTTTAATGATTCTTGAGGTTCACCTTTTTTTTTTTTTTTGCACAAAAATATATTCACAAAAATAATTATTTTTAAATCTCATTCTGACCCTCTGTCCAAAATAATCAATTTTAAGGCTCGTTAAAGGTTTGTCAGTAAACTGATTATGTTTAAACTTTACAGTAAACATTTAATTTTGACATAAATAACGCATCATCATATTGCCCATGAGTAAGTGTTTTGAAAACATTATCTATATAAAATTGCAATTTCTCTGACACAATACAAAATTAAAGTTGTTCCATTTGCTCCGGACACATTTTGAAGTCTACACAGAGACACAAACATGCCGTTTAAACCAGACATGACTTCTACTACTGTTGTCAGAAGTAGCTTAAGTGTTTGGAGAAATTGAACTGTATACTGTATATAGTGCAGACAGTCTCATTGATTATAATGGGTTCTGTTTGCATTTGGCACAGCATGACGCAATGCTCATGACTTATCAGCCGAGTGATTGCCAGTGGTGTGTTGATGTGAAACTATTCATCTGTCTTGTTCCAGAGGCACTCATATGCAAATATACTTGCATGCGTGACATCACAAAACCCTCAATATGAGTTCATTATTAGAGATGTTATAGTTATGATGTGGTTATATACACTACTCAAAAGTGTGCAATCAGTAAGATTTTTAATGTTTTTAAATACGTTTCTTATGCCGACCATTCCATTTATTTCAAGCGTTATAAAAATAAAGGGTAAACTGACTTCATTTATTTGATAAAAAGTACAGTAATATTTCTGTGAAATATTATTGCAATTTAAAAGTAAGGTTTTCTATTTTAAAGGTCCCCTTCTTCATGATCCCATGTTTTAAACTTTAGTTAGTGTGTAATGTTGTTGTTAGAGTATAAATAATATCTGTAAAATGCTAAAGCTCAAAGTTCAATGCCAAGCGAGATATTTGATTTAACAGAATTCGCCTACAAAAAAACGACCTGTTTGGACTACAGCCCTCTAGTTCCTGCAGTTATGACGTCACTAAAACAGTTTTTTGACTAACCTCCGCCCACATGAATTCACAAAAAGGGGGCGTGGTCTTGTTGCGCTCCGACGGAGAAGAAGGAAGAGCTGTTTGTGTTTGTCACCATGTCGTTGAAACACAGTTATTTTCATCTCTGAGTCCAATCATCTTTGTTTGGGCTTCACAGGGACACGGTTCTTGGAGATTAATGGTTAATAGTTATGTTTAACTCATGTAAAACTATGTGCAGCACATTTTGCTGAGGACAGCTTCCTCAGTCTCAATCAGTTTAATGCTGGATTCGCACAAAGATTATTCTTAAAGGATGGAGCAGTTCCCTCTTTGTCTGGAGAAGGTGTTGTTTATGGACCACAACCGGTAAGTGTATTTTATTATTTAAGTTGTTGCATTTAACAGTTTCTGTAATTTATTAATGAAAAATACTGCGTTTTTTTAACACGCGGAACATAAATACATGTTATATTGCACACTGTAAACACAATCAAAGCTTCAAAAAAGCGCGTAAAACAGGACCTTTAATATACTTTAAAATATAATTTTATTCCAGTGATGCACAGCTGAATTTTCGTCAGCCATTACTCCGGTCTTCGGGGTTACAAATGGACCTTCAGAAATCATTCTAATATACTTATATAATACTGTAACAATGCTGACAGTTTTTAAAATAGTGTTTTGTTTTATATTGCTTTGTTTTTTGGAACCTGTGACTCGTTTTTTAGGATTCTTTGATTAATAAAAAGCTAAAAAGAACAGCATTTATTCAAAATAGAGATATTTGTTTCAGCAAGGATGCAGTAAATTCCTAAAAAAATAATAGTAAAGACTCATATTGTTAGAAAAAAAAAAATCTTTTGAATAATGACTGAATGGTAAAAAAGATATGTGAAACAGTCAAGAAAAATATTATTTATCATGGAGGTGCTTGGGCGCCCCTGAAAAACTGAACAATGATGTGTGTTTTCATGGTCAGTGAATGATCCTGAAAGCTTATTAACACATAGGGCATTACTAAGAGTTTTCAGAGCTGTTCTATATTCATCATGACCATCTAAGTTATGCTTCTGGCTATTTCTTTTCTATCTTGTCAAGAGTCATTCAAGTACTATCTACTAAGAAATAGATTTTCTAAAGTGTTTGTTAAGATTACATTTCAATAACCTCACCAATAAAATCAGTCAAAAATTGTTCCATTAATCATGTTTCTTTAGCTTCAAACACCACTAATTAATAACAAGTTTAGCAATAATTAATCAGAACACAAATAAGCACAAATAACTATAATAGAAAGCCTCAAAATGTCAGTGTTTCATGTATACAAGTGGCTTCTGGTAAGACCAGCAAATTATCAAATTGTGTTCCTGTAACACAGATCAGTTTCAGAGATCTGAGCAGCTATTTGTCTAAAAACAACAACACTGAGACAGGCATAAGCCACTAAAGAGTGTGGACGATCTGGATAGGGAACTAGTGGTTGGTGTGTGGTTGAATATGAAGCCCCTATGTGGCCCACTGCGGCTCCTGGCTTCCTTTTGCTCCAGGCAGACCAAAGACAAAGCCCTGGTTTCAGCTGGCTGTTCATGGCTTGAGAGCTGCCAAAAATTCCACAGACATCCCCCTCCATCCGCACACACACAGAACCAAAGCCAGGGCCACGACACACTACCATTCTTCTCTCTTTATAATGTGTCTCCAGATTCAAATGGTGAGTGGCATTCAGAATCTGATTAATGCTGTGAAATTTTGGAAAAGAAAACATGGACACATGCACTCTTGCCTGTGCATGCACATAAATTGATTACATTCATCAAAGAAAAAAAACACACCATCAAATGACTCAAAATCAAAACAATAAAGAAATGTAGGACATATTAAAGGGGGGGTGAAATGCTCGTTTTCACTCAAAACTATCCTGTTAATCTTGAGTACCTATAGAGTAGTACTGCATCCTTCATAACTCCAAAAAGTCTTTAGTTTTATTATATTCATAAGAGAAAGATAGTCTGTACCGATTTTTCCCGGAAAAACACGAGCGCCTAGAGGCGTGACGTGTGGGCGGAGCTAAAGAATCACGAGCGCGAGTAGGCTTTTGCGTTGAGAGCGTGTGGAAGCTGTGACACAGATCCAGAGGCTGAAATTTAACAAGAGCAGCATCAGCAAACGATGTCTCTATGTGGTATGTACTGAAACTGTATATATTTGCTTAGCGGTTTGGGAAAATGACTAAGTTCCACTTTATGTCGTCTTTTCTTTTTTTTTTCTTTTTTTTTTTAAGCTGTACATGTGGAAAGTGCATTTTGATGACAACATCGCATGTTGTTTACTTGATGTGCTTACGCGCCGATAGCTAAGTTAACAACACAGAGATATTTGAAGCAGTTTTACTCACCGCCTGCGGTTCCAACACACGATCGTAACCCTTTTTCGTTGGGACTGCATTATCCTTAAGAAATAAACAATGTGCAAATCCAGCGTCAAACTGGGCCTTGTTTGTTAAACAAGCATCTTAGAAATGCAGGGAACAAACACAAACACCGTTGATGCTCTGTAAAAATAAACTCCATCCACTGGTCCCTTAATGCTGTGTGTTTTTATTTATTTTTTTTGGTAATCTGTGCAGGGTTGTCTTGCCCTGGCAACCAAAAACACACTCCTTTTGTGACATTTGGCGACGCTCTCGCTCTGATCAGTGAAGTCTGTTGTGCTCTCAGTGCTGTGCTATACGGGAGCGCGCGCTCTTCCGGCAGAAGTGCCTCAGGACCCATATAAGGAAATTCCGCTCCATCTAACGTCACACAGACCCATACTCGAAAAAAACTTTCCGAAACTTGTGACAAACTGTAAGGAGTATTTTTGGAACAGAAATACTCCTTCAAACATACAACTTAATTTTTGAAACTTTGTCCATGTTTAGCATGGGAATCCAACTTTTTAACAGTGTAAAAAACTCAGTATGCATGAAATAGCATTTCACCCCCCCTTTAAAGACTGCACATTTTTAAGTACTTAAACTTATCAGTATCGGCTAATAATACACAAAGGAATGTTAATATACAAATGATGGACAGAGCAAAGCTGGACGTACCCTAAGCAACCTATGCAAATAATGAAACATGGATTTACACATTTCCTTTCCACCATGAACAGAATACACCAGCAGAATGAAGAAGACCTTAGGACATAGCCTTGTTGCACACCTCATGTATGAGCAAATCATATGAAAATTTACTCAAGAAAATCCTCAGAGTTCATTATTTTTTAAGTTTTTACTCAAATCTAGAGCCTTTGCGGTTGCAAATCGCAACCGGCACACTGTAAATAGAAAATGAAGTTCATATGTTATTGTACTTATGTTACTGTACTTTAAGGACCTGTATCTTGCTATTAAAGTTACTTTTGTTAACTTAACCTATCAAGTTGCTTCAGTCAAATAAATAATAATTTTTATGTGAATAAAACCAGTTAACTTATATATTACCATTAAGTGAATTATTTTAAGTTACCTAACAAGCATTGTTTTGCATGCAGTATTAAATATTTAAATATCTGTTCTTTTTTTATCTTACTTTCTCTGTTTCACTATTTGAGTTTCATGAAACAGCTCAGCACACACTAGTAATTTTTTTCTTTTTTGAGCATAAGTATGGTATTATTACCAACCTACAACAAACTTTATGGTATTTGCATTAGCCATATAGAGTGGGGGAACAATGACGTCAGAATCCGGAAGTGTAATTTGCCTCAGGTTCCTATGAGATTTTACTATCAGGTTTTATAATGTTTTTATTTTTTATTTTTTTATTAATTAGTCAAATAAATCCTGTGGTAAACATAACTTGACGGTACTTATGTGTTTTGTTCTACAATGTAAATTGCACACTTCCATACCCAAAACACAAATTTTGAAGCAGTTATGTTCATTTTTGAAAAAGTATGTTTTTAATAAGTAACTAGAAAAGAACATTTGGGCTGTATGAGTGTATGCAGTTTACATTGTCGAACAAAATGTACAAGTTCGGGAGGGAGTTCAGATTCCTGACAGCCTGGTGGATGAAGCTGTCCTTCAGTCTGCTGTCTACTGAAGGACAGCTTCATCCACCAGGCTGTCAGGAATCTGAACTCCCTCCCGAACTTGTACATTTTGTGGAAGAAGCTGTGTGATGGGTGGGTGGGATCACCTGTGATGCAGAGGGCTTTGCGAGTGAGATGGGTTTCACAAATGTAATGGAGGGAGGAGAGAGAGACACCAATGATCTTCTCAGCTGCTCGCACTATGCGTTGCAGTCTTTCAGCAGGACGCGTTGCAGGCGCCATACCTGGCACAGTGATGCAGCTCGACAGGAGGCTCTCGATGGTGCCTCTGTAGAAGGTGTACATGATGGGGGGTGGGGCTCTGGCTCTCCTCAGTTTGCGGAGGAACAAGACACGCTGTTGTGGTTTCAGTCCAGGAGAGGTCCTCTGTCCTTCATCTTCTCCACGCTCAGAGAAAGATTGTTGTCACCGCACCACTCGGCCAGGCAGCTAACCTCGCTCCTGTAGTTTGTCTCATCTTTGTTGCTAATGAGACCCACCATAGTCGAGTCATCCGCAAACTCAATGAAGAGGTTGGAGTTGTGTGACGGTGTGCAGTCTTGGGTCAGCAGAGTGAAGAAGAGGGGGCTCAGCACACATCCTTGGGGGACCCCAGTGTTCAGTGTGATGGTGCTGGATGTGTTGCTGCCGACCCATACTGCCTAAGGGCTTCCAGTCAGAAAGTCCAACAGCCAGTTGCACAGCGAAGTGTTGTGCCCCAGCTGGACCAGTTTGTAAATGAGCTGTTGAGGGATGAATGTGTTGAATGCTGAACTGAAGTCTATGAATAGAATTCTGACATATGAGTCCTTTTTGTCCAGATGTGTGAGTGCTGAGTGGACAGCAGTGGCAATGGCATCATCGGTCGACCGGTTGAACTGATATGCAAACTGAAAGGGGTCCAGGGAGGGTGCGAGGGCAGACTTGATGTGGTGCATGAGTAGCCGTTCAAAGCACTTCATGAGAATGGGGGTAAATGGAACTGGAATGATGGTGGTAGTTTTGAAACATGTGGGAACAACAGCCTGACTCAGTGAGATGTTGAAAATGTCAGTGAAGACATCAGTGAGTTCTGCTGCACAGTCTCTCAGTACACGCCCAGGGATGTTGTCAGGACCCGGAGCTTTGCGTGCATTGGTCCTGTTGAAGGATGCCCTGACGCAGTCTGGGGTCAGCGTCATCACCTGGCCGCCGGGAGGAGGTGGAGTCTTCTGTGCAGTGGTGATGTTTTGTTGCTCAAAGCGAGCGAAAAAGGTGTTCAGCTCATTTAGCAGAGAAATGTTGTTGTCACAGGTCCGTGGTGGGGGCTTTTACTCTGTAATGGTCTGTATTACCTGCCACAGGTTCCTAGTGTCTCGGCTGTCGCTGAATTGATGGGCTATCCTCTTGGAGTGTTGTCTCTTTGCCTCTCTGATGCCACGGGACAGGTTGGCCATAGCTGGTCTCAGGCCCACCTCATCTCCAGCTATGAAGGCAGCATTCCGCATCTTCAGGAGTCTGTAGACCTCCCCTGTCATCCACGGCCTCTGATTGGCCCAGACAGTGATGGTTTTTGTTACCGTTACATCATGAATACACTTATTGATGTAGGCAGTAACAGTCTCTGAGTACTCCTGGAGGTCAGCGGTGTTATTGAATGTGGCAACCTGCTTAAACATGTCACAGTCAGTTGTGATGAAGCAGTCTTGAAGAGCCTCTGATGATCTTTCTGGCCACATTTTAATCTGTTTGTGAACTGGTTTGGCGACTTTAATGAGCGGTCTGTATGCAGGCATTAGCATGACAGTGATGTGATCTGAGGCTCCGAGGTGAGGGAGGGGGAGGGCATTTGTAAGGTCCTCTCTGTGTGGTGTAAACAAAGTCCAAAATGTTATTACCTCGTGTAGAAAAGTTAATGTGTTGGTGTATTTTTGGAAACACGCTCTTTAAGTCAGCATTGTTGAAATCCCCAGCTATGATGAGAAAAGCATCGGGTTTTGCTGTCTGCTGCTCACTGATGTTCTGGTACAGTTCATCAAGTGCGTCGTTCCTCTTTCTGATGATGTTGATCGGGGGAATGTAAACCGAAATTAGCAGTATAGCAGTATATTCCCCCGGCAGATAGAACGGCCAGCACTTAATTATCATAAACTCCACCAGGGGTGAGCAGTGTTTGCTGATCACAACAGTATAGCAGCACCACGCATCATTGATGTAAACACAAAGCCCGCTGCACTGGTTTTTCCTCCGGTGACGAGAGCTCTGTCCGCTCGATAGCACGTCAGCTGGTCGAGCTGAATATCGCCATCTGGAACGCTGTTGCTGAGCCATGTTTCCATGAACACAAAAACACAACAGTCTCTTACAGTCCTCTGAGTTGAGCGTTGTAATCGAATGTAATCCAGTTTATTGTCCAACGAGCATACGTTAGCCAGTACAATGGTGGGGATAGATGGCTTGTGTGGGTTAGCCATTAGCCTAGCCAGGATACCTCCGCACTTACCCCTCTTCTGCTTCCTCTCACACCGCTTGTGGCGCCTCCGCTGTGGGCGAGATGCAGTAGTGGGGGTCGGTGATGGTGAAGGCCTCCGCAGCAGACCGAGATCCCGCAGCTGTTTCACGTGTGTGGAGTTTAACTGTAAAAATGCGGTTCTGCCGACAGAGCAGAAACTCGCGACTGTATGCACGCTTACAGACAGGTAGATGCGATGACAACGTACAAAAACACTGCGACTCACAAGACCAAAAACACAAAAACACCGTTCTGTCAGGACAGAGAGAAGCCGCTGCGTGTGGATGTACTGCGATCTTGGTCATCAAAATATTAGAACACAAACAAAGATTTTTAACTAAAACGCAGTCTTATAATGGAGGTGAATGAGAATCACAGCTAAAACATACAATAATAAATAAAAAACATACACAAACAAAACGTAATTAAACCCTGCGGCTAATTACAATACATTGATGAGTAAAAACACAAAACGTTCGGTCTGTGCAAGAAAATGAAAAGTATTTATATAGTTTTTTACCTCTGATTTTCATCGCAATGTCAGAACTTCTGAACTCTCCTGAGCGCGTC
Organism: Carassius auratus; assembly: GCF_003368295.1. Lineage (NCBI taxonomy): Eukaryota > Metazoa > Chordata > Actinopteri > Cypriniformes > Cyprinidae > Carassius > Carassius auratus. The sequence continues at coordinate 17,244,179 of NC_039292.1, read as the reverse complement.
CTCTTTTCCTCAAGCGTCTGACATGTCTTCTTCTACTTGCTTTACAGTGGAATGCAGACTTATACAGTATGCGCATTTGAGAGATAGGTGGCAGTAATGCACTTATAATTCTACTATCCACCGTAAAGCAAGAAAACGCCTCATGCTCCTGCTTGAGAACATACTCAGGAGAGTTCAAACAGTTCTTACACTGTGGTAAAAATCTGAGGTAAAAAAAAAATATAAAAATACTGTTTAGTTTCTATCACAGACCAATCGATTTGTGTCTTTACACATCAATGTATCATCACAAGGTTTACTTTGGTTTTGTTTCTGTATGTTGTGTCTGTTTTTTTGTTTTTTTTTTGGTTTTGTTTTTTAATTGTATATTTTTTAGCGGTGATTCCCATTCACCTCCATTATAAAACTGACAGATTGCAACGGTTTGTGTTAAAAAAAAAAACGTTTGTGTACTACTGAAGAAACAAAGTCACCTATATCTTGGATGCCCTGGGGGTGAGCAGATAAACTTCACATTTTTGGGTGAACTATCCCTTTAACAAAGAATCACTGTTGTGAATGATACAGGAATTGCTAAGGCACCGAAGCAGGAACAGCGTGACTTACCCAGCATGCTAGAGAGCCAGAGCGCCAGGTCTTCCTTCATGGGCAGCAGACTGGCCTCGTGTCTACTGGCCAGCCACTGACTGTACAGCTGCAGATCTGTGAGGCCCGGACCAGCCGGCTGCTGCTTTCCGCTCGGAGGACTGAACATGCTTCAGAAAACAGAAAACGAGAGAGGAACATCTACATCAGTGCAATTCAAAAACATTAATTTAATCATTTGGCTTTGACCAAAACCCTCAAATGAATTATTTCACTTTCCCACATAGCACAGATGTCATCTGATCATTCAAGCCCTTTCTGTTGTTTCACAGTAGACTCTTATCCTCTACACTGATCTTCTCATCACAGCCCAGCTCTAGGCTCTTCTCTGTCCTGTGATATGATACTCACTAGGCCTTTTTTTTTTTTAAGAGAGAACAGACACACACTGTGTGGCTTCTCTCCAGTCCTGACCTAGTGCGATTATTTTCTGACCTAAAGGCTCTTTACACAAATGAACATGCTCTTCCCAGTGAAACATCAGAATTAGATGCAATTCCACAATTAGATCATTCAGATTACATTTTCTGAAGAAAATGTGTTTTAGAAAGTGTGAGTGAGAGTATACAGTATATACACATACAGACAGTATATATCAAACCTCAATATTCACCTTGAAAGACCCTCTTTCCACAAAGACCAAACTTCTCAAAGCCAGCACCAATGAAAGAACTGAGAACACCAATGCTAGAATGTAAAGGAGAAAAAAAATGGTTTCATGATCATACATTCCTAAAGATTAAGGTGCTTCACGATGCCATAGAAGAACCTTTTTGTCTTAATGGTTCCATTAAGAACCTTAACATCATTTCGGTTTCACAAAAGGTTCTTTGTAGCAAAACAATTACTATAAAAAGGTAAGAGAGAAATGGTTTGTGGAACCAAAAATGGTTAAGCGATGCCATATGCTGTGAATTACCTTTTTTAAGCACCTCTATGTTAAAACCAGGGCAGTTGGAGCACCAAGATGAACTTCAGCATCTGCCCTGGCTAGACATATCACCAAATCAGAAAAACTTGTTCTTGTTTGTCTGAAGCAGCTATATTTCTCTGTAACAACCTGATGATATTTGCTTCCTGATGAATGTTTCAGTGATCTACTAAACTCTGACGAAGGCAGTGCAAGAATTCTCATGTAATTCTAGTGAATCCTGCTGATCAGACGAGTTGATCTGGTTCTTCTGAATGTATAACTTCTTACACATCATTGCGGTTTGATGTTTTGTTCTAGAGTTAGGACGTGTTAAATGTGATGGCAGTGGTTTGGTGTATTACTAATGCAGAAATCCAGTGATAATATGTGATGCCAGCCAGCATTGCGAGGGATTTCCCCTTACTCATAAATCATGTGAGGAACTAGAGAGAGGTTATGAGTTCTGAGAAGTGTAAAGATCTTCAGCGACACAGAACAGGACCTCTTCCTAAGCTTTACTCTCCTGTGTCCCACTGAGCAACCTGGGAATGAGGACTCGGGTCCAACAATCCTCACTTTGTTTTGGTGGGCTCTGAATGGCTGGCAGGCGAAGGCCAACTGAAAGTCAATCTGTATATTTTCCTTGTTCCACAAAATAGTACGCCAGAGTTCACTTTACCCTGCTAGACGTCTATCAGATAAAGGCAAATCTCCTCTTTCTTTTTCTTTCTGAAAGAGCTCCTGTGCTGGAAAAGGTGGAGAGAAAAAGAAACCAGAGAAATGTAAAAGAGCTGTTACTGACGCTCTAAACAATAAAAATAGGACATTCTGTCCCATATGGACAAAGACAAGGTGCACAGCAGTCCACTAGTCATCTCAGAGCGGTCTGTCTGCTCTTAATATTTCCCAGACTGATTCAGTTCAGGAGATGAAACCAGAGAACCTGAGACTGACCCGATTAGTGGTGCCTTGATTATATTTCTCAGAAAAAAAATTAAATTGTATGAAAGTTGTTTCTGGGCTGGTATCCCATAGAAAAGGTACTAGTATGCACAATTTAAGTACTAGTATCTGTGCTTTAGATAATAATATGTACAGTAGCCTACCTTTAAGTTATTAATATGCAAACTTTAGGTATACTGTAAATAAGATACAAAGATGTACCTTTTTCATATAGTCTAGATCTGTAAATTTTTCCCAATACATAAAAAATGCAGTTCATAAAAACATTCATCTGATTACAAAGTTCGTAATTCCTGACTGTTAATTCATAACATTTTTATTTTACTTTTTTACTTAAAAATGTTGGTAATAAAACCATTTTATCACAACAAAGAAAAAAATCCTCATTACAAGAACAGAATTCTTTTTGCGGTTTGGCATTATCATTTTTCTAACAAAAAAATAAAAAAATAATAATTATATATATATATATATATATATATATATATATATATATATATATATATATATATATACACATTTATATAACATATAATTTATATATTTTTATTTTTGTGTCAAATAAATGAATAATATTTTTTTGTCTTTTTACGGTTAAGAATGGTACAATTTCTCCTTTAAAACATGATGCTTAATCATTCATAATTAATTATAAAAATAAAAATATTTACTCGTAAAAAATATTTTTTTAAATATATAATAACAATCATAATTAAAATTATTAGATGCAGAGGATAAGCAGTTTGAATAATAAATGGGTTACAAATATTGATTTATTTTTATTAAAGTCATATCTGTTTGCTCCTCTAACGTTTGCTGCCACGTGACATCTACACATCTTCATGAACACCGGCAGGAAACTGATGCTCGGCAAACACAAACCCACAGAGTTCAGGACATTTACAATGCATTCAACACATCAACACACATATTGGGCACATATGGTTGAGATCAAAGGTCAGTGTACAGTGTGACACAGTCGAACCTTTAGCTGGGTCTATTATATAAAGCAACATCATGTTCTTTCACGGTCAATATTTTTCTAGCAAACATTTGCGACAGTGGAGTGATATAAAGGCAATGGGTGTTTCCATATGTTGTGTGTATTTCCCATCCATCATCCGTAAACCATGAACGTTGACAGAAATGATAACTGATAATACATGAGCTTGCATATCTGATTCTGATGCAGTTATTTGATCCTCAATGCTGTGTCATGTTCAACACGCAAGCACAGAGCACACACTGTAATCTGTCTTTAAAGGACTGTGAAGGGTAAATCACACAAACACACACAGGGCTTCATAAATGTCAATGCAGTCATCATCTACATCTTCATACAAAATATATCACATTATCTAAAGAAAACATGAAGTGTGTCATTTTGTCATGTTCAATTCAAAGTAAGCAAGTATAGGTCATTATAATCAGTAATTATGCTCGTGTGTAATGAGTTTTATTGTTCTTGTCTTGTTCTGACCGGGACATGCATCACAGTATGTTAAGGGGTGTAACATTTCCGTCACATGCTTGAGACATTCGGCCAACACACAGGACAGCTGGCCAATCAGAGCACACCTCGCTTTACGGAACGATGAGCTTTGTAAAAATCAAGGCCTTTCAGAAAGGTGGGACAAAGAGGAGTAATAATGTACATTATCTGGAAAATAATGTGTTTATGAACACATATGTATACACCAAATACACAAAATAATGTTATTTTTAGCAACATCATATGACCCCTTTAACTATGTTTAACACACTTTAACTGTTAGTTTTAAATGCACATTAGCCCATTTTCCTGAGGAAGCTCATAATGAGAGAAAAACTCAAATACCTTTTGGCAAAAAAAAAAAAAAAAAAAAAACTGAGGAGGAAAACTTTTATTTTCTGTTTCAAGTGCATGCTTGACATTTTATGACTGTAGTAGTATTTCAAAGCTGCCGGTGCCTTCATGAGCTATCTTTTACGCTTAAAGAGTAACCACAAAAACAGACTGCATTGTACAGATGAATCTAAAATATAAAATGCATTTTCCCAAAATGTCTGCTGCAAAAATAAGTATTTTGCCACCTTGAAAGAACATTTTTAAGTCATTATGTTTTTATTTTGTTTTATTACATTTATCAAGGGGAATATATATATATATATATATATATATATATATATATATATATATATATATATATATATAAATGTATATATATATATATATATATATATATATATATATATATATATATATATATATATATATATACAAATTAAATATATATATATAATTTAATTTGTATATATATATATATATATATATATATATATACACACAAATTAAATTATATACACACACACCTATCTTTATTAAGATTTATCTATCTATCTATCTATCTATCTATCTATCTATCTATCTATCTATCCGAAGAAAAACATTGTCTTTCCAACAAAGTAAACACTTACCCTCCACAATGCACTGCCTGTAGTTTCTTCAACAGTAGACGGTCGTTTCCACTGAATTCATGCTCTTCTCGCGCACAGGGTCCTCAGACTGTTGTTCACCGTGACACTGAGCCTCAAAGATCCGACTGTCATTGCGGATCTCAGTTCAAAGCGCGCTCCTGCGAGAGACACATTGCGCGATCTCACCGCCTCCTGAGAGACGCGACGCGACGCGCCTTTATCTGCGCGACTGTGAACCACACGGAGCTGCACGAGACCAGACGATTAAAACGAGCCTCATATAGAGAAAGGATTTTTAACTGACCAGAAAAAAACAAATAATTAAAGTTTAATAAAAAATTAATTCAATAAAAACAACAGAAAAAGTATATATATATATATATATATATATATATATATATATATATATATATATATATATATATATATATATATATATGCAAAACGAGCTCTAGCTATACTTTGATCATAATAGCTTATTCCAACGCAAGTTGAAACCACTGATCTATATATAGATCAGTGGTTGAAACTCATTATTGAGTCTCATTTTTTTTAAATGTTTATAGTGAAACCTTTATTTTACTTTCAATCTCTACAATGACTTTTTTCTTTGGTTTTATTGCCCTAAAAATGTATTACTCTTTTTTTTGCTTTTTTTGCGCATATATATATATATATATATATATATATATATATATATATATATATATATATATATATATATACGCAACATTGTCTTTCCAAAAAAAGTATATATATATATATATATATATATATATATATATATATATATATATACACACACACACACTTTTATTTTGAAATACTGCCACAGAAGTTCAGTACCGCGAAAAAAAGTGACGTCATACACGCTCTCAGCCAATAGTGAGTCGAGAACGAGGCAAGCTGATCGAGTCCGAAGTTGGTTCCGTGCGCATGTTAATTTGTTTATGTTTATTTAAAGACCGTGAAAAGGGCGTTTCATGGAGGCTGTGCTGAGACACCTGACCAACATACTGGAGTTACTGGCCGTGTCTCAGACGGACCGCGTGAGTGAATGGGACCGTCACACCGCGCTCCGGGCGTTTCAGTGGGCTGAGTACTGCGAGCAGCTGCACTCCCGCTTCCAGTCCAACCCCGCGGTCCGCTCCGCGCTCGAGGCCGCTCTGAGCGACACCAACCGCCGCCTGCGGGAAACTCTGCCCTCGTGCTCTCCGGTAATGTTCTCTGAACTGGCTCAGTGTCAGCACATGCTGCTCGTTCATTTACTCAGAAACCCTTCCGCGCCGAACTCCGTTATCCCAATGCTTTTTCCAGATCCCAAAACTGCTGCACAGGAATCCCAGTTTGATCAAAACAGCCTCATTACGTGTAAATCAGCTTTTAATCTGCTGTGCAGCACATCGGACGGGACTAGTAGTGCTGGGTTACAGGCTGAAGCAGTGGTCAGAGGCACACTGCTCGGGGACCTCTTGAACTCTTTACTGAGTCGCTCTGGGAATGACGAGTATGCGAGAACACTGCTGGATTCCATGCTTCATGACAGCGCGGGAAAACCGGAAAGCCTTTATGACGTCATAGCAGCTGCGCTTCTTTCTCCTGATGACGAAACGAGCTGCGTCACTCGGCGCTGTGTCCTCGCCTGGCTGCGAGAGCGCGAGGGGGGTTTGAGTGAAGTGTGCAGGTCTCTGTCCCCGGGGATCTGTGCCGTGCTCTCCCGACAGTCTCCCGAGTTTAAACAGGAATATTGGGGTGTTCTGAAACAGTGGGCGTCCTGCTTGGAGTTTGACGTCTTGGAGAGTCTATGGGTGCCGACATCAGACGAGCCTGTCACCTTTATGAAACTGACTGATCGATTCAAAGATTTATTAAATTCGGGGCCACCGTTAAAAGAGGAGACGGAAGCTGAACTCAAAACACTCAAACGGGAAGCTGGAGACTTTCATGTAAAAGGCCTCTGTATATGGACTGATATAATCATTCAGCTAAAGCTGTAAAGACATCAGAATGAACGTTAATTCAAATCTATTAGTTACTTCATGTGATGTTAATTTGACTGATGAAAATATAATGTGTTTGAGGATAGAAGTTTTATAATTATAGCGTTTTGTCGATTTAATATTTTGTAATAATTTTAAGTTTTATTATTAATCTAGTTGTTGTTGTTTTTATTATAAGAGCCATTAAAATATAAATTTTATTTCAACATATATTTTTCTTCATAATTTAAATTTCTGAATCTGATTTTGAAGAGGAGAACCCCCTGTGGCTCAGTCTCCCGGCAGACAGGGGGCGCACGCGCTCTTTACACCGTCAGCCCGGGCCTTTATTTGAGGCGGACCTCTGGTGTTTTATTACAGCTGAATAATTAATAAAGCTCTTAACAGAGTTACTGATGTTTCTGTGTCTCATGGGGAACTGTTTCATTAGAGTAAGAAAAAAAAAAAAATCAGGTAATTTAAAGTTAATATGTGTGTGTGTGCGTGTAAACTATTCTGGTTTATATAAAACAAAATCTATTTCTAAAATGTTCTTTGTAGCAAAAAATCATAGCTATTTACTGGTCAAAAACACTTAAACTTAAAAACATATATAAACAGCAGTTATCCAATACAGTAGGATTATTCTGTATTTCATCTGTATCGTATAATTAGAAAATGCGCTCCTTCATTAATGAGGAATGCTGCTCTGAATAGACTGCATGACAGATGGTGGCATCACTGTCACCTTGGCAACCGTTGGCATTAAGCTCTGGATTTCATTTGAAATAGAGGAAGAGGCCAGCAGCAAACGCGTGCGCCTCTTAAATTGGTCCCCGGGGACCCGCAGGCGCGTGCTTCATGGGCTGGCTTTCATATGTCTGTCACATTAAGGAGGAGGAGGAAGAGATGGGGGATCTGCATGGGCTGGGGTCCCTCCACCTTCAGTGATTTATGAGGTCACCTGAGGTTGTCGAAACCCTCACTGAAGCCTTGTTGCTTATGACTTGATCTGAAATCTCAACAGCATCGTGCTGTTTGGTGACGCTTTCAAATAGGACCCCATTTCCTTTTCCAACAGGTCTTGTGCTCTTAATAAATGCAGAAAAGTCTCTGAAGAATTCATACCTCGTTGTGAGTTTTAGGTGGTTTTGGGGCCTTAAATGGTTCAGGGAATTATATAAATCTTGTTTTCTCTGGATGCGGATGTGTTATGTTTTGACATAGATGTACACTTAAAATATACAGGTTGTGGCAGCTAATATATAAATGGCATTTAAGGAAAGATTTTGAAGGTTAGGCTAAACATTTTGAATTAGAAAGCAAAAACAAAAAAGTGTTGTAATGACCCCTGCTCTCTCCTTCATCCCCAGAAACTGCAGACGCTTCAGAGTACTTCCTCTCTGTTCTGACGCTCTAGAGAAGCTGTGCTTTCTCTGACGGCAGACAAATAGTTCTCCATTTTTCTCTGGTCCCTGTCTCCTTGGAAACAAAGAGAATGCATTTCCTCAGCTCAAATATGTACCGAGAAAGCAGCAGGGCAATGAGAAAACAGGCGTTTCCACAGTGAATAATCACAGGAGAGATTTCCTCCATTATCTTTCTGAAAGGGGAACAACTATTGATGTCATTATTCAGCCATAATACAGATATTTTCCCATCTCTGGTTTATGGAGAGTCGTTCTGGAATGTCTTTGAAGTATGAGATGTAAATTAATTACTGTGCACTCTTTATTTTATTCAGCTTGCCATGATTGTGCTCGTCCCCCATGCACATGTTATTAATTTCAATTTAACATACACATAATTTGTTTTCAGTATTACATTTAAACACCCCAAATGTTTGATGAGTGCTATGTTATATTAAAATAGTTTATAGCTTAGTAATAGTAATAATTGTTTTGTTTTATGTAACAGCCACATGCTTTGATTTGTAGCGCACTGTAGTGAAAGATGATGCCATTATTATTTATACAGGCTACAAGAACCAAACAGAACCTTAATTTTGATATTATGAGGTCCTTGAGGTTCTTACATTGTTTCAGTGGACTCTGTCAGTTGATTGGCTCATCTAAGGTCATGTGATCTGTACTCATTGTTGGATTTACAGTAGCTTTGCTAAACTTCTGCAGGAGTATTGATTCCAGCACCACATTATAACACAGTCTGCACACCCAAAGACACTTATGAAATAGCTTCTAAACAACTAAGATATTATTACTTATTCAATAAAACACAGAGATTAAAGAAGAACATGTTTTCCAGATATAAAGACACCTTTATTCTCGGCGCTGAGCTGGTGTGAGTGTGTTGGGGCGGGTGTTGACAGCACCAATGAGGACATGGTTTGTTAAACGTGATGAAAAGAGCAGCTTGGAGAGACTGCAGACAGATGAAGGATACTGCGGAGCAGACGAACACTGAAGGACAAACCTATAATGACTTTAACTGAGCTCAAAATGTGTTTTACATCTATTAATATTAAAACAAAGGTATATTCAATCTTTTTTTTATTATTATTAAAACATCTGCAGAAACAGTAATTAATATAAGACTGATATATTATTATAAAAGACATTGAATAAGTCATTTGAGCAGCAAAATCTATCAGACAGTATACTAAAACATCTCCCTGACCTCTGTAGATCAGAAATGTTTCTTCATCTGACTTGCAGATGTCATTGAAGTCATATCTTCTGTAGCATTTGGTTTGTGAGTAATAGCAGAATTACTCAGATGTTGGTTTAATTAGCACTTGCTCTGTTTGTAATATCTGCTGATCAGACGTTCGCACCTCCATCACTCGTGTGTTCTCACTTCTGCACAAGAGCACAGAGAGGAAGAGAAAACTTAATGAAAGTCAGATCACTATTTATCTTGTGCTGAGACTCATCCCAGCCTAAATTCACTGGGGTACATTCTTAAAAATAAAGGAACCAATGGAGCCTTTGATTCCACTGCTTGAATGTCTGTGTGTTCCCCAGTCACTAAATTCAGAGTTCCCAAATCACTACATTCCTGCTCCTGGAGGGACAATGTCCTGCAAAGTTTAATTGATTACATGTAAGTGCAAACTGGTGAAATTATACCTAGGTTCACAGGTTCTTTGCCCGTTCAGTCTTAATGGTAAATTAACTTTTCTTGCTGTCCTCGAAGAAGGGGTTGATCTTGAGACTCGGGTTGAGCTCAGAGTTAACCCCCTTTAACATTATTATATAAAAAGTCAAAGTATGGAATAGTAGCAGAAATTGGGAAGTGGAGGAATGGCAGAATAATTGTCACTGGGACGGCTCAGTGTCTGCTCCTAATATAAACTAATGATGATCGGCAGGACGGAGTGAACAGGCTCCTCCTGGACCTATGTTTGGAGCTTCATTTGTGGTCCCTGTTCGCACTTGGTCCTTGTTTTCAGATGAGCCTTTGTGTCTAAATCGTGCCCATGATCTCTTAAAATGCTGTGCAACTCACTAGATCTTGGCGAATGTTTTAACAAAATTGCTTATTTCAACTGAGTGACCGTCAACTGAGACAAATTAAAAATGTAGAGTCAAACATCCGTCCAAAATGCAATGCAAGCAATGCACAGTTACACCATCATTCATTCTCTAGTGACTTTTTATTTCGAGTCAGTCCTGACGCTTTTCATCCCTTTACATTTTTTTCTCCCTGGTCTCATCTAAATAACATTTTACTCAAAGGCTGTGTGTGTGTGTGTGAAAGAGAGAGAGAGAGAGTGTGTGTGTGTGTGAGAGAGAGAGAGAGAGAGAGAGAGAGAGAGTGTGTGAGTGTGTGTGTGTGTGTGTGTGTGAGAGAGAGAGAGAGAGAGAGAGAGAGAGAGAGAGAGAGAGAGAGGGCTGTAGCGTTCATTAAAATCTAAGCCTGTCATACACATACATGCACAGATCCCATCTGCCGAGGGTCATCTCTGAATAGGAGAGTCGGCCCCTGGGGACGTGTTGGCCCTTCTCAGTGTGTGCTTAAGCAGATTTGGCTCCTGCTCTTTCACTCGCTGTCTGTCTCCCTCTCCTGTCTTTCTCTGAAAGTCGCCCTCTCCTCTTAATCACTGTCAAAGTGAGAGGTGAGAGGCTTTGAGTCACACCTGAGTCCCAGCCCGGACCAATATCACAAAGGAAATCTCAGTTGTTTCTCCTAGACAGGAATAAGACTTTTTTCAGACGTCTCTTGCTTCCCAGAATATTCTTCTGAGGATAAAGACACCGTTCTCCCATGTGTTATGTTTCAACAGGGATCTAGAACTGAGCTTTTGCAGACTCCGCCTCAAAATCCAGTGGCAGCATTTTGCATTGTGAGTCCATGTGCACAGTAATGTGTATTAAGGAAGTAAACAGGGTTCGTTTTAATTTCACAGTAGCACAGACTTAGTTACTTAACTGCATATTTGTGGTAGGTACCTCCATTTTATCTCTTTCCAGGATGGACGATGAATCCTAAATAATCCACTGCTGGTCTCCACAGAGCAGATTTGGCAATGCAGGGAGAAAAAAACATACTGTCAGACTCAGATCCCACGGCATCAGCAAGACTGAATTATTTTAAGATGGTGTGAAGAGCAGGGTGGTAGAAGGGGGAAGGGATGAGGAAAAGTGTTGAGAACTGATGAAATATTCATTTAGTTTTGTGTGTGCAGTCGTGCCATACTACCAGACACCAGGCTTTTTTTGGACTCGTTTCACCTGCTAACCTGTCAGACTCCAAACACAGGGATGTCAGCCAGCATTTGTGAAACGTGTGCAGCAGAGAAACTGAAGTTCATCATCCTGTGTGTGGGGTGGAGTAATTTAAAACCTAATTACATGAATAAATGCCTCAGGCATCACTAGTTCATAAACATGTCAGAGAGGAGCAACTGGCCAGCACTTTCATAAGATGAGAAACCGGGCTCATATTCCCAAGGAAACTCATTTAGCACAACACAGATTGATCAGTTACATTGTATTAATGTATCAAGTAATTGAATAAATTGATTGTTAATATATAAGAAAATATTTTTTTTTGTGTAAAGGTAGTTTTTTTTAGTTAGCACTTGCATTTACTGTTTACTCATTCGTGACTGCAGGTTTAGCTGAGAACATCATATTAGTTCACAGACTGATTGGGCAAACCTTACTTCTGCCTCTCTGCATGAAAGCATACATCTGATGAACCCCCCCTTGCAATAACTGTTTAAGGGAGAGTTAAGTCGTGTTGGGAGGGGTTCACGGAAATAATTGTGTTTGGATCCTGGTGTCCCTTGAGTCCTGCAGAGGTTTGGTCATTACATACACATTCTGGATGCTGATTAGAGCCCCACGGCCCCTAGAGATGCTGGGATACCCTTCAACACCTGCTGCCCCGGGCTCAGCACTGGATCAAACTCATTTATTACACACACACACACACACACACACACACACGTTCATTGGATGCATTAGTCTTTGTTTGATCAAAAATAGAATAGCAATTCCAAAATGGGCAATATCCTAAGTTGAACCTTTCTGTATACACCATCACAAATACTGTAGATTTATACTGAGTAGACCAATAGGCGTTTTGGTGGTTTAAAGCTGATGGGAGTCATGTGGGTGGATTTGTCACGGAGGCAATTGGCATGACACGTGTCATCGGTGGGCTGTGGGAAAACACGTTCCGGTCGGCTGGTGACAGCTATGTGTGTCCTGTCACATTAGCACACGCCACAGAGGAAGCCAGCCCAGGTCATTAAAGTGAGACGGCCCATCCTTTATTTACAACACAGCACGTCTGCTTACTGTTGCCTAGTCAAGAGAGCTGAGATGAAAGATAAAGGGATGATTTTGAAGATATTTTAACCTGTATGCTGACTGTTTAACTGGCTACTGGAATATATATATATATATATATATATATATATATATATATATATATATATATATATATATATATATATATATATATATATATATATATATATATATATATATATATATATATATATATATATATAACAATAATTTTGTTTTATTAGTATACTTAATTGGTTTCCAATAAAATAATTAGATTATATATATATATATATATATCAGAATCAGAAAGAGCTTTATTGCCAATTATGCTTGCGCATACAAGGGATTTGTTTTAGTGACATTAGCTTCCAGTACACAGAGACAACAACACACAGACAAACAAAAATTTGGCAAATAAATAAGTGTATAAATAATTGAGATACAGTGCTATAAATGATAATGGAATAGGATTGGGTAAAATGCAGGGATGTACTAGGATGGAGGAGTAACAAATAAATATAAGGACATTGCACATTTTTATTGCATAAGCATAAGTATAAGTGGGGAACATTAAACTGTTCATGAGGTAGATTGCCTGGGGGAAGAAACTGTTCTTGTGCCTTGCTGTTCTGGTGTTTGCGGCTCTGAGACGCCGGCCAGATGGCAAAAGTTCAAAGATGGGGTGACTTGGATGTGAGGTATCCAGAGTGATTTTCTGAGCCCTTTTCCTCACTCTGGATGTATATAATTCTTAAAGGGTGGGCAGAGGAGCACCAATAATCCTTTCAGCAGTCCGAACAGTTCTCTGTAGTCTTCTGATGTCTGATTTTGTTGCTGAGCCAAACCAGACAGTTATTGAGGTACACAGTACAGACTCAATGACGGCTGAGTAGAACTGTTTCAGCAGCTCCTGTGGCAGGTTAAACTTCCTCAGCTGGCGAAGGAAATACAACCTTTGCTGGGCCTTTTTCACAATGGAGTCAATATGAATGTCCCACTTCAGGTCCTGAGAGATGGTGGTTCCCAGGAACCTGAATGACTCCACTGCAGTCACAGTGCTGTTCATGATGGTGAGTGGGGGGAGAGCAGGGGGGTTTCTCCTGAAGTCCACGATCATCCCCACTGTTTTGAGGGTGTTAAGCTCCAGGTTGTTAAGACTGCACCAGACAGCCATCTGCTCAACCTCTTGTCTGTAAGTAGACTCATCACCGTCCTGGATGAGGCCGATGACTGTAGTGTCATCTGCAAACTTCAGGAGCTTGACAGAGGGGTCTTTAGAGGTGCAGTCGTTGGTGTAAAGGGAGAAGAGCAGAGGGGAGAGAACACATCCCTGAGGGGCACCAGTGTTGGTGGAGCAGCTGTTTGACATAAATTTCCTCAGTCTCACTAACTGCTGCCTATCTGTCAGAAAGCTGGTGATCCACTGACAGATAGAGCTAGGAACAGAGAGCTGGGTCAGTTTGGTCTGGAGGGCTGTTGGGATGATGGTGTTGAAAGCCGAACTAAAGTCCACAAACAGGATCCTCACATAAGTCCCTATCATGTTAATTGCATCATCCACGGACCTGTTTGCTCGGTAAACAAACTGCAGGGGGTCCAGTAAGGGTCCAGTGATGTCCTTCACATAAGCCAGAACCAGTTATATATTAATATTTTTATAAAGTATATAAAAAATACTTTAGTTATATATTTATATTTTATATAAGTTATATATTTATAACTTATATAAAATAAGTTGTAAAATAACTTGTATAATAAGTTATATAAACTAAGTTATAACTTATTTATAACTTATATTCCAGTTATATATTTATATTTTTTCATATATATATATATATATATATATATATATATATATATATATATATATATATATATATATATATATATATATATATATATATATATATATATATATATATTATTATTATTATTATTATTGTTATTTTATTTTTTTTACTGATTGAGATATTAAGATTTAGATGATCTTTTATTGTTCTTTGTTTTGTGGAGTTCTGGTCTAGATTTTAATCTTTGGAGTAGGTATTGGTCTAGATGTTCGGAAGTATGCTATTGGTCTAGGCTTTAGTCTTTGGGGGTCTGCTATTGGCCTAGATACAGTTTTTGGAGATCTGGTATTGGTCTAGATTTTAGCCTTTGGTGGTCTGGAATTGATCTAGATTTTTGGTGGTCTACTGTTGGTCTAGGCTTTAGTATTTGGTGGTCTAGATTTGGTCTAGGCTTTGGAAGGTCTGTTATTGATCTAGTTTTGTAAAGGTCTGCTATTGATCTAGGTATTAGTCTTTAGGGTATGGTATAGTCTAGGTTTTAGTTTTTGGGGGTCTGGTATTGGTATAGGCTTTAGTCTTTGGGGGTCTGGTATTGGTCTAGGATTTAGTCTTTGGGGGTCTGGTATTGGTCTAGGATTTAGTCTTTGGGGGTCTGGTATTGTTCTTGACTTTAGTTTTAGGTGGTCTGAAATTGATCTAGATTTAGGGTAGTTTGTTGTTTGTCTAGACTTTAGTCTTCGGGGGTCTGCTATTGCTCTAGGTTTAGTTTTTGGTGGTCTGGTATTGATCTAGATTTAGGGGAGGTTTGCTGTTTGTGTAGGCTTTAGTCTTCAGGGGTCTGCTATTGGTCTAGATTTTAGTCTTTGAGGGTCCAGTATTGGTCTAGGCTTTAATCTTTGGGGATCCGGTACTGGTCTAGGCTTTAGTCTTCAAGGGTCTGCTATAGGTCTAGACTTTAGTCTTCAGGTGTTTGCTATTAGTCTAGGCTTTAGTTTTCGGGGGTCTAGTATTGGTCTAAGTTTAGTTTTGGGGGATCTGGTATTGGTCCAGATTTTAGCTTTTGGTGTTCTGGAATTGATCTAGATTTTTAGGGGTGTACTGTTGGTCTAGGCTTTAGTATTTGGTGGTCCAGTTTTGGTCTAGGCTTTACAAGGTCTGTTATTGATCTGGGTTTGTTAAGGTCTGGTATTGGTCTAGGTATTAGTCTTTGGGGTACAGTGTAGTCTAGGCTTTAGTCTTTGGGGGTCTGGTATTGACCTAGATTTGTGGGGGTCTGCTGTTGGTCTAGACTTTAGAAGGTCTGATATTGATCTGTTTTTCTAGGTCTGATATTGGTCTAGGCTTTAGTCTTTGGGGTCCTGTACTAGTCTAGATTTTAGTCTTTGGGGGTCTGGTATTGGTCTAGACTTTACTCTTTTGGGGTCCAGTTTTGGTCTAGGCTTTAGAAGGTCTGTTATTGATTTGGGTTTGCTTTTGTTTTAGTCTTTGGGGGTCTGGTATTGGTGTGGGTCTTAGAGAGAATGGCAGAAGACTGATTTGGGGATGGTATTGGTTAGGATGGTCTTTAATTCTGTTCTATACTCTCATAGCAAATAACAAATTAAAGGCCAGCAAGCTCAGCAGTCTGTTCAAGGGGTTTAAAATGATATTGATTAGTGATTCATTCCCATCTAATTTGCTGGTGATAATTTGTCCCTTGTAGGTCATTCACCTTAATCAGGTCCACTGGTGTAATGAGTCAAATCTATTGACTCTGACTACATATAAGGTTTACACACTAGAGAAATCCTGACGCAGTGTTTGATGGATATTAAATAAAATTTATGGATGTACATTACAGGAAGCATGATGGAGCGTTACTTTCACAAACCTTTGCACATGTTCCTGTCTCATTAAAAGTTTTAAAAAGCATACATTTTATGGAAATAATGCTTTAAAATAATAAATTTAAGTGCAAACTGAATGTAATTGATTGAATATTTAATTGCATGGTATATATGCATACTGTATTGTAGTTTCAGATTTAATGCAAACTTTTGCTAAACTTTGATGTTTGTAAGAGAAACAAACAAAGGGACAAAAATGTCTGTTAGATGTTCACAAAAAGAGACGCAACAATTTTAAATCAATGCCCAGGATGATTTTAATGACTATATCATGCAAAAATAATCATCACACTTTATAAAGAACATCAACTCTTATCTTTTCAAAACCAAAAAATTGCCTTTAAATTTTGGTCCACCAGTCGCAAAAATGAAAGGAAAGACATAATAATAATAATGTCTTGTTTGGAATAATCGAATATAAAATCACACTTAGTAAGCAATTCATACAATTTAACACTTTTTGACATCAACAAATCGCTTGTTTGACACAACAATAGAATATAACAATCACTTGTGCACTTCAGTCTCAGGCAAGAGGCCATGAAAAGAGCTTTAAGTTTGTGATAAATTCATCACACAATATCTAGAAAACATCTAGCTGAGTTGCAGAACAACGTAAAGCATGGCTCAGATCCCAACCTCTGAAATGGCCTTGTATTTTCTGACCAGAACGAACATAAGCTGATTCTGATGCTTCAATAAGACTCTCCAACCATAAATAACTCCATAAACCAGACACAATTCAGATTTGATGAATGAATTAGATATTGAATATAACAAGATTGCTGATGTTATCAGTAAATTATTGCAGTACATGTTTTTAATAGTTTTTTTTTTTTTTTTAAGACTTTGACACATCATCTTTTATTACTGCTGGTTGACTAAACACTGGTTTGTGTCATGAATGGAGGATCAGAGTGAATCTCACAAAGACGTGCACGTTTCTAAGAAAATCAAGCTGTAGGGCCATTATTATGGTTCATTTATTTATGGTTTATTTATTTATTATTTTGACAGCAATGTGGTATTGATAGTATTTTTTGCATTGTGGTAAACCATTTTTTTGGCATTACTGTAATGAGAATTTGGGGCTAAATGTGCTTGATTGTAATAAATGCATTAAAAAAATAAACTTAAATGGTCCTAAAAGCTTAATTTTCTTAATGCAATATAAAATTCCTTGTTTATTTTCTTTTGTTTCATTAATGAAATAGAACCTGCACATCCTAACAGGTTTTGTGAAATTCACTCATCATTTTACATCAGCTTTGCATGGCAACACTTAAATACTTCAGATTATCAGGATTTGACCATATGTTTGGAATGATCATCACAATATACACATCGACCGGACAGCCTTGGTCTAATGACAGTTTCTATGATAAATATGGCCCAATAAGAACATTAAGCACAGATATCACTGACCCAGATTCACAACATTCTCACAGAAACAGTAAACCCATGTCAAAACACTTACTTAAGATAGGAATGACTTGTTTTCCCAAATAACAACATGTCAGTGCATTCAAAGTATCTTAGAAAATGTCATTGTTGTTTCAAACTGAACATTTTAAATGAAGACCAGCTTAATACCACTTAAAATACAGAACTGTATTGCCAAGCACACACTTGAATGTATTGTCGATGTAACTATAGCTGAACAAAACTTATACAAGATTGCACTTTAAAAAGTTTTCAAGTGTACTTTAGGAAGTTTTAATATTTAAAGGTTCATCAGTATATTTCACACTTATTTTAATACACGTCATCTTTCAGATTTGTGCTATTTTAGATTCTTTCTGCATCAAATAGTAATAGTAAATGTCTATTTTGCACTACCTTCTAGGTTTATGTCCCAAATAAAGGGACTAGTGTATAATGTGTAATATAGTACACGCACATTATGATAAACAGCATTCTTTGCAGGTTTAAGTTATAATATAGTTAACCCAAATTTTGCATATTTTCTGTAAGGTCAATGGCAAGAGCTCTGTAAACCAGAGTGAAACACTTTTTTCTTTTGAACAAAACTGCATTCATCTAAACTATACCCATTGCAGCTCTACTCTAATTGGTCCTGACTAATGAAACTGAACTACTCTTCTGCTAAAGATATAGTAGAAGACACGAAACTAAAACAAAGCTAGTTTAAACCCGCATCAAAAGAAACAGCCAAGACCTGTGCTTTGATTACAGATGTCTGTGCTATTAAGTATTGTCAGCTGATTAAATGTCATAAACCACAGTAATAACTGAACATATCTGTATAAGGAAACATTTACATAGACATATATATTCTTTATATAATCCTAAATATGACTTTTTCATTAAATTATCAGTATATTCTCATTTATATCTTTGAATATTATTATTATGCCCTCTTAAATATCTTCTCTATTCACTTTAGATTGGATAAAGACTCTTTTCAAAAATGACTCTGATAGCTATGCTTATGCACAGTCTATCTGTCTTTATTCCTTCTATCTCTTTCTATCTAAGAGTACCCGTCTCTTCTATACGTCTGCTCGGCATCCTCCTGGATGTATTCTTCGGTTTTCTCCCAGCCTTTCGCCCATCCCCCGTTCAGCTGGGTCGTGGCCCCGTATGTTTTGGCGGGGCCCCCAAGAGCGGCCTGGGCTCCGAAAGGAGCGTGGCTCATCGTGATGTCACCGGTCTCCTCCGCTAACTCATCTTCATCGATGAAGCCACACTTCTCATCGCTGGTCTCCTCCGGATCGGCCCACGGCTGCTTCTCGCCAGATGCAAAAATCCCGTAGAAGATCACACCGCCGTAATGCACCAGCGCGGCGATCAGGAACACGTTCTGCCATTCCTCACGAGTCTGACGGACGAGAATAGACAAACTCAGGAATGCAGTCTTTGATATGTTTAGAGTGATATTCGTGTCTACTGCTCATCTCAAACTGACTGTGCACTTCCTACAATATTTGAAAAACAGAATGCAAACAATATGCGTCACGCAAAAAACATTTTGGATTTTCTACGCTGCATGTATGTTGTAACGTTTGATGAGGCTCCAGTCCACCAGAGGGAGCCTTCACCTGAATATTGAACTCTGCCATTTCCTGTTCCTGCCACATCATTTCGTGTCTTGTCATTTCCTGTCACCCTGTATATAATAGTGATGGGAAGTTCGATTCTTTTCCGCGAACCGGTTCTTTCAGACGGTTCGATTCAATAAACCGGTTGAAAAAAACGGTTCATCGGTTCTTTCACGCTCAACGTAATGACGTCATTGGCGATAACGTAATGGTGTCACGTCTATCAAACATTCAAATATATAAAGTCAGTAATCATAACTTTAGTCAGTTAAAACCTCACAATCATGAAAAGTTTACATTTGAGTTTTGAAACAACACCTAAATACAGTAACAGCAATAATGTGCATATGAGGATTTAAGTCTTGAAGATATAAAGTAAATAAATTAGGTGTCATCAGCGCAGAAACCATGATCCACTTACTAAACATAATCCATTGCGATGTATTTGTTATTAAATGAACTTACGTTTCGCCAGATTGCCCTTCATCCAAGCCCTCGAAATACCCGCGCTCATAACATTACTAGTACAGAATCAGAATCAATCACCAAAAGAATCCCTTCGGTTCAGACATGCTGTCAGTCAGTTGGCTTCACGCTGAATCACGCATGCGCAGTATCATCAGTTCATCGGTTCTCAAATCGGACGCGTCCGACAGAAACGATTCTCGGTTGAGTGTACTGGTGATCCGAAAACCGAAGCAACCGGTTCTTGACTCGAGAACGAGAACTGCTCCAGCAGTGGGCGTGTTTGTTCATTATCTGGCTCGGCTCGGTGTTCATCTTCAGTTCGGTCTTCACAGCATTTCATTCAGTGTACTGTTTGAGTAAATGGATTACCCCGGGATATTGGTTTATTCTGACTCAGAGGGAGTGACAGTTACGTTAAAAAAGTTAACAGCTTAAGTAATTTGTGGATTAATGCTTATTGGAGACGTGAACCGTTTCAAACGATTCAGTTCGATTTGGTGAACTGGTTCAACCGGTTCACTAAGAAGAACCGGTTAAATTGAACGATTCGTTCATGAATCGGCCATCACTAGTATATAAGTCATTTGTTTGCACTGCCATTTTGCGAAGTATTGCCAGTTCTCTGCCTTACTAAGCGTTATTTCATTGTTCCATTGTTGATACTTGTTATGATCTTTGCTTTTGCTCTTTTGACTCAGGTTTTTTGGATTACTGTTTTGGATTTGTCTGCCAGTGGATTGTTTTGCCTGTGTTTTGACCCAAGCCTGTGACCTGACCACGAGTTGTGAATATTGTTTGGATTTTATGCTCAGATCCTATAATAAAGACCCGCTTATGGAATCCACTCAGCCTAAATCCTCGTTAAATATGTTTAGTACTTGGAAATGTTGTTTCGCCTTTTTTTTTTGTTCCAATTTGTAAAACCTGATGTGAAATAAAGAGATGATAAAAACATGGCTGATAAAGCTATCGTTGGTCAAACTGGAAATGTCAGGTTGAGTATCGTATCGTATCGTTTCGGTCGTATCCTGCACATTTTGTCATATGTATAGCAGGTGTGCTAATGCAAAGCATGGTAGCAGTAAATGTGTTTTTAATTGTAATGTATAATTGTATTGTATATTGATACACAATTTTCTAAGGCTTCTAAATTACCAGTATGAGCAAAAGCTTGCTGAAAAACAAACTGTTTGCAATCTACTACAGTCTTCTGTTGACTGATTGATTGTCTATACTTTTTTCAGCAAGTGAGTATTTGCTGTTAAACCTTTAATGATTTTTATGAAGTATCCCTTATTTGCTGCTGTGGCCTTTGGCGTGCTTAGTTGGGGACGCTTCGTTTCCAGTGATTTCTTGATTGCAAAGATACTATTTATACTGGACTGAGCTGGATGATGACATCACTGAATTCAATGATGAACTGCCTTTAACTAAAAAATTAGTGTTTACTAATTTCTCATTTTTCTAACTATTGTGTAAGTAAAGCCAGCAATATGTGATAATGAAAGTTTAGGATTCCTCACCTTGTTTTTGGTCATAGCTCCTACAATGAGAGGGCAGACCATGCCAGAAAGAGTGCCCACTCCATTAGAGATACCCATCAGGATGCTGGCGTACCTCGGCGCGATGTCCAAGTGGTTGACATTAAAACCTTGAAGAGGGACGGGATAAAGAAGAAAATCAGAAATATATTAGGAGACATTTTATTTTATTCTATTTGATTTGATTTGATATTGTTGAATGCAACCCAGACAGCAAGCAGTTTTAGCCCAGAACCGTCCCACATCTGGCCCGCGTGAAATCCATGCGGGCCAAATGTGGGCCAGATCAAAAAATGTGATTTCAAAACTTGAAGTCTGTATCCCGTGTCTCACCTGATATAGCAAAGCCACTAAAACCAACAGCTAGCACCAGAAACGAGATGGCCACACCTTTACTGTGAGAGAAACCAACCACTAACAGCAGAGTGGCCTCCATTCCAAACCCTACAATCAGATGAAGTGTGGGTCAAAGGTCAAACCATAATGTTTCCTATTAATTCCAAACACAAGATACATTTAACCTAATGATATAATCTTTCTCTTACCTCCGCAATTCATGATTTTCCTGACAGTGGTGGTGGATAAGATGTTTCTACTGCGCAGGAAGTCAGCCAGTTGGCCGCCGATTGGCACAATGATGGTCATGACCAGGTGGGGCAGAGCGGAGAGCATACCGACCTGACAACACCACAGGGGGATAGTGATTAAGAATTTAGACAAATATGAGTTATGAATTCAAAAACTGAAGAATCGCTGAGCCACACTTAAATTTATTGGTGATTTTTAGGACTTTTAAGAAAAGCAATGTGCTTAATTGTATTGTGTGCACCTGTAGTGTACTTTGAATCTTAAAAGTATATTTTAAAAAAAATTGAAATTACATATAAAGATGCACTTATGTCCTTATAAAGTGGGACAAAATCACAGTGCAACAAAATGTATTTAGTATAAATTAAAGCTTTTTAAGTTAATTAAATTGTATTGTACTTCTTCCAGTCCTTTTTCACAAGGGCTGTACAGATTAAAAGTGCTTGTGTCGCAAATGCAAGCTTATTTGCACATATTCCTCACACAAATGTATCATATACTGTAGCTTCATAAGGAGTAAACTGTAATGAACAAGTCATATGGAGTACTTGTGTCTTTTGGAAGTAAAAAATATTTATATTTTTCCATTTTCATTGCACAAATGACAGCGGCTCAGAAATTATGCACACTTTCTCCTACAGAGTTGGATGTAAAAACCTGTCATTTTCTCTCTTTTCTCTCAAATAAAACAATGCAAGCCTTTATAATGCTATTTGATTAGCACACTTGGTACAAAATGTGTGGCTCAAAAATAGCTCAAATATACTATACTAAATACAAAGATAATACTCGATCACTACACTGAAATCCTAAACGAGTCCTGAATAATAAAACCACAAAACATGTCCAATCTCCCATGCTGCACTATGAGGCAGTTCTGACCAGCAGAATCAAACAGGGGTTCAATTACACCTGTCAGACCTGCAGGATTTATGTCACTCTTTTAGCTCAGGAGTCGACGATCAATAACAATGTCAGGCTTTATTTATGAATGCCACTGTGAGCACACATTTCTGAATGCCTGCCATCTCAAATACAATCCAATACGGACGACTCAATGCATGACAGCAGTGAATGAGGGTCAAACACAACAGACAGTGACGATTCAAATGAGCCCTGAGAAACAATTGCACATGAGACCAATTCATACAGCAAATACAAACACACAATGACATGCCTGAGATCTGATTAAATCAGTTTAGCTGTGTCTCTCACCTTACTGATTTCAAAGCCAAACACTTCTTCAAAGTACGCTGGCTGACTGATCAGCAGCAGATAGAAGGTCCAGCTCCTGCAGAAGTTGGCCACGATGATTGCATAGACCGGCATGGAGGTGAAGAACTTCCTCCAGGGCGTCTTGAATTTCTGAAGAAAAAAAAGAAACAAAAAAGTTAACAATTGAGATGAGAAACTCTATAGGACTAAAAATGTTTTGGAAGGAACAAATAGATAGCAAAAATAAAGATGCTACCAGTTCCTGGTCATCCAACCATCCTTTCATCCATCCACCCACCCACCCATCCATCCATCATCCATCCATCCATCCATCTATCCATCCATCATCAGTCCATCCATCCATCCATCCATCCACTCATCCATCCATCCATCCATCCATCCATCTATCCATCCATCCATCATCCATCCATCCATCCATCATCCACCATCCACCCATCCATCCATCATCCATCCACCCACCCACCCATCCATCCATCCATCCATCCATCATCCACCATCCACCCATCCATCCATCATCGGTCCATCCATCCATCCACTCATCCATCCATCATCCATCATCCATCCACCCACCCACCCATCCATCCATCCATCCATCCATCCATCCATCCATCCATCATCCATCCATCCATCCATCCATCCATCCATCATCCACTATCCACCCATCCATCCATCATCGGTCTATCCATCCATCCACTCATCCATCCATTATCCATCCATCCATCCATCATTCATCCATCCACCCACCCATCCATCATCCATCCACCCATCCATCATCCATCCATCCATCCATCCATCATCCACTATCCACCCATCCATCCATCATCGATCCATCATCCACCTATCCATCCATCAACCATCCATCCATCATCCACCCATCCATCTATCCATCATCCACCCATTCATCCATCATCCATCCATCATCAACCCATCCATCTATCCATTTATCCATCTATCCATCATCCATCCATCCATCATCCATCATCCACCCATCCATCCATCCATCCATCCATCCATCCATCCATCATCCATCCATACATCCATCATCCATCATCCACCCATCCATCCATCCATCATCCATCCATCCATCATCAATCCATCCATCCATCATCCATCCATCTATCCATCAACCACCCATTCATCCATCATCAATCCATCCATCCATCATCCACCCACCCACCCACCCATCCACCCATCCACCCATCCATCCATCCATCCATCCATCCATCCATCCATCCATCCATCTATCCAGGTCCATTTGATTATTAAAAAGCTCAAATCAATAAGAAATATTATTACTATAACTTTTGATAAATGTAATGCATCCTGAGCATATTCATTTCTTTCAAAATGGCCTTCACACTAATAGACATGGACTAACACCCAGAAAACCCCAAATGTGTTTTCATGGGACCTTCAGATGTGTCTGTTTAAAGCACACTGAGAACGTACCTCAGACGCCCCCAGTAGATTAGCACTTTCTCCAATACTCTCCTCTATGTAAGTCCTCTCTTCATCTGTAATAGTGGGATGATCTGCTGGGCTCTCATAGGAAACCAGAATCCAAAACATGTACCAGACGATCCCAAAACACCCTGTAACCCAATGGAGAGACAGTAAGAAAAGTGAAGGAATCATTCACCCAAAAAAGAAAAGTCTGTTATCATTTCAGAAGTTCACAGTGAAGATTATAAGCCCACCGTATATGTAGAAGACAGAAGACCAGCCTGAGTACTGCACTAATATTCCAGCCAGCGGCATGGCCACCACAGCGCCCGCGTACGAACCTGAAACAGGGGGTTACAGCTTTTATTCTGGGAATTCTGTTTTATGTGGGCATTTAAAAAGGGAAATCGTATTTACCGCAAAAAGATGTGGTTGCTAAGCGACTTCTCTCCAGGGGCGGAGCCCACTTGCTCCAAATCCCATGGCATGCTGGGTAGGTCACACCCTGGACACACACAGAAACGTCAAACCATCACCTTAATTGATCAAAAAAGTGTCAAATAATTGCCTTTATTGATATGTTTTTGAATTACACAGTCCTGCATTGCTGAAATAAATCCAGTGCTTCTTTCTTAATTTTTATTTATTTATTTATTTATTGCCACAAACTATTTATTCAATTCTCAGATGATTTTCACATGAATATGAATAATTCTTAAAAGATCTTAATTGAAGATGTGATTTTATGCTGAATCCTGATTCTTTTTACAGTCATTTGCAGATTGTAATGATTCATCTTTATAATACTTAGTGGCTCAGTGGTAGAGCAATGCCTATATTTTTTAATAGTCTTTATTCTTATTTAATGAAAAAACTGAACGTCATGTAAAAATTGTATTGATATTTTTTAAATTAGCATCATCAGATTAGATATTTTCAGGCCTTTTTTCACATCAGCAGGGATGTGTTATATAAATGAGATCATATATTTGCATATATGTTATAAATTTACATTCATTATGTAATGAATTATTTAAAATCATTCATGGAATGTCTTACATGGGTCATAAAAAAACAGAGAAATCGAACCTTTAGCAAATGAACACATAGAATGCATTTCAAATAAGGATTAATGATCCATGCAGACTTGCACAAACGCAGTCTGATCAGATCTGATTCACCACAAACACACTAATGCCCCCATTAAATCTTCATTAGCAGCTAATTGGCACACATTCAGTCACTGAAAGACACAAATTGCTGCGGCCAGCTTAGGAGAGCACATCCACGGAGCTAATGTCAATACACACAACACAAGCTACTGTGCTTACAATAAAACCTCAACTGGCGTTTAATTCATGTACAGTTGACACTCATCGTGAACAACAGTAGAGAACAGCAGACGAGCAGCACACAGACAAAGGCAGCAAGCAGCTGCTAAAACTCTTTCAGTGTTCATTCTTCAGTGACTTTTGTTTGAATAAGAGATGACATCACAAACCTAATCTATCTTTTCAAGCGTTTCATTTTTCATCATTTGTTTGTTCTCTTTTAATCTGTCTCCTGTGCGTTCAGTGTGATGTTCAGTTAACCCTTTTTTATTATTGCTATTAGTAAAGGAGACGGATCAAGAAGTCACACACTTGGTTGTATAATGGGGCAGAGCGAGGCTAGTGGTCACACAGGGATGTTGTAAACTGTGTATTTTGAACATTCATCCCTTGTAAGTTGAATAGAAAATACCTTGACTTTAAATTAACTTTACTGTCAAACTAAACTTGACACCATAATAATATCCCAGTATCTGCTTGCTCTGGTGGGACTGAACCTGAAATGTGTTTAGTGTAAAACGTCTGTTAAATTGCTAATCAGCAAATGAATGAGTCTTACTTCGACGAGGCCCTGCAGTATCCTCACAAAGATGACACAGCCGTAGTGCACACGTGCAGCGGAGGGGATGAACATGTTGAGAGTCGACGTGAGCAGGATAGCAGCACCAAACACCCTGCAGAACAAAGTGTGCAGAAATAGTTTCTAATGGCTGGAAATCATAGCTTGGGCAGTTCAACGATACCCAGCCGGCAGCAAGCGCACACTGACCGAAGGCACATCTGTAGAGCAGATGCAAAAACAGAAAAAACTGAGCAAGAAATAAACGCCAAGACCGATAGTAAATAACATTTACTGTGTAGACAATAGTAGCCGCGGGCATCAGTGTCTAGTACAGAAATCATCCCAAGAAAGCTCAGAGGCAGGAAAACACATATTTTATTTATTGTGTGAGATCTCATTTACATAGGCTGCAGCCATCTGTTTCAATCAAAGCCATGTAATGAATGAGATCTCAGCCTTCTCAAGATGTGAGAACAACATTTAAAAACTGCATTTAACTGACATACTTGCTCCTTTATATACAGGCTATTGTCTTTACTGATTAGTATTTTTGCATGTGTATTTAATGCATTGTAACATGATATTCACTAATGTCTTCTGCTTTACAGTAGAATCTGAATTTA
Organism: Carassius auratus; assembly: GCF_003368295.1. Lineage (NCBI taxonomy): Eukaryota > Metazoa > Chordata > Actinopteri > Cypriniformes > Cyprinidae > Carassius > Carassius auratus. Next base: position 17,216,930 of record NC_039292.1, on the reverse strand, counting down.
TCTCATATTTGAAGAAGTCTGCATCACTGCTTCTGTTATTTTCTGATTGACCCTGGCCCACAAAACCACAAAAAGTCATAAGAGTCCATTTTTCGACATTTAGATTTATACATCATCTGAAAGCTGAATAAATAAGCTTTCCATTGATGTGTGGTTCGTTAGGATATAGGATGATACTTGAAAAATCTCGAATCTGAAGGTGCAAAACATTGAAATACTGAGAAAATCACCTTTAAAGTTGTCCAAATTAAGATCTTAGCAATGCATATTAATAATCAAAAATGAAATGTCGATATATTTACGATAGGAAATTTACAAAATATATTCATGGAACATGATCTTTACTTAATATCCTAATGATTTTTGGCATTAAAAAGAAAAAATATATAATTTTGACTCTTACAGTATATTTTTGGTTATTGCTACAGATAAACCCCAGCGTCTTAAGACTTAATGCTCCAGGGTCACATTTGACAAGCCACATCTCTTGTGCAATTTTGTGCAATACACCATTTATAACATTTTAGAATACAATTTACATAATTTGATTTATGAACCATTAATAATCATATATTAATATATATGGTGTATATTTTATGTTGTGCACATATGTAAAGTAGGCTACTACATATATAATTACACACACACACACACACACACACATATATATACTGTGTGTCTATAGGACAGGCTCATCTATACATATCAACATACCAGGTGTCTAACAGTATGAGTGTGTTTGAGTCAAAGGAAGTGTTGTTGAATCAGATGTGAGTCTGTCTGCTGGTTAATGAGCTCTCCAGAGGAAAGCTGTCTGCTCTTCTGTATTCAGGCTTCATGGAAACCACAGAAAGCACACAAACGACATGATTTGGCCTGATATTAACCACTATGTAAAATAAAACATACATAAATAAAGAATTTCATTGTAGCTTATGAAACAATTTGAATATGGATATAAATGCGCATAGTGCAGTACCTGTTGGCAGCCAGTCGTGAGGATATATATCCTCCCGGGATCTGTGTCACGATATAGCCCCAGAAAAACGAGCCGTGGATCATCCCCACCGTCTCCGGGTCCCAGTTAAACTTCGCTTTCTTTGGGGAGAAAAACAATCGTTCATTTTAAACGCTTTGAAAGAACCATTTTGCCTTTATTTCTTTCATGAAATGTAGATTTTTTTTATTATTATTTCTTTCTTATTTTATGTGTATTTTCTGAAACAGTGCATGTTTTCTTCTTCTTCTTCATATGAAGGACTCAGGTGGAGGGATGCTCTGACAGGAGACCCGAGGGCGGAGCTGTGACCCGACAGGAGGAAGGGCCTCACTCTCACCTCCGTGACGATGATCTTGCCGCCCCGGTGAACGGTGCTGTTGTTGACCATACCGACGATCGCGACTCCGAGGTTGCAGCGGATCCCGAACGAGATGCAGAAGCCGAAGCCGCTCACGATGGCGATGATGTAGCGGCGCGGGAGCCCGAAGCACGTGCAGTCGCACAGCGGCGCTTTCTTCTCCCGGAGCTGCGCGGGCCGCCCGTCCTCCGTCAGCTCGATCACCTCACCCGCCGTCTGCTTCTTCTCCATCACCCTGTGAACACACAGCACTGCTCATCTCTGAAACAGATGTCTCAGGGGCAGCAACTCTTTTCTTTCTGTCCGTGGTGTGTGTTGTGTGTGTCTGGGAGTGTTCAAGTAAAGCAAGGGAAATAACCATGAGAACGTTTTAACTGTTCGATCATCACACATACACACACACACACACACAAAGAAAAAAAAAGAAAAGAAAAAAAAAACCTTGCTGTTACGCGCACGAAAACGTTCGTAGAACGTTGCGAATTCATTCAAAAACGGGGAACGTTCTATGTTTGCTTTTACAAAATACTCTGTTTTCTGAGAGACGACTAGATAGTATAACTATTAATATTATTGTAAATAGTAATAATAATAAATTGATTAAATATATCAATTATTTTCTTCCAGTATGCAGAGAGGATGTTCTCAAAAATGTTTTATTTTAATTTATAGTTCAATCCATTAGCCATTCAGCAAATGAAGAAGACTGAGTCCTGATGTAGGACTATCTCAGTTCTGCTCTTTTGTCACGACTTGGCAAACTGAGTTATTTGAACCGCATTGCAGTATTTGTATCGAAATACATTATAGCTTATTAATGCAGATCTGACCATATCGTACCAATATAATTGTTTTTTTCGTTAATGACATATTTTTTGTGGCTGCTTCAACGGTTAAATATACGAAAAATGCATTAACATATCTAAAGAATCCACTACACGAAACGAATTATATGATAAAATATAATTTTATATGTTATATAATGTTGTGGTATATTAGAATGATTGTTGTGTGTCTGATCATAGCGGAAAAAAAATATTTTATTTTATTGTATTTTATGTAAACCATATACCAATCCGTTCCGACGCGTTTCATAATCTCTGGCCTAAATATAATATACAACACACACACACACACACACACACACACACACACACAAAAAAAAAAAAAAAAACACTGTTTTTATAAAATACGAAGAATCTGGACAATTTGAACCGGAAAAGGCTGAGATTATGAGCTACTAAAATCATTACAATTTTCTTTTTATTTTATCGTTTAAAAACAGATACAAATATATCAATAATAATTATATCAATTTATTGAGAAGGATTTATTCTCAGCCCATGTCACGACTTCTGAATGATCCTCATCTGTGGATCTGGACACGATCACATCACGATCTTTGCGCTATAGTCATTTCTGTCTATTTTCTCCTAACGAAAAATGTCCAAAAGAGCGCGCTACATTGCAGATTAATGAATCATTATGAATTATGTGATATATAGCCATGCTTATGTGGTTCTCGAAGGAGGAAAAAAATCATTTAAATTCCAGTAGACACGTTGCCTAAATTGTATTTTGACATCGAGATAATAAAAGATGAATATTTGTGTATTTTTCTCTCAGTGTAAGGGCTGATACCTGTGCATGTGTCCCAGGGTTTTCCCGGCCAGATTCTTCAGTCTTTCCTTACCGGGGGCCAAAACTCGTTCCTTCATCGCATCCATCTCCAAAGACAATAATCCACTCGATATTAATAAGAAATCTTAATTTGAGTTGGCTATAAAATGTTTCAGCATATTCTTTGAGTGTGGAAACCTGAGCAATATTTTTGACCCAATTAAAACTGCGTTTTAATTCCTCGCAGACGTCTTATAAAACACCAAGATCAATCAGTAAATGAAAAGCTTGATTCGCATCACTGAGATGTCCTTTGAAACTCCCTTTCCTTCGACTTCTGCAGTGCTTCGGTTTTCCATGTTGCCGACATATTTTTTTTTTCAATTATAAACGAGAATATTCCGTCAGAATTCGCCTTCGGAAAAGCCCGAAGCAGAAAAAAAATGACAGAGAAAGAGCAAGAATGGAAATGTGTCGCGGGAGCTCGCTCAGCACCGTGGACAGAGAACGCGCGCGTGCGTCCAGCTGTTCCGTGAACCCGCCGCGCGCTCCCCTCGTTCACTCGTGAACTGATAAAAAAGCATGTAGTGACATCTAGCTATTAACAAAGAGCCACTCGCAAACAAATGCATGAGTCATGTTATATTAGTCTCAGATGCACAAGAGTGCGTTTCCCAAAAGTAGGCTAACTATGGGCGCAAGGTCCGATAGATTTCAACAGAACGAACTACAATTTTGGAAAACGCACCCGAGTGGTTTTATCAGGTAGGCTTTTTAAACACTTTCAGGTAATCAGCTTTCAATGGCATCGTGGGCTCTTGGGACGAGAGAACACAATATATATTTATTTATGTATTTTAATTGAATTTATTCAGAAAAATTCGTGGCAGATCATGCCAAATTCTTTTGGTATTTTTAAGGGTAGGGCATGAAGAATGACTCTTGTTTTGTAATACGAATAATGACCACAAGCGGGCGCTCAAAGACAGGTCAGCACATAAACATTGCAATTGAGCAAATATGTCTTTGTGTGAAATATTTCAGCTTCTTATGTAAAATAGTGTTGATTAATCTGAGGAACAATATCAAGGAACAACGTCTGTATACGGTATTAAATGTTTGATATATAAATAGTATACACTGAAAAAATATAAGATACTTTTAGATATTTTTTTGTATTTTTGTTTAATTTTAAGAAATAAAAACATTTGTTTTTGCAGACACAAATATTCACACAAAGTAAAAAAATTACTTGAAGACCACAATAATTATACGATAAATGTTTATACAGATGCTAAAATATTACTTAATCTAGGTTAATATATTTTTACACCTTAAGGTTGCCATAAACTAAAGCATAACTTTTTGATTTTTCACAATTTTTAGTCTGTCATTTCAAAGCAACGTCCACAACAGTCTCTGGTGGATTCAATAGTTTATTCTGGAGACAATAGTTTGCCTAAAATATGAAAAACGGAGCACATTTCTGGTACATTAGCCAAAAAAACTTCAGATTGATATCCACATCCAAAATAACCATGCATAAAAACAAAGCATAAATCAACTTCAAAACAGTGATCATAAAGAAACACAGATAAAGGTTAAGGCATAATCGCTGATCATTCGATCACCCAGAACATCTAGCTGAAATGTCACAAAGATCAGGTGATGTTTTACCGATAAATGGCTGTTCTACAACTGACAAAACAGTCACTAAACTCTTCATATTTGAACCAGAGACTGAAAACAAAACATTTACAGAAAACCATCATGATTTCCAAATTAAATATTCAAGTCACAAATCACAGCAAAAGGCACATGCTGAGATGTGATCATCATTAGCAAATAGACATGTCTTACTGCCAGCTGTTCATGGTCCTCGGTAATTACTTGATTTGAAGTCTCTTAAGCTTTTAGTCCCATGCCAAATAAATGATCAGATTGTCATATTATAAATACAAGGGTTGTTTGTCACACATCTTGCCTCAATAACACTGAGATAAATCACTCCTCATTAAGTGCTTCGTGCAAAACTAACTCAGACCAGGACAACACAGTAAATGAATTGGAAAGGAAACACAAATAAATGCTCAGCATGGATTTTGCATTGAGATAAAGGCACATTAAAAAGACATTAGCTTAGCCTTTTAAATCACCGGAGCAACTTTGGCTTTGAGAAGTTTGTGCCCTGTCCGTCAATGTAAAGCTTTAAAATGCAGATTAACTTATGAAAGAGTGAGAACTGCTTTATAAATAGCGTGAGTGAAGATTAAAGGCCTCCGTCACTGATCACAGCAAGAATATAATGTGCAGGTTTATACATCTATCTACTCAGTTTTAGCATATAACCTTTTTTTTTCTTTTTTCTTTTTTTTTTTTGCATACTATTTCCAGCAAATAAAAATAATCTAGTATTATAGGATGCTTAAAAAAAAAAAAAGCTGCATCAAGCTATGACACAATACTGGAAAATAATGTCAGCGGCAGTTTGTCTTAAATATTGTACAGTTTTAATCATAAAAGAAAATACATAAATGCCAGTATATAATAATAATAATAATAATAATAATAATAATAAAATTCTTTGTACAGTAATTCCTAATATACAGTAAAATATAAGTGTTTTAATATTTATGTGTTTTTTAATAATGTAAAATATGTCTGCGACGTTAAGGCATTTTAATCTTTGGTAGCTTAAAGGCATTCTAAGCAATAAAGTTTGTGTATGTTGACGCTGTGTGAAGGACACATTAATCTAAGCTTTCATTCAGAGTGAATCACACAAATCCTGAAATGACCCCTTTTATATTCGACCCAGTTTGGTTTCGGGCTGAAATCTAACCTTGACGTTTTTAACGGACATGTCAACAGCCAGACTTTCACACAGATCATAAACTGTCTGTTCTGTACGTCTGTAGTGTCTTACAGAGACATCAGCAGAGAACAACGTGAGAAAACCTACAGTAATTGTTCCTGAAGAGTAAAAGTGTCATTCTGCATGGATATAAATGTATATCTAAATACACATAGAAGATATTACACTTTATATCTCTTAGAGGTCACATGACTGAAAGTGAGGGGTCTGGGAGACATAATATGGGAGTGATTTGTCGAGGAGTTTCCCAAACAATGGACGTGGTGTGCAAAGATTATCCAACATATGATGAGACAGAGGACTGTTTTGAGACACAGGCCGAGTGAAAGCCGTGTAACTGGCTTCCTGGCACTAGTGTCGAGGCCTGTGTCAGGTCAGACAGTCCGAGGACACCTCCAGCTTCACTGAATTGCTGTCTGCCGCGGGAGATGTGCACGGCTCGATGTTAGGACCGTTCTGGTTCAGCTGGTTTTTGAGTTTTTCCAGCTCGTAGTTGTGCAGGTACTCTTGGATGAGGTAACGCTCGCGCTTCGTACGAGCTTCAATGTCTGACGGCACATCTGGGATCAACCACGCCACAAAGAGCTTCACCACAAACACCACATGCTGGAGAGAAGAAGAGTATCGGGATACAATATTGGTAACATAAATGTATTAGCCATGCCATTCAACAATCAAATTATTATAAGCTGACAAATCATAGAATGAATGAAGCAATGCATATTTAATTACATTTTTAATTGATATTTTATTACTTTTATTTTATAATTAGACTAAATCGCAATTAATTTGGCAGCAGGTAAGTGCCTAATGAGACCAATGTGACAGAATTGCAAATATTCACGTGTAGAGCATTTTAAATCATCAAAGTAATTTTTTTAATCAATCAGATAATATAATAAAAATACAATTAAAGACCATTTAAGTGTACTTAACTATGACTGTTTCTTAAAACACATTTTTTAAATACTCATTTAAATTAAATGTTTTATTTCTAAATCATTGTTTTGATCTTTGATCATGCTTTCATGCACACTTATTTTGTCATGTTGATAAAGCACATGTGAACTTGATTATTGCATTTATTATTATTATTATTATTACATTTAAAGTTAACATACTATAAATTACAACTAGTATTACAAATGTGTTATTATAAATATATTTTAAAATATGACATTGAAAGTCAACAGAAATGACACTGAAGTATGTTTTGGTTCATCATATAGGCTTGTCAGTATATTGAACCATAAGTGAAAATACAGATGTGAGCCTGGAGCAAAAAAAAAACAGTCTTAAGTTTCTGGGGTATATTTTTAGCAACAGACAAAAAATACACTGTATGGGTCAAAATTATAGATTTTTTTTTATGCCAAATATCGTTAGGATATTAGGTAAACATCATGTTCCATGAAGATATTTTGTAAATTTCCTACTGTAAATATACCAAAACATAATTTTTGATGAGTGATATGCAAATTCAAAGGTGATTTTCTCAGGATTTTTCTGCACCCTCAGATTCCAGATTTTCAAATAGTTGTATCTCGGCCAAATATTGTCAGATCCTAATAAAGCACACATCAATGGAAAGCTCATTCACCTTTCAGATTATGTATAAATATCAATTTTTAAAAAATTACACTTATGATTTATTTTGTTGTCCATGGTCACATTTAAAGACGTCTGTCATACTTAAGAGGGTCAAGTTCAGTTAAATGCATTTCTTTTAAATTTAAACTATAATCAATTTTCATTTAATTGCAATTAACACGCAAATAAGTGTTTGGAATCATTACATTCAGTTTGCGATTAAGTATTTTCCTTTGAAGTTTTTTATTTCATTAATAAGTACTCTTTTTAAAAATATGCAAAGGTGTAGTTATTTTTTAACCCAGGAATGAAGACAATTTAAGAGCTCGTACCTCCACGCTGATGATAAAGGCTAATTTGGCAGCGAGAATGTGCCAGAACTGCATGGTATAAGTGTACTGTTTCTCGTGTCCTGGAGGGTAGCGGTAGTCACGATACCTGCAGCATCCACACATCATTCATGTTTATTACACGCTTCTCAGCATTAGCACAGATCTATCATTGAAGAGATACAGCACAGGCTCACACAACAGTACCTGCACGTGGTGATGTTGGAGCTGTAGAACCAATCCGGGCTCTCGCCATCATCCGGACGGCTTTCCACTGGGATCTCGGAGATGTTGAAGACTGAAAGGCTGTTGTTGATGTATCCTACCATCGTGCTGTCCGAATACGCGTACTTATACACCAACCGAGGGATCATCTCAGACGTGAATGAGACAATGACAGCCTGAAGGACAAATAAATGATATTTAATGCTGTTTTATGACCTACTTTGATATTTCTGTTCACGGTATGCTTTATTACCAGTTATATAAGCAAATGAAAGCTGACAACAGACTGTATGAAAATAATATAATCAAGATGTAGGTGTACCAATGATTCTTTTAGATGGCTCTTGCTAATGAATCAGTCAAAATGACTCAGTTTGAATCATTCAACCAACTCTGATGTAGTCAAAGTGGATCCCGACTCATTATGAGTTTTGAGTTTACTCTCATACAGACTCACATTCGTGACCACTGAGAAAACGGCAATCATGTTGAGGATCTCGTCCCATGCGCCGATGCCCTGTGCTTTGGCTGCCACGGGCCGGCGGCACTGAGTGGTGAATTTCCAGGCGTCCACTCGCACTTCCAAGATATTATTCATCAGAGCCAGCAGAGGAGCCAGCGGGAAAGAGGCCACAAACAGAGTGATGAAGCCAAACTGGACAACTGCAAAACAAAGATGAGATAAAATGTTCCTCTACAGCGCTATCTGTCTGTACAGCTGAGATATTGCAAGCTGAAAGTTTATTCTTATAGAACTGTTGCTGTACGAAGCCTGGCTATTAACAAATCATTCAACGAACAGCAGATCATTACTTTGAAATTTGAGCTGTATTAATTGGGCACAAACTCAACAAGGATCTCAATTAGGGTGACAAATAAAAATGAACCAAAAGATTTCAATTGATAAAACAAAAAAAAGCACAATATTTGCTGAGAAAAGTCCTTCAATTAAGCAATGTAAAGGGTAAGTATATGGAATTACATTTGCTTTAATAAAAATGAATGTAACTTTATAAAACTGAACGTAACTTTTTCAGTAACGATCAAAAATATGCCATTACAAAAGAAGAAACACAATGAAAATGAAAAAAATTAACTCAGTCGCACACATTTAACTGGCTCTTCATATATGCTTCGTTCATATAAGATTAGTTTTCGCTAATCGTGGATTCTGAATGCATTGCCACAGATTTCGCTTATGCTTCGCAGTTTTTCGTTTGGTGTTTCGACACAAACTTCTTGTGGGGGCGGGGTTAACAGTGATCTACTCTGATTGGATAGTGAGATTTTGATGGACAGGTGCTCTCTGACCGGGAAGTACAGACGCCACTCAGTGGCGCGCATATTGGAGACATTTGTATACTGTATATACTAGTACCAATCATATAATTCTATGGTAATGTGGTTGAATATTTTTCAGCAGAGCTGTATTGTAGCTGTCGAATGCTCACCCATCTCCAGGTACTCGTAGAAGAGGCCGAGCTGACTGAAGCTCTGCAGGTCATGGTCCTGCTCCCAGCGGCTGTACAGACTCTCCGGGTTACTCCTGGCACTTCTGCTCACCCACCAGTTAATCATCCAGCTACACACACACACACACACACACACAGATCAAACACATCCACTGACAATAAATAAACATTGTTTACATCTCGTTTTATATCAATCAAAATAGACACTACATTAATAATATACCCTGGACATGCAACCAGGGTTCGTTCAGAACTTCGGTTTTCAAGCACTAAAATCAGAGATCTCGCTTATCAAACAATATCGTTATTATCTATTCTAGGGCTGTAGCTAATAATTGCTTTGGTAATCAAGTAATCTACTGATATGTAAACTTTATTAACTAATACTGAAGCAATAACAACCGGTTCAAGTAATTACAAGGATGTGCTGTTTTCTTTCATATCAAAGCATAAATACACGTAGAAACAGCGCATCCTTGTGGCGCGGAGGACACAGAAGAGCGTAGGCAGTTTGAGTGATGTGATACAGAAGAGACTGTTGACAAAGGAATTGTTGAATAAAGTTGTTATTTTTGTTTTCTTTGTGTACAAAAAGAGTTGTCGCCGCTTCATAACGTTACGGTTGAACCGCTGATGGCAGATGGACTATTCTGATGCTTTTCATACTTTCCCGGACCTTGACAGTGTAATTTACTTGGCAGTCTAAGGGACTGTCACAGGCCTCGTGGGTTTCATCCTAAAAATCTTAAATTCTCTTCCAATGACAAACAAAGCTGTTACGGGTTTTGCACGACATTGGGGTAAACCAGTGGTTTTCAACCTGTGGTCCGCGGCCCCCTAGTGGGTCGCGGTGGTATTGCAGGTGGGCCACCAATTATTTTCTGTTCATTTCCAGTCCATTCTAGGGCTGTGCGATTAAAAGAAAACGTCCTAAAATCACGATTTGAGCGTGCGCATATGCCTAACTCCAGGTTCACACACTGTCTGTGATGCGCCTTTTTTCTGAGCCAATGTTGACGGATCAGAGCATTCTCACTGCGGTAAAAGGCTAGAAATAAAAACGTGCAAAAATAATTCATGTCTAACACATGAGCATAGAGTGAATTTGTTAGTGAACAGGATGCAGTTTAAGTGAGAGGAGACACGTTTTAAGTGTGCACACTCTCTCCTCGCAAAGCAGCGTGTATCTGAGCAAGCACGACTGGTTTTGTGACAGAGCAAAGGAAATCTGCTGCGAACAGAGAGATTCGCACTCGTGCATTATTTTAATGTGCTTTCGCGTTATATTTATGCGCTCTCACTGCTGACCGCATACACAAACTGTATACACACTGCAAACACCTGAGGCACCGCTACAATTAATGAGCTCTATGAACAATGCATGGCAAAAAAGAAAAAAAAGTCGTTAAGATGTTACAACTTTTTGATAAAGCTCTGATTGGTTTTCTTTTGGAAATAGGTTTCAAATTAATCCTGAATGCATTTATGACTGTAAAAGCACAATTGCAAAATTGATCAAAAAAATCATGATAGTTTTTTTTTTTTTGTTCCATATCGCACAGCCCTAGTTTATTCAATAAATATAGTTTAAAATCTAGCTTCTGAGTGCTAAGTTATTAACCCAACAATAGCGGGGTCAGTTAATTTTTTTGAAGTGGGCCGCGCAAACATATGTGTTTGGTTGTGTGGGCCGCGAGTTGAAAAAGGTTGGGAACCACTGGGGTAAACGATTAATGACCACATTTTCATTTTGGGGTGGAGTATCCCTTTAAGTAGATTATGTATTATAACAAATACCAGAAGAGAGGCTAGTATGAACCCTGTGCAAACAAATAATGAGAGTTATGAATGACATCTTGTGTGATTACATCATTTCATATGGACTTACGGGATGAGAGCTTCCTGTACGTTCCCCCACACCTGTTTACCCGCCATCACGATCACTAACTGAGTGGTTAACTCGATCAAACAGCCGGCTGGCTCGCACTGCAAACACAATTATGATGTTCAGAAATAAACAATCAAACTGACCTACTAATGATCCATGGTTTAAACTGTACAATGATGGCATGGGGAAAAACTGTAAAACTTTAATCAGGTTCATGTGATCCCAGCTCTACCTCCTCATTTCTCCACTTGCCGAACATGTAGGAATAGTCTCCAGGGTACCCCACGAATTTTCCCTTGAAAAAGGCGACGTAGAAGCAAGAGGAATAGTAGTTGACAAACTGGAAGAGGAACATCTTCACCGTTAGCTTGTTCTCGTACTCCACATGGGTTTTGGGAACCTCTGTGCACAGAAGTATACCTGAATAAATCTTTACATTATGAAAATGCTTTATTTATTGACCAATATACAACCGTTTCTTTTCTTTTTTTTTTGTTTATTACAAGATATAGAAAACTGAATTAATTGACTGGAACAAATCAGAAATTAGAAAGTGCCAAGGTCAATAAATGCAATAAATAAAATAAAAGAATAGCTTTAAAATAAAACAACAACAACAATAATAATAATCTTTTAGTTTATTAATATTATTAGTTTTTTTTAGTTGTTCTATTTATTGAAATGTTGTGAATGTTTTTAAAGGTTTTAGGCTGGAAAAAGAGGCTGGGAGTCCGATGTACTTGCTAAAGACTCACCCATATCAGTGATCTTTATGGCTACATACTCGTACAGGAAGTTCAGGATCATGATGATGACGAAGTTGATGCAGGAAGCCGTGATGGATGTGGCGAACTGCGGCGTGATGAGGTTTCCAATCAAATCCAGCTTATCGGTGTGGCTGTCCTTCATGATGCTGGCGAACGCCGCAAACACCGACAGACGGTACACAATCACAGCGATTATACAGGCGATAATCAGAGAGATCTGGGTTTGGGGAGTGAGAGAGGTACACGTCACACACACACACACACACACACACACACTAACTAACTCACTGCAATTCGTATAACTACTCAATATACTACTCAATTATGCATGCAAATATATTATTAAACAAGAAAAACAAACCTATGAACTTGCAGTGCTTACTAGGACACGTCAAAACAGTGAAACGCTACATGATGCTGATAAAAACATGCATCCTCAGGCAAAATGTTCTGCAGCAAACTTACTTACTGATGTGTGATCCTGTGTCCATAAAGTCCTGAGACTTATCAACATTCAATATCAAGTCTTAGGCAGATTATGTAATAACTTATCTGCTATACAGTATTTTAATAATACAGTGTATATTAGCTCTGTTCCAAACTACAGGTGGAAGACCACTGCACAAAGGCAGACAATAAATATAATATAATATATAATTTAATACCCAACATGATACATAAAGGCTCCTCACACAAAGGAGATTTGATTCACATCTGATTTCAATTGTACTAATAGAAATGAAAGTACATAGTAAGTGCAAATATGAAGTAAACTGTGTACAGCTACATCATTTTCTAGATATATTTGGGTATTAAATAACACGCTAATGTATGATGTCCTAAACTGTCTTCTGTAGTCAGTTCACTAGCCGTTGGAACAGAGCTAACATATTCAGTGGTGTTAAAATATATTAACAAAATAAAAAAAGTGTTTGGTAGATTTCTAGTATTTGGTGTCTCCCTTTTTTGCTTTAATGACTCAAGCTAAACAAAATCAAGTTAAAAGCCGAAAAAATGCTTCAAAGTTTCAAAGAGCATTGAACAAATTTAATGGAAAGGTCCAGATTCTTAAATATGTCTTGTTCACAACGTGATAACATGTCTTATGTTTAAATATTTAATTAAATTTTGAATCCCAGTTTTTCAATGCTGTTTAGCAATATATGTGTGTGTCTGTGTGTGTGTGTGTCAGTGAACCTACTTTGAAACTGTAGACATTATAAGCTAATTATGATTTAATGTAATATGTGTGTGTGTGTGTGTGTGTATGTATGTGTATAAAATAAAATGAAAAATGTAATCATTATTTTGCTAAAAGTAGCAGACTGTTTGATGCTCACCCAGAAGAGGACGGTGGCGCCGGACAGGACTGAACGAGCACACTTGCTTGTTAGAGGTAAATAAGGCTCCATCTCCTACACAGCAAGCAAGCACAGCAGGGGTCATGAGCAAGCCCCAGCACACACCGGGGACAGGAGCCCTAAACTAGCACTGTCCTAGTGCTGTCAGTGTCTGCATGGCTCTGTACGAGGACTCTTCTCGTTTCTGACGAGTCATCTGCCATCTCTACAGTTTAGATGAATTCTACGACTAGTCTTTCAAAGCTGCGGTCACACTGCAAGCAGGCTGCTAATGCTACACACACTCTCACACACAGAAACTCATCTACAGTATGCTAGTCCTGAGCCTGCCTTACCCACAACACAACAGTGGCCCAGCACAGGATAAACCTGCCTGCTTTATCAGCTGGGCTCTGCTCTAGAAACCACTCCAGCTCCTACACGATACGAACACAGCCAAACAAACACGCACATTATCTAGTTTCTCAGTTGGCTGGTGGATAAATGAACCTTCACTACCTATTCACCTTCTGTTTGTGAAAATAACAACACCTAAAGTGTCTCTGCCACTTCATATTCTGCCCATTTTCTGTCATATTAATATATAGGAGTACCTAATATATTCATATCATGGATTGAAATCTGATTGAATATGTTTTTTTGAAAATTAACACTAGGTTCTTTAGATTTGTCACTTAAGGTAATGATATATTATGCAACTTTTTGAACAATGATGTTTGGGCGCGTTCCCGTTGAGAATGGGCATCTGGATACTTCGAAATGTTCCCCCGTTTATCATCACCTTTAAGGGCCGTTCACACATAACGAATCGCCGCAACTGAAAACCTGAGACTTCTGGTTGATCCACAGTTTTGGAACGGACACTGATGAGGGGTGCTGCGTGCAAAAGTTTTAATAATTGGTTGATACAGTGTGTGTTTATGTAGAAAAACAATGGAAGTGCATTGGAATGGAAAAATGCATTCTGTGTAGGGCTGCACAACTCTAAACTGCTCAATCTCAATCACATTTCTAAATCGCGATGGATGCCACAATTACATAATCATCCAAAGTCCACTTATGTTATTCTGCATGCAAGTTTTGTTTTTTTTTTGTTATCTTAAGGGTTTTTCCATTGTTTTAGTGTTAGTATAACATTATAATGCAATTCATATTTTTACTTTTTTATATAATTTAAAGAAGAAACCAATCCGATTACTTATCAGAAGAGTGTTTTCAGCTTGTTTATTTTCATATAAACATATGGCATGCCATTGCATCACACAATGGTATAAACATCATTTAATGTAAATTGTGATATTCGTAATTAATAATCGCAATTAACTTTTTAAGGGAATAATCGACAATTATGATTTCTGTCTTAAACGTGCAGCCCTAATTCTGTGTGAATGGCCCCTGACTGTTTTCGCATTTAATGAACTGTACGTGGCACTCACTACGTTCAGCTAATAAACACAGAAATGACGTCTTTCCAGCCACTTTCTTCAGGATGAATAACTTCATAAACAGAGGTGCACATAGTTTTTATCTACAATCATTACCTTCCGTGAAGGCAGCATTAGTTCCAACTCTAACTAAACTATGAAGTAAAGACTTTCTAAGACCAGTGATGAAGAACCTAGCTAGCGCTATATGATCAAAACTTGATATTATTTGCTTGAATATTGTAATGGTAAAAACCTCTGGGTCATTAGATATGCATGCGTACTTGCGTGACGTGGTTGAGTCGACGGTGGGTGCACTTGGACTCGTATTCGGGTCTGAGCTGCATCTGTTGCTGCTCTCCCTCCATGTCCACCAGATCCCACTCGTACTCCAGTCGAGCCTGACGCCGCTTCCAGAACTCCAGGAACAGAGTCACTGACACCGGAGGAAACCAACACTATAACCCTCTGTACTGCGCTAGTTTCTTGGAGAGTTAGCATGTGAGCAACTCTGGTTCCAGCGCCCTGAAGTCGGGGGTTTTTTGAATGGGTTTTTGGTTAAATCTCTGAAATGAGGTCTGTGTTTGACACAAGCTCAAGATATTTACACGTTTACTCTACAACTACATCAGTAATAAGCTCTTTTTTTCTGCACTGTTTCAAAGGCTAATGGTTTTTATCAAGGGAAGTGATGCTGACTTCTGAGTTGGCCTACAAAAAGACGTCTTTATTGCAGCTCTCTATTGAAACACTCCTTGATGCCCCTCTTTTGCATTATTTGCATATTACTATTTTTTATAAAGCATACTAAATATGCATAATTTAAAAGAGTTTTTATTGCAACCAGGTGTCATGACATACGAAATACAACGTTTGTTAAAAATTACTGACTGACAACATGAGCATTTTTATTAAAAGTTCAAGAACAAGCATCATCTTTTATCATTAAGGGGAGTCGGAGTAAAAGAGAATATTAAATATTTACCATATTTAGGAAAAATGTGAAAATGTGCGTTCATTTTCACCATGATCATAACAATTAAAACTACATCCCAACATTAACACATTCTCTTAAATTATGGCTCATCCCTATTTCCATTGACTGGTCAACTGACATTTTTTGTAAAAGTTTGATGTAAAGAATATAGACGCAGGCAACAAGTACAATTCGAGAACCAGTACTCACCCCATATCCCCATGAATATGGCAAAGAACACCGTCGCTGTGTTGTCGAACAGATACGATTGCTACAAGGCAATCAGACGCAGGTATAACGGTACATTAATAAGTACACAAAACACACTCCATAAGTAAATACATAGAGATGTACACGGACAGTAATTTTCTGACTCACCCATGAGGAGCTACAGGTCGTGATGAGCTTCCAGTAGCCACATTTCTTATCACAGAGAGGACACATGATAATCTGACCCCCGATGGTCTCATTACAGACCTCTTTACTGCAGAAGACAACACACATTGCTTCTGTGAACCCAGACTCAAAATCACTATACTTAACTCTAGCTGTATTTCACATGCCGTTGTGTTTTCTAAACGTCAGCGAGCAATTCATAATATATTACAACCGTTGCGTTCTCAGCGCTGCCACAAGGGGCACCAAAACCATCTTCTGTTTTCTATTTTCTAGTCTTCTCCTCACCTCCAAACGTTTTCGTCAAAGGTGGCCAAACCATAGATGAAACAGAGCAGACCAACAACTGCGGCATAGAGGAGCATCTCTGTGTAGAAACCCAGCCAAGCGAAGTAGATGGCGATCTTCTCTCCATAGTACTTCCTGTGGTACAGGAAACACATGAATCAAGGACACCTCCATCCACTCGCTCAAAGCGTCAGCAACATCTCACGATCTCTAGATTTAGTGATCATTTATTTATCAAGGAACCTCGACTTGATTTCTTCAACAAAAACCTATTACAGCCTATTTAAGTAACAAAAGTTATAATAAATATATTGCGGTGCTTTCAGTATGCTATTAAGTTCACTATACGTCAATAGACAAGATGTGATTATTCTTTGGCTTGCGAGTATGAGACTTGTTAAGAAAGACTTTATAGTGTTAATAAACTTAGCAACTTTACTTCATTTCAATAAATCGATTCATAACTCTGATTCAGTTAATTTTTCCATCATCACTCGAAAACTGTGTATTGCCGTTTTACATCTTTTAATGTAGATATTTTAGATATTTTATAATAATTTGTATTGTTATATTGGTGCATATTAATGAAAATTATTAAATATAATTCCAGGAGCTCATTTATTGAAAAATGTGTAAAAAAAACAAACAAACAAACTATATTTGAACTCTGCACACCATTATCACTGCAAAAACTGCTTTAATGATCACTGTCTGTAAATGTTCACACCACTGGTCCAATCAACCTATTAATGGTTAGTAGTTTAAAACTGTCACTCACATTTTTGAACATAGACTTTATAGTGCACGATCCAAACTTAAAGTGTTATAATTCATGTCTGAAAACATTTTGTAACATGATATTGATGGACTGTTTACATGGTAATGCAATGTCTGATTTTAAAATGGGTTTTAAAGGATGAATTTTGAGATTTTAAGTTTTCAGTCGATATATAATTTCTGATGATTTCTAAAATGTGATAGAGAAAAAGGTAACGAAGAAGCCTTTTTTAAACAAAGGTCAAAACTCCTGTTGTAATGTTGATTTTTGAGCGTGCACTCTTGTCATAAATTAATCTATTACTTTTCCTACATAATTTTTAACAAAAAACATATATGTAAAATATATGTTTGTAAAAAAAAGTGTAAAAAAAAAAGTGTAAAGAATTTAAAATCGTGAATTGTAAAAGGTAGTTTTTTCTCATGACATAAACGTACCTGGGTGCACATTTTAGCGAGATCTGAAATATGTACCAATAAGGACGTATCACTGCAGTTTCCAAAATGAATGAACACTAGAGGCAGTAAAACTCCTTTTATTCCTTTTCACACAAATTTACAGAGTTTCAATTAATAAAGCGTAATTTACGTAAAATTACTGGAAGAATATCATGTTGTGACTTCAAAACAATATTAATATGCTGGGAGATTTGAAAACTGATGCTTTAACATCACATTGGGTTTGTAGTAGGGCATAACTTTTAGCGACGGTCCTCGGATATTTTAATTCTGAACCGCCGCAATACGTACCAGAAGCAACATAATAAACACACAGCAATATGTAACTAGATTAACGTAATCAAAATGTGCCAGGGTTCACGTGTTAAACCTGTGTTTAAGCGCCACTCAGTGGACATTGCTCTTTGAAACTGATTCGAATAGTGTAGTGAGGTACGTAAAAATGGTCTTGCAGAAACATACCCAAAGGTATGTATTTTTATGAGACTTGTTTTTTTTTTTTTTTTTGCCAAACCTAAGCTCAAGGTAATTTTTTTTGTGTGTGTTTTTGAAAAAAGTTTGCTGGTCTCACCGTATGAGGTTGAGCGGCTGCTCCTTGTAAAAGCTGCTGAAACAACCCCAGTATTTATACAAGGCATAGCGTTCGCTCTCACAGTTCGGATCACGAGACCTGGTCCAGTACCTACACTACAAACACACATTAACCTTATAGTTTTTCATAGCACCACACCTTCTGAACAGAGAAACATCTAGGTTTATATCACTGAATGCACATCTTCCTCTGTTAAAGCCTTACGTCATGCAGAGGGAAGGCAGCTGTGTAAGTCCCGTTGTTCAGCAGCCTCTTGATGCCCTTCTTATCCTTGTCATCTTTACTGTACGGACATCGGGAGAGGATGTAATATACCTACACGGAGAAGAAAAGAAACCAAGGCTCCTCAGTAAAAGTTTAATAAGGTC
This sequence comes from Carassius auratus, assembly GCF_003368295.1. Classification (NCBI taxonomy): domain Eukaryota; kingdom Metazoa; phylum Chordata; class Actinopteri; order Cypriniformes; family Cyprinidae; genus Carassius; species Carassius auratus. The sequence continues at coordinate 17,198,165 of NC_039292.1, read as the reverse complement.
ATGCTGTAATGGAGGTTACTATCTTGTAAGAAGTTTACGTATTCTTGGCATTTCTGCTGGTTTTCTTACAATCCTGCTCCGTGTGGATGAAGGAAAGAAGGTGTCTTTGTCCTGGATGAGGAAGAAGTCGGGTTTGCTCTTGTCAAAGGTGGCGGTGAAGTAGTCTGGCTCCGGCTGCATCACGTGCTCGGGCAGACGGCAGGGCGCACAGAGCCAGCTCATGGGTGCGTCTTCTTTATCTGGAATATCACTGGCTTTAAAAGGCACTTTGATCTTCAGCACGTCTGCGTATGTTGCCAGCACTTCCCACGGGACGTGGATCTTCAGGAAGTACGTCTTCCCATCTTCAGACTCCTGGGAAGACAAACACCGGTGCATGACTCTCACTAATGCTGTGTCTTATAATAGAGATTATCATGAATGAACAATAACAGGTAAAAACGTGTAACATGAATGATGACATAACTCGGTGTCACAGTTTCACTCACAGATTTGTCCTCCGTCTCCAGCTCAAGTCCAATCTTCTGTAAGTTAGCCTCAAACTCCTTCCTTCGATCCTGCATGAAAGTTCAGTAACACATCTGACAATCGCCCGTTTGTGCTTCAGGTGCAGTACGTAGGACAAGAAGGGTTTCCGGTAAATATTTCTGACATGACAGACTGTAAAGCTGCAGGTGTGTGAACTGTGAAGTTTGTGTGAGTTCTGCTCAGTGCTGCTAAAGCACATACTTTATGAGTAACATGAATGTGGAAGTACATACACACACACACACACACACACACACACACACACACACAAGGGTTGTCAGCACAGGCCAAGTCTGGGGTTGGGGTACAGTGCTCAGTTTTCTTAAACTTTGCTTTTGTTTTGTTTGTTTGTTTGTTTGTTTGTTTGTTTGTTTGTTTGTTTGTTTGTTTGTTTTCCAGTTGGCTGTGCACAAGAATCACAACACAACTTTTAATCAACTTTTAACCTGACGTCACTGAAATGCATGCACCTGAGAGACTGTGAATAGATGTGAAACACACACCTCCAGGTTTCTTCGTCTTCAGAGACAGCTTTGTGTGTGTGTGTGTGTGTGTGTGTGTGTGTGTGTGTGTGTGTGTGTGTGTGAAGCAGTGTCAGTCAAGAGTAAAAAACAATGAGTTGAAAGAGAAAGGCAGTTTATTAATCATGTCAATTGAATCTGTGTGTCTCCTTGTTCACGGCCCATCTCTGAAGAGGACTCGCATGAGTGTGAGTTATATTTGCTAACGAGTTCTTACATAAGCTGACTCGATGCTAATTACCGATTCTAAGGTTAGGAAAAATTGTGTTGTAGTATGGTTTTTAGTCTATGAGTTAGTTATTTGTTTAGGCAAATCATATTTTTTTCCAAATCATCTCACAACTCACAGAAGGATGCCAAAAGTTATCATATGAATACAAAACTGTCAAACAGAAATGGTTATCAACTATAAAACCTGACTGGGGGGATGAGATACACACCTGTTTTTTTTCTCCATCCTTGTCTTCGATGTAAGACAGGACGAAATCTATCCTCCGCACGCCGTCTCTGAAGTTCACCGAGTCCTTGCTCTGCTGCTTCTCCACCTGCACACAAACATTTATTTGAACTAAGTCAAGCTTTTATGTGAAGAACTGAAGCTTCATGATGTTTTATAATAAAGCTATTGTTTAGCAATAAAGCTAATCTATTCATGATATAAAATGATAATGTATAAAATGCCATCATCTTAATGAAACACGACTGCGTGCTTGTTCAAACACTGTAATATTGTCTATATATATTGAAGGATTATTCATTTAATAAACGGTTAAATGGTAGAAATCCAGTCATTTCAATGGAATTGTTACCAAACTGGGAACCGTGAGTGGAAAGGTTTGCAGATTTTGCACTAGGTTTAAGTTGGTCTTGTAATTTTGCATGACTTCTGTATGAGCTGTGCTTCATGCATGGACATATTTTTACCTGTCAAATCTCTCTAATGTGACCGCACCTTTACTCAAATCATCATGCATTTGTGTCTTAAGGACTTTTAATGTTCAACAGAGCTCATGCATTCATTACAGACTAAAAGCCTGTTCACAACAAGAATTATCAAATATGATTATGTATATAAATATAACCCTAACCCTATATTTGAATCTGTGAAGCTCAACTAAATCCATTTTTTAAACAGAAAATATATTTAGTTTCAAGTTTCATATACCAAAATGTTAAAAAGTCTAAGAGTAGGCTGGATTTAGGCTAAATGCCACTGTGGATATAAACAGTTGTGGTCAAGCTTTTTATGATACTTTACAGTCTCTGCAGAATATTAATTATTTTACCTAAATATCCTAAATACAGATAATTAAACAAGATATTTCACATGAAAGACGTTTACATTCAGTCCACAAGAGAAAATATAGTTGAATTTATAAAAATTACCCTGTTCAAAAGTTTACATAAGCTTGATTCTTGTTGTTACCTGAATGATATTATTTTATGATATTATTGTTTATTATTATGGTATTATTTATTTAGATTTTTTGATAGTTATTCAAAAGTCCATGGTTTGTCCTGAACAGTTAAACCGCCCGCTGTCCTTCAGAAAAATCCTTTTCAAGTCCCACAAATCTTTGGTTTTCCAGCATCTTTTACGTATTTGGACCCTTTACTACAAAGACAGTATGATTTTGAGATCCATCTGTTCATTAAAGACAACTGAGGGAATCTATTTTAAACAGTCCCTGATGCTCCAGAATGAAAAATGATGCATTAAGAGCCTGGAGGTGAAAACTTTTTTCATATAGTTGTATGGGGTAACAAACGGTCGCCGTTATCATGAAAAAGTCAATGGGAACAAGAAAGCGTTTGGTTACCCCCATTCTTGAAAATATCCTTCATGTTCAACAGTAGAAAGAACAACTTGAGGATGAGTAAATAATGACCCCAAAACCCGAACTTTTAACGATAACCCAAACACAAACATTTATTATTTCAGTATATATTTATGTTATATTTGAAGTTTTATCATGTTCTGTAAACATCTAGGGACAGTTCTGTCCATAAACTACAGCCAAACACCTTCACTAAACCTCGTCATTCAGCTCAGTTGTGTGCAACCCCAGTTCAAATCCCAGAAGTTGGGTCTTTCCAATCCCATCCCACTCTTTCTCTTCCACGTTGCTTCATGTTTAGTCTCCATTATACTAGTGGCAAGAATGGCAAATATAATCTTAAATGTAATACTTAATAATAAGGTAGAAGAAGCATGAAATGGCAGCTCCTTAACTCTCTTCCTCTTCTACAGTTCAGACTCAGAGTAATGAGTTATACAGCACTTTGTTTGCTGCTCCACCTGCTGTTCAGGACAGTCTCTCAATCCAAACAAATACAACACATCTTCAACACCAGGCAAGTGTCTTGAACATCTTTCTTAACCCCTATTTTAATCACAGTTTACAGTCTATAGGTGCAAGACAGCACTGAGCTCAGATCAGCCCCGAGAGAGGCACATTCACCCTTAATAACACTGGCCAAAGCTACACAACTCAGAGCCAGGAAAACACCTCTGAGCAGTCTGCAGCTGATCTCTAGCAACTAAAAATAACTTACATACAATGCATAGTACAAACAAATGCAGCGGTGAACACCCAGGACGAAAAACACCCCTACATGCTCACGCGGCCACGTCCAGGGATGTGACCAAGCCAAACAACATTTCTCTGAGGTTTAACTGGCAAACACTACAGGCCATTCCTACAAACAAAACCTCCAGAAGAATACAAGAAGCCTACGGCTCACATTTTCTTACTAAAGAACACAGCTAAGGAATACACACACCGACATCCATTAGTTACCATTAACCATCCATAGTAATGTCTGGACCCCTAAATATTAAATTAACCAGAGATCATCCTCTGTTATTCCTCAAACAGCAGACGGGATATGGAAGGAAAAGAGAGAAATGGTGAAAAAAGAAAGACTACCTCCAGTGTGTCTATCAAGAGCTGCATAATTCAAGATTGTGGGAGTCTCCAGAGACAGAGACCACCTCCCTTCATACCAGACCAGCTAACCGGACACATACACACACACACACACACACACGCTCTCTAGAGCAGCCCTACTTTTTTACACCTTTTTTAAATGTTTTGGACTTCAGCAATAATTCACTGATTGTCTTCTTTAAATGTTCGCCAATTTTAGGTCTGTATTCCAAATCTAATGTGTAGGAAATGTGCTTAATGGATACACATGGTCTGTCTTCTTTGTGGATGCAAGTGTTGTTGTTAGGGTGTTGATATGTGGTTGCTAAGGTCATTTGCGTGTTTAGGTCAATGTTTTGTGTTTACTATGATGCTCTGGGTGATGTTATGTGGTTGATGACATCGCTGGGGACTGCAGGTAGTTGCCAGGGTGTTGCTTTGTGTTTGGGAGCTGAATAGTGAAACTGTAATGTCTTTGTTTGTTTGTTTGTTTTCAGCATGTTTTAAGCTACAGTATGTTCCAGTTAAAGCACTGAAAGGTGACTGTCATTGAGTTTTTGTGTGGTTACAAAGGAGTTATGGGTGTTTATTAGCACCTTGTTATGTTATTGCAAGGGTGATTGCGATGTGGTTGCTAAGGTATTTGAGCAATATAATGCTTTATTTTGTGGTTAAAGAGCCCACATTCAAGGCTATGATATGCTAAATGTTAATCAAATTGGCATGATCAATTAAGTCAGTAAAATGGACAGAACAGTCAAATTTAGGTAAACAAACCTATTAAGCTGATCTATGAACACAATGAGCTGTGCAATAAAATTTTCCACATCGATGCTATCTCTACTGTCATTTGCATGTCAAGCGAAATATTCATTTGCAGATCGTGACATTTTCAAAAGCACCTGACCTCAGCATCAGAGAGTCACAGTGGCATGTAAATAATAAGGCCTGAATCTGATTCACTCTATCTAACATCTGTTTCATACGTTTCCAATATCTTTTTATCCAACTTCTGGCATCATTTACTCACTCGCATCATGTTCTTCACTATGAGTACTATACTTTCTTAATGCCGTGGTGTAAATGAATGATGGCTGAAATATATTGTTTGAGTGAACTGTCCCTTTAAAAGTGATGTAGCCCGATCCCTTTGTAAACAGATCTCACTGGCACACACATAAATACTCTTCTGTGCAAGAGTGCAATTAACATCCTTCTGTCTCTCTAGTGTGAGCAGGATCTGTTTGACCTGGCAGATGGTTGCTGTTCTTTCACTACAGGTCTCTCCCTCTTTCATTTCCTGTAATTACAAGTTGGAGATGATGCATACGCATATGAATGCATATGAACATATGTTAAAAAAAGCAGGCAATAACTATGGGGACTAGGTGGAAGTCATGGCCTAATTATTAGAGTTTAGACTTGTAACCCAAAGGTTACGAGTTCGAGTCTCAGGCCGGCAGGAATTGTATGTGTAGGGAGTGAATGCACAGAACTCTCTCTACCCTCAGTACCACTAATAAGATGCCCTTGAGCAAGGGACTGAACCCTCAAATGTAGTGTGATGAGCATCCCGAGTCCACATCAGCATTGCCCTGGTAACTCACGAGGAGCGCCAAATATAAACTGTAGATAAAACTATACAATAAGGGAATGTAATAAAGACATATAATAAAATTAAAAATTAAATTAAATAAAGCAGCGCAAGGCACATGGCAGATAGAGTGCAACTCAGTGAAGTGAACAAACAGTGCAGATAAAAGACTTTTAGTGCAAAAAAGAAGCTTGTTTGGTCTGATTAAATTGACAAAGGGCTCAAGAGCAGTTATTTTATTTAACTGACTGATGAGGTAGTGGAATGACATCAGTTCCATGTTGAATGAGGTAGTAAGCAGGTGGGGGGGGGGGTGGAAGGACCTTGGGATGTGAGATCTGGCGGGGGGGCTCATAGTTCAGTGGTGCCTGGGGCAAAAGAGGGATGGGGGGGCAAGTTTGGGAGTGAGTTCAGCTTCCTGACAGCCTGGTTGATGAAGCTGTCCTTCAGTCTGCTGGTCCTGGCCTGGAGACTCTGCAGTCTCCTCCCTGATGGCAGCAGACTGAAGAAGCTGTGTGATGGGTGGGTGGGATCACCTGTGATGCAGAGGGCTTTACGAGTGAGATGGGTCCCAGCCACATTCCAGCGTATGATGGACATCGTGCTGCGACCCCACCAGGCATATGCTCCGGCATACCTGGACGACGTGGTCATCCATTCCAAGTGCTGGCAAGACCACCTGGACTGTCTGCGGAGGGTGCTGATGGAGCTGCGTAGGGCTGGGCTCACTGCCAACCCCCAGAAATGTCACTTGGGCCTGACCGAGGCGAAGTACCTGGGCTTCCAAGTCGGAAGGGGCCTCATCTGACCACAAGAGAAGAAAGTCGAGGCAGTGCGATCTGCACCGAACCCCAGCACAAAGTCCCAGGTACGACCTTTTTGGGGTTGGCAGGGTACTGCTGTTTTATCCCTAACTTCTCCTCATAAGCTTCCCCCCGACAGACCTGACCAGGAAGGGGCAGCTGGAAAAGGTGTGCTGGACACCTGGAGCGGAGGAGGCATTTATAAAGGTGAAGATGGCGCTCACCTCTGAGCCAGTCCTGCGAGCCCCGGACTTCAGCTGCCCCTTCCTGCTGCACACGGATGCTTCCGATGCAGGACTGGGGGCCGTCCTGTCTCAAGTTCAGGAGGGTGAGGAGCATCGCTTCCTATACATCAGCAGCAAGTTGACCCTGGCTATGCCACCATCGAGAATGAAGCTCTGGCCATCAAGTGGGCATCCCAAGTCCACATCAGCATTGCCCTGGTAACTCACGAGCACCTCGGCACGCCAAACCACCGTCATCACCCACTCTCCGGGGTTTTCATTTGAGTTTTGCCCTTGCGTGTTCCTTCCACCCTGCGACAGTAGTTATTTAGAGACTGTTTCTCATGTGTCTACTAATCTGTAATGTTAAAAAATTGCTTTTATCGGCCAATACCGATTATTGTAAGATACATCAGTGGGTCTCTTAATGTTAATCATTGCAAAATATTCAAGAGGCTTCAGTGCCTATCCATGCAAACAATTAAAAATGTGTTTTTTTTTTCATGATATGGCCCCTTTAAGACACATTTTAAACTAATACTCCCTTCTCACACTTCTAAAGCTGGTGAGGTGCTGCTGTGGTTCAGTGTGTTCTCTCTCACACTGCTCACAGACAATCACTAAAGAATGACTCGAGCAAACAGACACAAGACTCAACATACTGAACCAACAGGAAGAGACAGAGAACAGAGACAGAGAGAAGAAAAAAGGCGAGAGTCACTGAGTGCGCTTATCAAGATTCACTGTGTTTTGATGTAATTAAATTGAAATTTAAAACCATAAAATCATTAAAGGCCAAGGAGAGGGTTGAGAAGGATGGTGGACAGATAACAGGAAATGTTCAGTCTCAACTCAACGTCTTTCATCGGAGGAGACTGAGAGGAATTTGAGAAGGGGGAAAGATCAGCAGAGTAGTTCACCCCAAAATTTAAATTCAATAAATATTTACGCACACATAAATATAAATTCAAAACCGCTATGCTTTTATTTTCTCCATGGAACACAAATGCAGAAATTCTGAAGAATGTTCACTCTGCTCATTTCCATACAATGAAAGTGAATGAAGAACAGTGAATGATGGTTGGTTGAGTCCAAAAATAGCAAAAAAGAACCATAGAAGTATCATAAAAACTTAGTAAGCTTGACTCATATTCAAGTCTTCTGAAGCCTTAAGACAGCTTTTTGATAAACTGGTCAAAATATAAATAATTATTCATGTTACTATGAAAATCCTCTTCTCTGCCACAACTCTAAAATCTCCTTCATGCATGCATAGATTTAAAGTCAACACGTTATGATCAGTTATGAGACATATGAGACCAGAGTGTTAGGTATCATGATGTGCCGAGTCTGAATAGGTGAACGTATGAATGAAGATTAGTGAGCAATGGAAGAGGAGACACATCTTGAAGTCATGTGGACCTTGAGATACTTTATGTTGCCATTTTTTCCGTGTAAGAACCACAATCCCAATGCATTTTCACGTTATGCAAAACAGCAGCATGAACATTGTGTGCCGCTTCATATGATTCGATGAAGTTTTACAACATGTGGATGAGCAAGTTAATGCTCATATTTGGATGAACTAAGCCATCAAAAGTAAGATCTGAAAGCAACATTTATCAAACTGCAACTATAAAACTGTAAACCAGATTATCAAAACTGCAGTGACAGGGGAAGCTCTTTGGGAACACGTACACCTTATTTTTCATATGCAAACTAATGGGCATGTATGGGGAATGGTGAGCAGATTTGAATGGTAGAGCAAACATGTCTTGACAAACATAACCTGATCATTGAGCATCAATATGAGCTGATAAAGTATATGTGGATATTGATGAGTTTCCAGGCACTGTGTGTCTTGTGCATGCAACAAACAGCTCTTTATTAACGCATTGTCCTTTGATAACGCACACTTTGTTCACGGGACATTTATAAATGATTTTCTTTAAAAACCACTCTATTGAATCACAGCATGTCTAATTATCTATTCGTTTCAACAATGCTATATGATGATTAAATAATGCACAACTAACTTGTAAACTCATAACCTGCTATATGACACCTGCTTCTGATTTCTGTTGATCGGGATGTACAACAACTGCAAAAATGATTAGATTATAAACGATGCTAGCGTGTTACTCATGGGTTTTAAAATAGAGGAGGCACACTAATTGTATTGGATTGGGATCCCTGCTGATTATTATTTGCTTAACCACTTTAAAATGGCTTTTTTGGTGTCTTTTAGTCAGAAAGCGTAAAGAAAACGACACACATACAGCAAGATAATATGATATCCCTTACCTGGTCTGTCACTTGAAGCAAACATCCATCCCTTCTCAAATTCTGTCTTAAAAGAGAGCTGCCATGTTTTATTAACATAAAGTAAGTCTATGGGATTTGTTCACCTCTTAATGAGATGGTTGAGCCACAGAGCATGAGGTATTTCCCTGCTAAAACACCAGCTTTGCTGTTCATCTTGTGTTTAGGATGCTGGTCTTCCCAGCAGGCTTCTTAACCAGCAAGTGTTGCCACATATTTCAGTATTCGGTATCAATACAAGTGAAAACCCACGGTTCTCTGTACCAGTTTTGGTAAAACAAAGCAAAACACAAAAACATGCTTATTAAAAAAATCCCTTTCACTCTATTTGTGTAGGCATATATGCAAAGGAGGCACTCGTAGAGTGGGTGAGAGAGGTTTCTCGGTATGGCTGTAATCAAATAAGCACTGAGCCAGAGCTCACAAACGCTGCTCAGGCATAACAGGACAGATGAAATAAAAATGACTTCCATCATTTTCTGAAGACAGCCGGTTTCCTTCAGACATACAGTGATATAAAAACATCCGCACTGGGTTTCGACTTTGACACACACAGTGCTCATGTCTATACAAGGAAGTCAAAACCTTTCGGAAAATATATTTGTGGCGGTCAGTTTTGATATTGTTGCAGATCACCACAAATACATCAGTGTATGGGACACTCAATGAAACGTACTCTTTCATTTGATCTGGGTGTCTGTCTTTAAAGTGTTTTATTAGTTTGGTGTTTCCTCTTTTGATGTTGCCATATCACCATATTACCATAACACTTTCATTTTTTAGTACCGACTTGGTTTCGAAGTACCGGGTCTTTGGACAACACTACCATTAAGATATCCCTGCTGATTCAAGTGTTGGCCATGAAGACCATGCTGGTTGACTAGATTATTTAGAGGTAAACAGCAACCACTAGTCAAACCACCACGAAACCACCACTAACCAGCATAACACAGTCTGGAAAGACATGGGATTCATCTTGGTCTTTTCATCAAATTATTCAGCTCAGAAACTGAGGAGGACTTGAACTGGTGTAAGAGTTTTTACCTCTTCATCTTCAGGCTGAAGAGTCTCCTTATCCAGACTGGCATGGAAGCCACTGTTTTCTTCTGGAACACAAACATTACAAAATAAGGAGTATTAATAAATATTCATTTGAAAAATAAAATCAATTTTCAGGTTGTTTCTTCAAAAAAAATTTGCTGTTGTAAAAATCAATGTAAATTCCTTCTGATAAAACCATATGAACGGTTCCAACAACTATCAATTCGTCTCACTTTTGGGGATAAATTTGGCTGAAGGTCTAGACTGTCTGAACTGACATGCTGACTCTGATACAATAAAACCTTGTTTAGCTGCTCCTCACACTAAACCAAATAATAGTTATCATCAAATGAACACATAAGAAGCCAGATCTATTAAACAGATTTATTAAACATTTATCATGATACAGTATAAAACTATTTAATAATTTACGATCATAATAATAATAATAATCAAATATTTAAATGCAAATGTTCCAGAAACCAAATGTACCATGACCTGAACCCAAATGAAGATGGATGAGAACAGGAACCGTGTGAATGCAAAAATAACTTAATCCTTCTCTTCAGTTAAAGATTTTACTTGTATAAAGGTCGACTATCTGAAAATGTAATGTTTGTATCTATGTCTGTTATGCTGCTGTGTGTTATAACTAGTGTGTCTATGTGTGTTATATGCACTTAACCTGGGGTAAAAGCAGGGTTTAGAGAGATGATAACCCCAGGTTAAGTGCATATATATATATATAATCAGTATGACAATGAACCTTGTTTTTGGTGCTTTGCTGATATTTTTATGGGCAAAAACTAAATTTTATCATTGAAATACTGATAGCTTGTGATGAAAAGCGATGAGATCTTTATAAGAGTATAGCAGAATAGATGCATAAAATGCATTTAAACAAAAGTTGTCACTCTATATCTCACAATATGTCTTAGTAAAATATCTAAAAACTTAGTTTTATGAGCCAAGCTCTGTTTCAAATCATACAATGCAATGCAATACAATGACGACTGAGAGATGTACAAATACATGTAAGGATAAAGTAAACATAATTTGCTGCTGACCATTAAATATGAGTTGTGTAATATACATATGCTCTCTTCCACTCTCAATACTGATGACTGAAGAGCCCTGATAAGCTGATGAAAGCCTTTATTATCTCTTCTACATTTATGCTTTCCACGTTAGTTAACATGCACTGTTTCACTGCCATTTGACCCATAACGAACTTTGTAAGTAATGCAAATACCATTTTGAAATGAAAGTTTTTATGTTTCTGTTTGTTTGCGTTTGATATAAATGTCTAACCACGAATTGTTGCATGCTTCATGTTCATAGTTTGCTGTGTCTGCAAGCGTTCTCACTTCCAGTTTCACTCCCTGTCCCTAGAATAGCCTCTAGATGACTTGTTTTGTGGCAGCGGTCAAGAAAAAAAAAAGCTCTTTACTAGCTGATCAAAACTGGATTGAGGAACTCTGTCCTAAAATATGTCAATCAAAATTAAGTGAATCTTTATTGCTTTGCAAAATAATAATAAATAATAATAATAATTGTTAGCTTCATTTTAAATGGCTTGTTTGAAAGCTCACTGTCACATTCGTAGACTACAGCTACACACAGTTATAAACAGCAGAGATTGTTCATCTGAAAGTGTGCAGATAAAACTGGTTTCTGTAAAAAGCTATGATCAGCTGCCCTTACTCTGAAACAGATTTTCATAAAGTAACACAAGAACAGCTTTGTATATTCTTAGTAATGTTTCAAGATCAGATTTCTTAATGAATGATAATAGCGTCTACTTTTCATCTTACAAGATATCAATCTTTGTATTTTTTGCTGTTTACAAGAAGAAACAGTGCTAGGAAAGTTTTTTTGTCCACATACTGTAAACTTCTTTTAACGAGCACAAATTATTTAGTAAAACATATAAATAAAATACCTTGTTTAAAGTTTGTTAAAACATTATTGTTAGGCTAAATGTACTACAGTAAACAAGTTGAAAAACATAATTTGAATAAGAGAAATGACAAACAAATGTTTTAGCTAACTTTTGAACGAAACTGACCATAAATGTGTGTGTATATGTTTAAACATCGCGTGCTGAAGACACTTACCGCCAGTTGGGTCCATTTCTATAAGCGTCTCAATACTCGTCTTTCCTCGACTCATTTTAATCAAGTGTCTGATATATATATGAAATGTGGATTTGTTATAGTGACCCTATGTCTGCCCGTCCACTCCTCTCTCAGAGGGTCAGATCTGTCCACTCCGGTCCGGTGTGTCTCGGGTCTCCGATGGCGATCCCTGTGGCTATGGGAATCCCTCCCATAATATGTATAACCACAGGCTTCACAATAGGATATTTAAATAAAGACGTCAGCATAGACTAATCAGAACTGCTGCTCTTTTGCGTAGGAAGGCTGCAAAGTGACGTCACCGGGGTCTATTTGAAATTCATGAGCCAAAGCTTCACTCTCTTGACGCAATTTTGTCGGCACACTACAAAGGGATGTAGCCTACATCATTTTTATTTCTTAATCTTTTTAATTTCATCGAACTTGAAGAACAGATTAATAAATGAAACTCCTTATTTTATTATTATTATTTTATTTCAGTGGAATATTAGCATAGGCGTCTTCAGTCTTAAAAGCTGACTTCAAAGTACAAATACAATATGGTGTCATGTAGCTCAGAATTGATTATTTATTTATTTAAAACATGATGACTATTTACTTTAGGTTTATGGATATGGTTTGGTTTAAGGTTAATCCTAACTTTTTTATTTACGCTGAAATGGATCTCAGTAGATATTTTACAGTCTCTGCACTGGCTGCCTATTAAGTCCCGTATCAGTTACAAATTATCATTACTTACCTATGAGGCCCTAAATGGTTTAGCTCCTGCTTACTTAACTAGCCTTCTACCACGTTACAACCCATCACGCACCCTAAGGTCACAAAACGCTGGACTTTAGGTCGTTCCTAGGATAGCAAAGTCCACTAAAGGAGGTAGAGCTTTCTCACATTTGGCTCCCAAACTCTGGAATAGCCTTCCTGATAATGTTCGGGGTTCAGACACACTCTCTCTGTTTAAATCTAGATTAAAAACGCATCTCTTTCGCCAAGCATTCGAATAATGTATCTTTTAAATTGTGAGTGTAGTTGCATCTGATCAAAGGTGCTTTTTTATTCATTAGCTTGGGTTAAACTAATTTTACTTTGTTGGATCAGCAGCTATGCTAATGATGTCTGGATTTTGTTTCTATGTTTCGCCACGGGATTTACATCCCGTGGTAACTAGGATTTAAACAAGCTCCAGTCTGAATCCAGAAAACCTGAGAAGAGATGATGCTGACCCTCAGAGGACCCCAGATGATGCTACCTTGAATCAACAAACAGAACTAACAATTATTGCTAAATGTGTGACTGAATCATATAATAACTTAATAATATTGATAGTTCATCGTCTAGCTGACTACGTCTGTCACATCCACACAAGGAGAGGAGAAGACGGGTAAGTATTTTCGTGAAGCTTTATTAACATAGGACTTCAACAGAGCTGGTAAGTGTGGTCACAGACGGTGAATCTTCAAGCACTGATCAATAGGTGAATTCAAGCACAAAGCTAGGCCGGACAACAAAGAGTCACTTCCCTTAATCGCTGTGTCTGAATCTCCACAGAGTCACAATACGGTCCACAAGGAGCAGGCAGAAGATCCACAAAGAGTGTCCATGCAATCTTGATTCCAGCCGGTGAGTGAATGAGTGAGGTGAGTATTTAAAGGTGTGGTAATTGCTGGTGCAGGTGCAGGTAATTAGTATTCAGGTGACGGTTCACGTGAGCGGTGCATGGGAGATTGAGTGGATGGTGACTGGCAATGGTGACTGGGGCTGAGGGAACGAGCTGAGGGTGTGACACTACCCCCCCCCCCCACGGGTGACTCCAGGCATCCTAGAGCGGCGACGGGGACGACCACGACCTCTGGGAGCCGGGCGGTCTGGGTGTTGTCGGTGGAAATCTTCGAGGAGAGCCGGATCCAGGATGTCATTGCGTGGTACCCACGACCTCTCTTCGGGACCGAACCCCTCCCAATCTATGAGGTATTCCAGGTGGCCGTCCCGCCGCCGGGAGTCGAGGATCTCTTGGACCTGGTAGATGTTGTCTCCGAGGATCTCGGGTTGGTCTGGAGGGGGAGGCGGTTCTGGTTCTGTGGAGGAAGGAGAAACTGGATCAGTGTGACGTTTTAGCAGTGAGACGTGAAACGTGGGTGAGATCCGGTAGCGTGGTGGTAGGTCCAGGCGGTAGGTGACGGGATTTATCTGAGAATGGATGGTGAACGGCCCTATGTAGCGGGGACTCAGCTTTTTGCAGGGCAGTCGGAGGCGGATATCCCGAGTGGAGAGCCAAACCTTGTCTCCAGGTAGATAGACGGGATTAGGCGATCTGCGTCGGTTAGCGGTCTCTGTATGCCTCCGAACTGCCCGTTGGAGATGGATGTGAGCTGAGTCCCACACCCTCTCGCTCTCCTGGAACCAGTGATCTACCGCGGGCACTTCAGAGACTTCTCCTGACCAGGGAAACAGCGGTGGTTGATAGCCTAAAACACATTGAAAAGGGGTTAAGCCTGTAGTGGTTTGGCGAAGGGAGTTTTGGGCATACTCAGCCCACGGCAGATACTGGCTCCAGGTATCCTGGTGTTGGGAGCAGTAAGTACGGAGGTACCGTGAGATCTCTTGAATCTTCCGCTCGGTCTGGCCGTTGGTCTGAGGATGATATCCAGAAGATAAACTGACGGATGTTCCGAGGAGTTGGAAGAACGCTCGCCAGACCCTGGAGACAAACTGAGGTCCTCTGTCCGAGACAATGTCCTCTGGAGTGCCATAATTCCGGAACACGTTGGTGAAGAGGGCTTCGGCGGTCTCGAACGCTGTGGGAAGACCCTTTAATGGGATTAGTTTGCAGAATTTAGAAAAACGATCAACAACAACTAGAATGGTAGTGTACCCCCTTGAGGGGGGAAGGTCAGTGGCGAAATCCACCCCTAGATGGGTCCAGGGTCGGCGAGGAATGGGCAGTGGTTGTAATTTACCCACGGGAAGTTGACGAGGTGTGGTGGTAACGGCGCAGACCGAGCATCCGAGGATGTACCGGGTAACGTCACGAACCATGTTAGGCCACCAGTACTTCTGCTGGATGAGCGAGAGGGTTCGCCTGCTGCCAGGGTGTCCTGAGCCAGGTGACGTGTGCGTACTTTCCAGTAGGGGGAGTCGCTGGTTGGTGGGCACGTACATTAGACCCGTGGGTACCTCCGGAGGTGGTACCCACGGGTATAAACACAGTATAAACACAGCCGCTGCTGGATGCGGCGTCTCCGTTCAGAGGCATCTAGGCGGTAGGAGTCGGTGATCATGGGTTCCTCCTGGTTTCGTTGAGGCGAGGGCGTTCTGGCTGATGGAGAGATGGTATATGAAGCCGGGGAGGCACAAGCCGAGAGGTGCTGAGCAACATTTATAGTTTTTCTGATGAATGTCTCGAGATTGACATTATCGTCGTAAATGACCATTTGCTTTCTGATCTGGGGCTTTAAACCTTTACGGTATGCAGCTAGCAGGGCAGTTTGGTTCCAACCACTGGTGGCGGCTAATGTCCGGAAACGGAGAGTGTAGTCGTGAATTTCCGTGGCTCCCTGGCGGAGATTTAAGAGTTCATCATGGGTTGAAAGAGGAGTTAGAGCCACCCCGAACACTTCCTGGAGGTGGGTGGCGAAGGCATCGAATGAGGATAGAACCGGACTCTGGGAGTTCCAAAGAGCCTCTGCCCATTGGAGCGCTCGTCCGGTGAGGAGAGAGATCACAAAGGCGACTTTGGTGGCCTCATTGGGGAATTTACTGGTATTCGCGTTGACGAACAGTGAGCACTGCAGAATAAACCCACTGCAGCCACTCGGTTCACCCGCATAGCACGCGGGACGTGCAAGGGGCGTGCTGTTGGTGGTGGAAGCACTAGTTTCCGTGGGTGGTGAAACTGACTGTATTACTTGGCGGAGGGCAGTCACCATTTCGGTGAACGGGTCCGAAGCCGCTCCCTGAGCAGCAGCGTTAACATCCATGGGAGATATGAAGTTCTGTTTTTTTAGGGCTGGAATCCTGTCACATCCACACAAGGAGAGGAGAAGACGGGTAAGTATTTTCGTGAAGCTTTATTAACATAGGACTTCAACAGAGCTGGTAAGTGTGGTCACAGACGGTGAATCTTCAAGCACTGATCAATAGGTGAATTCAAGCACAAAGCTAGGCCGGACAACAAAGAGTCACTTCCCTTAATCGCTGTGTCTGAATCTCCACAGAGTCACAATACGGTCCACAAGGAGCAGGCAGAAGATCCACAAAGAGTGTCCATGCAATCTTGATTCCAGCCGGTGAGTGAATGAGTGAGGTGAGTATTTAAAGGTGTGGTAATTGCTGGTGCAGGTGCAGGTAATTAGTATTCAGGTGACGGTTCACGTGAGCGGTGCATGGGAGATTGAGTGGATGGTGACTGGCAATGGTGACTGGGGCTGAGGGAACGAGCTGAGGGTGTGACAACGTCTTGTATTATTATTATTATTATTATTTTTATTTTTTTTTCTAAAATCCTGTCAAATGTGCACAAACTACTAGCTACTACTAAATATTGTAGAAACATAATTTTCTGTAAAGTTGCTTTGTAACGATTTGTTTTGTAAAAAGCGCTATACAAATAAACTTGAATTGAATTGAATTGAATTGAATTAGATAGTAATATCACTTATTTGTATTGTAAATCTACGTTTTAACTGGCATTTAATTAAATTAGCTGTCTACATTGATCAAAGGCCAACAAGTCAAGTCACTTTTATTTATGTATAATACAGATTGTGTTGAAACAGCTTTACACACACTATTGTACCCACAAACATATCCATTTCCAAAACCCTTGTCCTTGTGGGAACATATTTTGGTCCCCATGAGGTTGGGTTTCTAGTGTCACTGATAGACAACGAAACTACAGTTGGCCATTAGGAACTAGCATTCTCTAAAAACTATTCATTATTGAATGTTTACATGATAGTGTTCGACCAGGATGTGTTTTTCAATGGCCATTTCTAACAAATACGGCAACAGAAAATGTAGTGTTCAAAAATATAGTTGTCGGTTTAACAGCTAAGTGTGCATTGTTGTTGGCTGGAGTGTAACTAACAGAGCCAGTTTAGCCCAATATAGCCTCTTCTGGCCTGGGCCATCCTTCAAGTGGTTAGCACAGCCTTTCACTCTAGCAATTACACACACACACACACACACACACACACACACTTCTATCCGGGTGTGGCCTATTTCCCAGACCTTAACTTCTACAATCTGGGTTTCATCATTCCACGGCCGTGTGTGAAGGTGGCAGATGCATGTGGTGGGGGCTTCCTTTCTGAGACCTATGGTCTTTAGGGGTGGGAGCAAAGTAAAAGGAAAAGTGTGTTTTATGTTTAATCATAAGATTTGATCTCACGTTATAGCTAGTCATACGTCAAACCAGAAACTTGTAAATAATAATGCTTTTAGTGAATTGGGGGCCCCAAGCAAAATATAAAATTTAGGGCCTATACATTTTCACACATTTACCAACATCATCCTAGAGGTTCCTTTTGTTGTTGTTGTTGTTGTGATGCTTGCTGCAGCACAATGGTGCCCCACAGCTGTGTCCAATGTTTCTACATTTTTCATGTACTGAACATGCTTTAATGGCTTTCTTTCATGTATTAGACCACGAAATGGCAACTGATTTAAAGTTGATATACAGGTTTTCACAAAAACAATATCAATTATAAAATGATAAACATCACAAATGATCCTTTAAAACTTTTTTTAGTCAGAACATAGGCAACGTCAAGTCAAGTCACCTTTATTTATATAGCGCTTTAAATACATTGCATCAAAGCAACAGAACAACATTCATTAGGAAAACAGTGTCTCAATAATGCAAAATGACAGTTAAAGGCAGTTCATCATTTAATTCAGTGATGTCATCTCTGTTCAGTTAAATAGTGTCTGTGCAATCATTTGCAATCAAGTCAATGATATCACTGTGATATCGCCCAACTAAGCAAGCCAGAGGTGACAGCGGCAAAGAACCGAAACTCCATCGGTGACAGAATGGAGAAAAAAACCTTGGGAGAAACCAGGCTCAATTGGGGGCCAGTTCTCCTCTGACCAGACGAAACCAGTAGTTCAATTCCAGGCTGCAGCAAAGTCAGAAGAATCATCTGTTTCCTGTGGTCTTGTTCTGGTGTTCCTCTGAGACAAGGTCTTTACAGAGGATCTGTATCTGGGGCTCTAGTTGTCCTGGTCTCCGCTGTCTTTCAGGGATGTAGAGGTCCTTTCTAGGTGCTGATCCACCATCTGGTCTGGATAGGTACTGGATCCGGGTGACTGCAGTGTCCCTCTGATCTGGATACAGACTGGATCTGGTGGCTACGGTGACCTCGGAATAAGAGAGAAACAGACTAATATTAGCGTAGATGCCATTCTTCTAATGATGTAGCAAGTACATAGGGTGTTATGGGAAGTGTTCCTGGTTTACCTAATTAATGCAGCCTAAAAATCCTTTAACTGATTTGGATATTAAAAGCATATTAGTGTGTTATGTGTAAGCCAGGTTAAAGAGATGGGTCTTTAATCTAGATTTAAACTGCAAGAGTGTGTCTGCCTCCCGAACAATGTTAGGTAGGTTATTCCAGAGTTTAGGCGCCAAATAGGAATAGTTTCAGGACTATGATACGGTCTAAATCCTGACTGGAAATCCTCACATATACCATTTTTCTCTAAGAAGGACTATAATTGTGAGGATACTACCTTTTCTAGTATCTTGGACAGAAAAGGGAGATTTGAGATTGGTCTATAATTAACTAGTTCTTTGGGGTCAAGTTGTGGTTTTTTGATGAGATGCTTAATAACAGCCAGTTTGAAGGTTTTAGGGACATATCCTAATGACACTTAGGAATTAATAATAGTCAGAAGAGGATCTATGACTTCTGGAAGCACCTCTTTTAGGAGCTTAGATGGTATAGGGTCTAACATACATGTTGTTGGTTTAGATGATTTAACAAGTTTATTCAATTCTTCCTCTCCTATATTAGAGAATGAGTGGAACTGTTCCTCAGGGGGTCTATAGTGCACTGTCTGATGTGATACTCTAGCTGACAGCTGAATGGTTGCAATTTTATCTCTAATAGTATCGACTTTAGAAGTAAAGTAGTTAATTAAGTCATTACTGCTGTGGTGTTGGGAAATGTCAACAATTGTTGATGCTTTATTTTTCATTAATTTAGCTACTGAATTGAATTCTGAATTGAATATTCTGTATTCTAAAAGAGAAGAAAAGTAATCAGATCTAGCAGTTTTTAATGCTTTTCTGTAGGATAGGTTACTTTCCCGCCAAGCAATATGAAATACCTCTAGTTTTAGGGTGCGATTATGCTCATTATACCATGGTGTCAAACTGTTTTCCTTAACCTCTCTTTAGCGTAAAGGAGCAACTGTATTTAAAGTGCTAGAAAAGAGAGAGTCCATAGTTTCTGTTACATCATCAAGTTGTTCTGAGGTTTTGGATATGCTAAGGAATTCGAATACATCAGGAAGATAACTTACAAAGCAGTCTTTTGTGTTAGAAGTGATGGTTCTTTGATACTTGTAACAAGAAGTAGAATTTACAATTTTGGATATATGAAGTTTGCACAGAACTAAATAATGATCTGAGATATCATCACTTGGCTGAATAATTTCAACACTATCAACATCAATTCCATGTGACAGTATTAAATCTAGAGTATGATTTTGACAATCAGTAGGTCCTTAAACGTGTCGTCTAACCCCAATAGAGTTCAGAATGTCTATAAATGCTGATCCCAATGCATCTTGTTCATTATCAACATGGATATTAAAATCACCAACTATTAAAACTTTATCTGCAGCCAGAACTAACTCAGATGTAAAATCACCAAACTCTTTAATAAAGTCTGTATGGTGCCATGGTGGCCTGTATACAGTAGCCAGTACAAACATAACAGGGGATTTATCATTAACATTTGTTTCTCTGGATAATGTTATATGAAGCACCATTACTTCAAATGAGTTATACTTGAAGCCTGCCCTCTGAGAGATCCTGAAAACGTTGTTATAAATTGAAGCAACACCTCCCCCTTTGCCTTTTAGACGCTTCTCATTTTTATAACAGTAATCTTGGGGGGGTGAACTCATTTAAAATAATGTAATCATCCGGTTTTAGCCAGGTTTCTGTCAAACAGAGCACATCTAGATTATGATCACTGATCATATTATTTACAAAAAGTGCTTTCGTAGAAGTGGATCTGATATTCAATAAGCCAAGCTTATCCGTATTGCATCTGTTTTTTATTTGTTGAACCTCAATTAAATTGTTACTCTTAAATTGGTTTGGACGTTTTTTGTATTTTCTAGTTCAGGGAACAGACACAGTCTCTATAGTGTGATATCTAGGTGAAAGAGTCTCTATGTGCTGAGAATTAACTGACCTCTGTGACATCTTGGAGTGCCGATGTCCTGCAGAGTTAAGCTCCAGCCCTGAAAAAAAAAAAAAAATACTCACTTGTCTGTAGTCTTATTAATCGTATAGACCTTGATTAGCTTGTTCAGGTGTTTTTGATTAGAGTTAAATCTAATATCTGCAGGACAGCGGCACTCCATCCCTGAGTCAGAAGTATAAATTGTAATATTAATTTACAATGGGGTTAGTGGTGTATTCTCACATTAGTCTGAACAAAAATTGCAGACAGGGTTATTAAAAATTAACATTCATTCTCTGCCAGCGCTTTTCTCAGTTGTTTAAACAAAGCAGCGCTGCTCTCATAAATGATGCTTTATCAGATCAAATGAAAACCACATTGATACATTTCTGAAGACATTCGGTTCCCTTCAGAGATTCAGAGAAAACTTGAATTAGTGGGAATGAGAAAAAAACGTAGTCTATATTGACGAGGAAAGTCCACTGATGAGTTATCAGCGTAAGCCTTTAAGCGCCTGGGCTCATACACTCTTGCTAAAGAAACTCCTTTAAATGTGCTCATTACAGAAACTCCTCTAAATGGCCAGCACAACTGAACATTATACACTAACATGCTTTTGTTGCTGTTTACTGAAAAAGATGTTTTAAAAAAAACTTAATCCTAAATGTACTCTCCTAATGTAGTCCCTTGCGATGCATGATGGGAACTCCAGACAGCACAAGAAGTTGTGTGAATAAATTATTAATGTAGGTTTAAGACAAATTAAAGTAAACCTGAATTGTTAAATAAACAAATAAATAAAAATAATAATAAATAAATAGAGTGTAGCTTACACAATACAATTTTCAAAAATCATGTTACTTCAGCTTCATTAAACTGAACACGAAACAATAAATTAATAAATAAATAAATAAATACATACATACATTTTTGAGTGTAGAAATGGTGTATAAGGCATGTAAGGATGTAAGTAATTGTGAATTTCATTGGTCTTTCATCCTAGATAAAACAAATAAATAAATAAAACAAGTAATCAATCAATCAAAAAAAATATTAATATGTAAAATTCATGAAAATTTAAAATAATTCATTACTGTGTGATGAAAGGGGTTAGTATCAAGGTGGTTTCTGTTAAAGTGATATACAAAAATGTTTCAATAGGTGACAAACAAACAAACACAATAAATACATAATTAAATTAAACAAGCAAGCAAACAAACAAATACAAATAAATGAATAAACACACACATATGAAGTGAACTTGTATAAGGTCGAGGCTCCAGTGTCTCTCAGAGTCCGGCTGCACGCTCTCTTATTGAGCTCGTGCTCCATCTATCGGCGAAACTTGCCTGGGACTGAAACAGAGCCTGGGTTACTCACACGAAGGGATTCAAGTAACTCAAGGGATTTTATTTAGGCTACAGTAAAGTGATAAAGTGTTACTTACTGCCACAAGATCAATACGCTTCCTTTAATTATTGAAGTTAATTAACAGAATTTTATAAATACAAAGTGAGTGTATAATATTTTTTAAACATATTTTGCGATTATATATTATAATGCTATTATATCTTTGCATTTAAAATGTAATTAGAATGTATTATTATTATTATTATTATTTATTTATTTATTTATTTATTTATTTATTTATTTATTTATTTATTTTTACTATTATTATTATTTTACTATTATTACTTTTGTTTTATTATAAAATATAAAAGAGGGTCATATTAGACTGTTTGTGTTACCGTGCTCTCGTGACGCAGGTTAGGGTTAGGGTTTTGTCATCAGACGTAAGCGCGCGCCTTTGATGACATCACGAGTAATCCGGCGACATTCCACAGCGTCAGTGTCAAGTGAAACCAACAATAGCTGTTCCGTTCCCTGTCGCTGCACGGAAGTCTATCTGAGTTTCAGATGACTCTTTTGTGCGAACTCTTCTGTGATGGCGAACGATGAAAGATTGATCTAAGCTGACAAGTGTCTGCGATCTCGTGTGAAACCAGCGCAGCTGTCACACACCTGGACGGATCTGAAGAGGATGGCGCGAAAGATTGGTCACCGGAGGCAGGTGAGATGAACTTCACTGTCAGTCTCACTGATTCGTTTTTGCCTCCGTTTCTCAGTGCTTCACTAAACGCATGCACACTGATAACAGAGAACACACAGACTTTATAGTCCACAGCCAGACGGTCTGCATGAATCATGTCTTATAAATATGAATAGTTAATGTGCTTGCCAATTGATTTTTATATATAGCTATAACCACAGAGTTGTTCCTTGATAACACTGATTCACTAAAGAATGACTTCAGGTTTTCTGTTTTGCTTTGTGACAATGCACACAAATCAATGCCAGCAAGGCAGCATTAAACCCACAATGAGTTTCACTCTGAAATCTGAGATTGAGGTCTTCAACAGGGTGATTTAAAAGAATAAACCTTTATTATAGATAAAGATAATGCACTTTTCACCCTGATTGAGGTGTGCTGTGAATGTAAGGGAAGTAAGTCCGAAAAACAAACCCAAACCCACAGAGACTTCCACACAGAGATAATGGTTTGATTGACAGCGTGAAACTGTCACTCAATTCAAGGTAAGTTGGAGAAGCAGTATCTATAGACACAGTATCTGTTTAGCTCATGCCAAGTAACACAAAACATTCAATTGTCTTCCATTACCAATCAAAACACTTGCTGTTGTCGCAGAACCTCTGTGGGACGTTTACGCAGCTCGCAGCTCTTCTGACTGTTTTAAGGGTTGCTTTAAGAAAGCTAGCTTTGATAGCTACACATGGTGACTATCTAGAATCAGATTGTATCTAGGTATGTGAACTACAACAGCTGTGAAGAAGCAGAAACTATGTAAACCCCCTTGACTAGATTGCTTGAGTTAGCATGAAGGTATTTCTGGCATCCACAGACACGCTCTCAGAATATACGAAAGGTCGCTTCGCCAGTTCTGGTTTCACAATGAACTTTAAGATCGAGACGGTCAGGAGAGTGAAAGTAGAACTTGGTAGATTTCCAGGACTTTCCAAAATGTTTTAATTCGATGTCAGTTTACAGTAGTGTGCATGGAGCTGCATCTGTGCTTTATTTCATTAGAGTAAGAAGGCAAGGTCAGAAGCGATTGAAAAGTCAATGAACAGGTTTGATACTGATCTAAAGGGTATTTCTGAACCCTCAGTCTGTGATCTCTTATCTTACAGTATACATTCTTTTACTGACAGTTACTGTGTGAAGAATATAATAGTGATGTTGCATGTCTTCCTTTTTCTCTTCTTGGGAATAAGGCTATTGTTGTGAACTGTATATATTGTGTTGTTGTAGGGGAGTATTGAGCTTTTAGAAAGCATCGGTGTGGTGAATGAGAACGGCTGTGAAAACCCATCTGTGCCGCCAGTGGTAAGAGACACAGCACACAGCTCATGATGGCTTCAGTGTGAGACCACCAGTGAAGATACCACTGTTTTTATCAATTATAATATCAGAGAAACGATAAAGTGGCATCTGGTCTGATTTACAGTAAACTAAATCAGTCCGGTGTGTTTTGAAAATGTTTCCAAGACTATATTTTATGGTTCATTACAAAGAAAGGGGTGTCTGAGCTAAAGATAGTATTTGCATGATTACAAATCCCTCTGAAAGTTCATAAATAAACAAACAAACGTGATTTTCAATGTGGTCTCACTTGTTGATGCCACTGTTTATAGCTAATACACATAAAATAGTCACTACAATGATATGAATGATGATGTTTTTATAGTAATATGATCATTTATTAACACTGCTTTGTTCATCTTCTTTTGTACATCAGCAAACTCCTCTGACGTTCGATTATGTTCTGGTGGCAAAGACCTCAGACGATGAGAACAGCCAGTTGATCAGAAAACAGAGAGCATTCATTAAAACTTTAGAGAAGAAATTAGATGTATATGTAAGTGAGTTTTTCCATTTTTGATTTCTTGTTTTAGGTATTTTTCTAAATATGTAATGTCTTGACATATAAAGGGAATGTTCCTCTTTTTATCATGTGAAAGTGTAATTGTTGTTTTCCAAGGAAAGAAAAAAAGAAGCGTGATTGCTGAATTAAGTGTAAAACTGGTTTTATTGGTCTTGAAAGTCACTGATACAGTTCAAAGTTAAATTAGCAAGACTTGGCTGTGCTTACCACAAAAACTAGACTTGACTTGACACTGTTTTATTATATTGTGAAACTTTTTTTTTTTTTAGAATTTCAGAAATGATGATGATGACAAGGTGTTTTATTGCATCAGAGCGCCAGAAAAGATTTTTGAGACGTACCGGTATCTCCTGAAGGTGTCTGACGCCTGTAACTGGAGCTGTGAGCAGCAGGGGACTATACCTCAGTCAACCAGGTAAAACATTACACCAACACACTCCCAAACACATCCAGGACGTCACCGAAACAGCTTCAATCAAGAGACAGCAGTCGTAGGACATATGTCTACGTCATGTGCTAACTATCTCTCTATTAGTACACTGTGTGCACTGACTATATGCATGTGTATATTGCACATTATCACCTGTTGAAGTCTGTATGTTATTTGT
This sequence comes from Carassius auratus, assembly GCF_003368295.1. Taxonomy (NCBI): domain Eukaryota; kingdom Metazoa; phylum Chordata; class Actinopteri; order Cypriniformes; family Cyprinidae; genus Carassius; species Carassius auratus. Next base: position 17,173,074 of record NC_039292.1, on the reverse strand, counting down.
AAAATGTTTCTGGATTTCTGGAGCACGCTCTAAGAATTTGACTCATCTTGTTGATGTGACAATAAAAGTGACTTGACTTTGACTTGACTTCACTTTTATTAACAATAAGCCAGATTAACAAACATGCAAGAAACACAACCTACTAAACACAGAGGAGAACAAAAAACGACTCAAACTGAGAGCCATGGCAAGAAACAAACAAGCTAGGGCACGTGAACATAATCGATTAACCAGTGAGTAACTTAGAAAACAAACTAATGGTGGGGAAAATAGAGAAAAAAAGTAGTTTAAAGCAAACACAGGAACAAGGAAGCAATAAAACTAAATAAAGCATAAATGTGGAAATAGAAAGAAGTCTAGTCAAACAAGCAAGCAAACAAAAATGTTCTTCACTTCCCTTAAACTTTGGTGTGAAACTCATCCTGCAGAAGAGATGTGTGCTTATACTTTTCTAAGTGATATATCATTTAAGCTTATAAAAAGACAATAAAGCTGGTAAATAATCACGTACACTTAAGTGATTGGTATGGACCGTATTAGTAAGTCTAGTACGCAATCATCCTAAACACACTAGCATCACGCAGCAGTGCCCTATTCTCTGTTTATGATGCAGTGAAGAAAGGTGCCGTGGTCACCATTGCATTGTTAAACTGTATTCTACACAAATAAAGAAGAGGTTTTGATCTCTACTGTGGCTCTGTTTCAGGATTCGTATCGTTGATTTCATTCTGCATCACACACACATTGATTCAGAGGAGGGTGAGTAAGAGTTTGCTCGCTAGATTGCACATTCATTGCATATTACATGATACATCACAGTCGATTCTGTAATGCCGTCTCTTGCTTTACCTCTTTCTCAGGTGTTTCCGAATATCTGCCAGATCTCATGAAAAAAAATGTTTTTGAGACTCACTTTTGTTTACACGAGGTTTGATTTGATTTCCTCTCGCTCATACACCTGTCACACAGAGTCAGAGTCATAGGCAAATGTATTGAACTATACCCGTGGTGATAATTACACAGAGCACTACAGGAAAAGTATCTGGTCACAACGAGTATCTGATTGCAAACATACAAGAAGCAGAGTTACACACGTGCAGAAACCATCCAGTTCTTACATTCTGCATACTCAGAATATTACATCATTTCTTGAGGATTATGCCATGTCACTATTAATTTAGTATCACTATTAAAAAGCATTCATGTGTGCCCTTTTAATCCTAGAAAAAGGAGCAGAAAGACCTGAAGCAGAGCTGGGCTCGATGGTCTGCTTGTTTCAGAGGGCAACCCATCACTAACGTCAGGTGCTCGTTCCTTTGGTTTCCTGATTTGACTCATCTCTTTATCTGTTATAGACTTACTCCCATTCTGGTACAAATTGAAATAAATGTATTGTGTTTGTTGTCAGAAACTACCTTGGTGAGAAGGTGGCTCTGTATTTCCTGTGGCTGGGTTGGTACACATTTCTCTTGATTCCTGCTTCTCTTATTGGTGTGGTAGTCTTCCTGTATGGCCTGGCCTTTTACAACACAAGTCCTCTCATGTGAGTAACCTAGTATTAATAAACATCACTGTTTGATGTTGAGGACATCTTTGTTGTCCTTTGTTCAATAGACAAAGAAAAAAAGGTATTGAATTGCCATTTGATATCTAATGTAAAATATGGGTCCTGAAGTAAAACCAGCTGGTGTGTGTGTGTGTGTGTGTGCAGAAAAGAGGTGTGCCAGTCCAACGTAATTATGTGCCCTCTGTGCGATAATACATGCAGAGTTTGGGAGCTTTCTGACACCTGCATGTATGCAAAGGTACTGAACTTTTTATTAATGTTACTGTGCACTGACACACTTGCATATCTACATAGACACACAGATGCGATGACTCAATCAATCCTTGGCTTTAACACATTGCTTAATAATGCAAGCATCATGTATCATGTGTTGTGATGCAACACTGTCTCCAGGTCCAAGCCTCTTCTCCGTTTCAAGTGAGAATATCTCAGCAGCAAATGAGCATTCATTTATAGCACCTCTTCACGTTCACTGTGTACACCACAGTCTCTGGGCTCAGTGTCCAATAATTTAATTCAGGAAAGATGATTCGCAGTCTGGCCAACTGAGATTTTGCTATAGAGATAAATGTTTAGGCCATTATTTTGTGATATTAGTGCAACATTTCTGTCGTGACAAAAGAGTTTAGCATGGTAATATACACGGCAAAGTTAATATGTATGGTCTTGGATGCATAGATTTCCTACAATGCTGCGGCAGAGTAAGTACCGTATTTTCCGGACTATAAGTCACACTTTTTTTCATAGTTTGGCTGGTCCTGCGACTTATAGTCAGGTGTGACTTATCAAAATTAATTTGACATGAACCAAGAGAAAACATTACCGTCTCCAGCCGCCAGAGGGCGCTCTATACTACTCAGTGCTCCTGTAGTCTACACGACATAGAGCGCCCTCTCGTGGCTGTAGATGGTAATGTTTTCTGTTGGTTCTAAATGAATGCGACTTATATATGTTTTTTTCTCCGTCATGACGTATTTTTGGACTGATGCGACTTATACTCAGGTGCGACTTATAGTCCGAAAAATACGGTACTGAGATTTGCTACAGCCAATAAATCCAAAGACATTCTCCTGTAAGCATGTAAAAAATACTGCTGTTGCACATATAACATGTGAAATAACCCCCATATATAACACATGAAATCACCTCGTAGTAGATGCATACAGGTGGAGCTGGGGAGGTGGAGGGTTTCTCAAATGCGCTGCAACTGCTACAGCAAACACTAGCCGTGTATTTGAATGTTAAGCAGCAAACAAACCCATCGGCTGTGCTGTGTGAATAATGAGTGTATTTTAGCACAAACTCTGACACAAGTAATGGTTTAAAAATAGAAGACAAATGTATAAATGTTTTTGTGCTAATGTTTACAGCTGTTAGCATTACTGGAAGAACGTTTGCCATTTTTAATATAAAGGTTAAATATTGTAATTGGTGCTGACACTCGTGTTTTGGGTCACATGTTGCAGGTGAGCCTTCTGTTTGATAATGAGGGAACAGTAGCTTTCGCCATGTTCATGGCAGTGTGGGGTAAGTTCAACAGCTCTGACCGCATTTGAGTTGGACTGAGTCAGTGTTATGTCAGATGCTAATGTCTTCTCCACAGCCACTGTGTTTCTGGAGTTCTGGAAGCGCCACAGATCATCGTACGTGTGCGCATGGAAGGTCTTTGACTGGTGTGAAGAAGAGGTACGACCAAGTAACAGACTATAACAACACTGATGCTTTTTTATGGGGCGATAGCAACTGTTAGGTTAGAACAGCATTGGCTGTGTTAATAGAGCAGGATCCTTTTCAGCCATTAAAGGGTAACTAAACCCCTGGTCAGAGCCTGACTCCACCCACTGACAATATTTGAAAAATACACCATATATTGTAGAATTAAAACACTTTATACTCAAATGTCAAAAAAGTTACTCGAATCAATGAACAGCTCTAATAAAGCCCCGTTCTTATAGATAATTAACTAAAAAAAGCTGGTTTAGGGTTTAGTTACTCTTAAACCTTTCAAAGATATTGTTGCTATTATATGGCTTAAAAAGACTCTGTTTTAGAAATGGTCAGGTTTAGGATAGAGGTTGGTAAATTGCTCAGAAATAGCTCTGATATTATAAGCATATATATATATATATATATATATATATATATATATATATATATATATATATATATATATATATATATATATATATATATATATAAATGAGTTTCAAATGCATGCAAATAATTAAATGCATCTTAATCTGATGCAGTTAAAAAGTAATGAAGCTCCCCTTCGAGGGAACCCCAACGCTGCGTCAGTTTGATGATGCAGCATCTTGTTCCCTTCTTGTGGAACTGCAAATGTTTAGGGATATTTTTATAACGTGATTGTGCATGTGCTTGTATCATACAGGAGGAGCTGATTCTGGAGATTGTAAATAATGCACAGTGTGAACCCAAGATGCCCAGGCACTCTTATCTGCGCTCCACTATAGTACTGGTTTTAGTCACACTCATGGTAAGAAACTGAATGTGTTGCATTACTTTCATAGAAAGTGTATAATTCCTGTATGCATGTCTAACTGGCTTTGATTTCTCTCTGGTGCTGGGTCTTCAGTTGCTGGTCATCATCGGTCTGACTCATGTCCTGGTTGTGAGTCGAGTGATCGCTACTGTGCTGCTGGCCGAAAACAGTAGATGGCAGGTCATTACTGAGAATTCACAAACAGTTGCTGTGATGCTCGGAGCCGTGCTTCACTACATCACCATCACCGTCATGACTCGGGTAAAAGCTCACAAACCTCCCACTCTCAGTCAGAGAACAGATGGTTGTCTTCATTTTGTTTTAATAAAGTCTTATGTTTTCTACTTGCTTTTTACATTCAGAGTCAGGTAATTAATTGGATATTCTCATTCTAGAGTGCATTGTGTTAGACAAAACCTGTAAACGCCAATGAGTGCAAGATATTTTATATCACTTCTGTAAGAAAAACTCTTTTTTCTAATATGTACAGTATAAATGCTAAAAGGTCTGTTCTTTACTTAAAGTATAATTTATTTTACAGTTTTAAGTACCCAGTAATAGTTCAGTATAATTCAAATGGATTATTTGACCCAATTTGTAAAATACAATTATGTGCTATACGTTTTGTGTTGTTAGCTTTATTACATGCTAACATCAAGCCATATGCTAACACCATTCAGTTTCAAAGACTAATCGGATGTCTGTTTCCATCATAGAGATAATTGTATTTCGATGTTCCAAAACAACACAAAACTCAATAAAATAAAAAAGACCAAAATTGACCAAATTGTGTAAGATAATCCATTTGAATTAAACCTGTAAAATAAATACATACTGTAGTTGATGATAAGAACAGATTCTTTTTTTCTCACTATGTTCACTATCTTGGATTTTATGTGTGTGTGTGTGTGTGTGTGTGTGTTAGTTTTAGAGTTTGTTGCAAATACACTTTTATACATTAAAATGCTGGTTTTGGAAAATCACTCTCTCTTTCCCCTTTCTCTGATGATAACAACAGTTCATGTACAATAATTTTATGCAGGTCAACTGTACAGTGGCCATGAAGCTGAGTGAAATAGGTCAGTTGAACAGAGTTTGTGGCTTTAATTATCAGACATTTTGATTGTAAACCATATTTTTTCATAATAAAAAACATACTTTTTTCTGCTTATAGAGAATAAGCACTCCAATGCTGCGGTTGAAAGGAGTTTCACAGTCAAGATGTTCATATTCCAGTTCTTTACCATGTTCTCCTCTCTCATATACACAGCTTTCTTTCTGGGAAGGTAGCCTGGACAATAAAAAGTTTAATGATATGATATAATACGATACGATATGATACGATATGATACAATATGATACGATACGGTATTTTATGCCTTTACCAGATACAATACAAAGACAATATAATAATTTTCCTTAGACATGATTTTGATAATAATATTTTTGTGTAGCCGTGTTAAATTATTATATCCATATTTTTTATAACATATTTGCTAGTGAGCACTGAGCAGTAATTTGTGTTTTAGGATCAATGGTCACCCTGGAGGATATGTGAGGATATCTGGGAAATGGAGGCTGGAGGAGGTGTGGCCCTATCATTTGTTATCATTGTAGTCTTCTCTACATCTACAAATGCACTACTATGTTCTGTGTTTCACTTTTTCATGCCTTTTTAATGCAATATTACATCCCTTTCAATTCAGTGTCACCCAAGTGGCTGTCTCACAGATTTGTTCATTCAGATGTCTATAATCATGGTACTTAAACAGACCTTCAACAATATCTTTGAATATTCTGGTCCGTAAGTGCAACTTTTTTATTTGTTTTGTGTGGGATATGCGTTTGGTAATTTAACACTGGCATTGGGAAACAACAACTTCAAAACTAAAATCTATTTTTTGTTGAACACGGACAGCTTCACTTTAATGTCACTTCAAACCTTTATTCTTTTGTGTTGACTATGCTGGCATTATATGCAACAAAAAGCAGCAGTACAACCAATGTACTCTTATCAATCAATTGGTCAAAAAACATCAAACTCGCAAGTTTAGTGAACCGGTTGGAGCAGTTCTCAGCTTGCATGAAATTAACCCCCTTCTGTTTTATGCATGCTTATGGCTTATGAGGTGTAAATCAGTTTAATGGCTAGCTGTTCATATGATAATGTCTAGTTAAAGATAAACATTTGGAACATAGTTTTATTGTAATAATACTAACAACAACAAAAATAAACATTAAAATGTTACTGAAAGTAATGTTTAGGTAGTATATTATTATTACACAGACCAATTCATCTTGAGTTAAGGAACCTGAACCTGAATCGCAATCATGCAAATTCCCGTGCCAATTTAACGCTGTTTAATGAACTTTGAATAATGCACAGTACATTTTTTACATATAATAAACACCTTTTTGTACGTCTTTCTGCAGCTGGTTTAGTCGGTGGTTGAAGAGGAAGAAGGCCCAGAAGTTTAGGAGAAGGTGTGCCAAATGCTTTAAGAAGGAGGAAGGATCCGAACTCTGTGAGATCTGCAAAATCGAAGACCTGCACAGAAACTACAGCCTGATTAAAACGGATTGCTTCAGCCTCTTTAATGAGTTCTTGGAAATGGGTACAGATCTTGAAAATATACTTAAAGATTCAAATGTTTTTTGGGGTTTTTTTGGACCTGGAGGTGGGCTCTTTTGATGTATGCCAGTAATAACCACACCTCCAACTAACATATAGCTACATGCTAACATCGAAAAGATTTGCATGAAATAGTTTGTTTGAAACACAGATTTCTGAAATTTTGCATTGTCTTTTTTCCCCTCCCCAGTGATCCAGTTCAGTTTTACTACCATCTTTGTAGCAGCATTTCCTTTGGCTCCTTTATTGGCTCTTCTAAACAACATCATTGAGATCCGATTGGATGCCATTAAGATGGTCAGCCTTGAGCGCAGACTAGTGCCAACGAAGGCCAATGATATTGGTGAGAGAGTATGAGTATTCAAACTTCTTCTAGACCATTTGTCTGATTTTCATGAAATTTGAACCAAATCATCTTCAGACCGTGTAAATCAGTTTGATCACTCAAACCATTCTTAACTCACAGACGAATTTGCCAAAGAGCTCGTCAAAGTGGACGTGAGGCTGTATCTCCACAACACTTTAGCATATTCAGACTAAACTTGGTTACCTGCACAGTGCCACCTAGTGGTCAGGAGATATGAAAATGGCTCTTTTAACTCCAAAATCACAAGTCTGGTCTCTTTACATTTGTAGCAGCATGCTGAGTAAAATAATAACCAGTTCCCTTTCAAGGGAACTTCAAACTGCAACTGCATCCTGTAGGGGGCGCCATTGGGAACACCTCGTTGTGACCGGACCATAAATAAGCACCGGGAAAACATATTACCATCTTCTTCATCTTCATTGACTGTTTTTTTTTTAAGCATACAGCATCTAGGAGTGCATGTTTCTTGCCAGAGGCTTTGATCTGATACCTGCCGTTCACACGGCCTGTGTGGTAGTGGTCTGTGTGTAGTAGTGAAGAGCAATCGCAAGCGTTCAGCTCTCGGGGGAGTTGGATGCGCTCATTGTGATGCATTCGTTAGACTCAGAGGGGATGTGAGTATTTCACTGTTTACCAGAGTTTGTAGCAATATTTGCATGAGTGCGTTTGCCTCTCGCTGGAATAGCGATGCATACGCGGCAGCAGTTTATGCTCGTGCTTGATTACTGTGATAATCTAACGAGTGGGCGGAGCGTGTTTAGATCCTGCGGGAGCTGAATACATGCTGCGCTTTGTGTCGCGGTGAAAACATGTAAAGGATCTGACGGGAAATTTCTCCCTATCAGTAATTTCCTTTTGTTTATGCTGCACTTCGGCTCAATTTTTTTAATAAAACATAAAAAACCTTATTAAGCAGGCACTAGCAAAACATTTAAAGGATGTGTGCATCCATGTCATCATTGTTTGATACCCGATGACACAAAATCTTGGCATTGGTTGTTTGGGCTAAGAGCATGCATGCAATGTCCTTGTGGGGGCAATTTGCATGCATTTGTGAGCGTTTAAAAAATAAAATGAAAGTCTCCGCTCTTGGTTGTCTCTCTTTTCGAGGAAAGAGGGGCAGGCCTCTGCTTTCCTTGAGCTGTTGAGGTTATGGAACAGTCTACGCCAAGGTTGGACTTGCCGTGGAAACGTGCTAAGGTTACATTTTGAAGAGCGTTATCTTTCTGGCCATAGCCCTCCAGTTCAGGTGAGCCTTCCATTTCTTCCTGATCTCCGTACAGTGATCAAGTAGAAATGGAAGTGGCCATTTTTCTTGTGCATTGAACGATTCCAGCATACGAGTATGCAATACTGAGGTGATGCGAAGAAACGGTTTCAGAATGAGGTAGGAGTCGCCCCAGAGTCGTCCTGGCAGATATCTGGAAGTAAGGCTTTCTTTTTGATGCTCTGGTCTCGCCTTCCTAATTTTTTGGTACCTCCGTTGAGACATCCTTCATGAACAACCAGGTCTGAGTCCGAACAACATAGGGGTCCTGTTTCATCTTGGTCTGAAGGTCAGAGGTGGGCACAGAAGGCGAGTGTCATGGCTCGTGCTCCTCCCCCACCTACGGGTAGGTGTAGGAGGAATCAAATTTGGGGGTTTTTACATCTTCCCCTTCCTAATTCCCCTATAACCGAGGTGACCGAGGTTAGGTGGGAACTTCCTGCATTAAGGTCTCCTCTTGAGCGGGGCTCCATGATAGCCCTGATTCAGGCTTCATGCTTCCGGTATCTGGCGGCAAGACTATAGGTTTCTGCGGGATCCTTCTTGATCATCAGACACGGCACAGCACTGCAAGGAATTTCTGGGATGTCCGGCCAGGTCACCCTGAGAGGCTTCCTGGTCGCTTGGATATCCCTTCTTGCTGAAGCATCAGGTGGGAAGTGGAAGTGGCAGTTACGGAAGTCTTCTTGTGAGGTGATGCTCCCCTCGCCTTTGAGCTCGCCTCTCCTGTGTGGTTCGGCACCTCTGCGATGCTTAGGAAGCTTTAAAGCCCATCTTTCAAGTTGAAGATCCCTGTGAATGAACGTGTAGATAAATATTGTAGGAACTCGATTTGCATGAAGAAATTAATGATAAATGTGCATTAAAAAAGTTTTTTTAAAAGAAATTGTGAGTAAAAATACTTCTGCTGACAAAAACGCTCTGATCAGAAGTGATGCAATGGCCGGTAAATCTCATCTCTTCATGATGGAGTCAGACAGTGAAGAGGTTGCAGTAGGGTTTAATGTCAACTCTTACGATGGGCCATTGCCGTATAATTATGAGCCGTCTAGGCGAGAGAGGGGTCAGGCAGAGTTAAGGGGAAGGGTAAATGGACAGAGGAGAGAGATAGAGTTGTGGTGTGAGGAGAATCGGTGGAGTGACCACAGGCTATAGCTAATTGTGGCTAACATTGTCTCCATGTTTATCACATTGCAGTATCTTTAATAAATCATATTTAGCAATATTGCTGTCGACTTTGTTGTTTTTCAAGCATCCATGTAGATTGTCACCACCATCTATGCCAGCAACATGTGTCTTAAAATGTTTAATTTAGATCCCAGATTTTAAATGAATGCTGTAGGGTGTAGGCTATAGCTTTCATCTGTGACGGTCAGCTAGTCTGGACAGGGATGGAAATGCTGTGCATTTCTGCACAGCATAGTTTATCATGAAGTAAGGTGTCCGCATGTTCTGCTTCTGCAGATGTCAAGCGTTTGGGCCGTATATCTGAACAACATAACCGGACAGCTGGAATTCCGAACTTAGCCAGCTGTTATACTACTCCCCTCTTAGTATTTCAGATGGACATAGCGTAAATGAGCTCGCATGTACTGTGGAGTACGTGTATGAAAGCAGTTAGTGTTCCGGTTAGGACGGGAATATGCTGTTCATGTAAATACAGTCATTGTTACAAAAACCTACTATAATAACAATTACATCATCCCGACAGTTTCCACGAACTTTCAAATCCGGAGAAAATTATAGTTTAATTAGAAGACACGGCACGTTTCTTTATTTGCATTTTGTCGCCCGTCTATGGAGTCATATAAACTTTGACCCCTCTAGTTTATCTAACTTCCTGCGGAACCGCCAAATACAAAGGTGAACAGAAGCAAAGACGAGACGAGGAAGAAAAAGTAGTAGCCTTGATCGAGACTATTATATTTTATATTTGTTTATATTCGTATTTAAACCTCAATCAATAACTTAGTTATGGATCATGATTATGCTTTGCCTGCATGTTCTGTGAAGCGCAAACGCACGGGTGAAATAAATGACCCGAGAAGGTTTTGGGACAAGAGAAGCAACAAGACACGGGTAAATATTGGAGTTGCATTTCCAAGATAGAGAGAGCTTCGTGACAAGCTGAAACTACAGAGAGATGCCGAACTCGCTTGCATTCTGATAAACAGGTGTGCATCCATTCAGCTAACTGTATCTATCCGTATATTTTGTGAAACGATGATGTCTTGTGTAAAACGCAGACGGACTAGATCTCATGTAAATCTACATTTGTTCTATATCTATCTGGATAAAGTAGCTTCAAATGCAGTTCTCTAACTTGTTCGATATCATAGTATAATGTAATTATTAACGAAAGGCGACCGTGTTTTTTAACATATATTACTACTAGCTAGATGGAATATTGATTTGATAGGGGTCTCATAATTCATATATCTCTCCGTTCGAAAAGACGTGATTGTCAAATTACTAAGTTAGAATGAGTGAGGAATGATAGGGAGCGACAGAGCGCGTGATCCACTGAACAACAACTCCCATGAGCCTTACGCTCTTTCCCAACATCATCAAAGTACGTCTTATGTTATCATTTTGATTGAGTGACCCCTGGTGGCCAAAAATTCCATACTGTACGTTTAAGTTATACAGTTAAATTGAAAGATGGCCTTTAAGTACACATGCTAAGTCTGTGTACTTTCTGAAAACCATATGGTGGTGTGTGTGCACACTGAACACTGCAAACTTTCTAAAATCAGTAAGTGTGCAAGCAAGACACTTTTTAAAATCCGGTATGGTAAGGGTTATGCGCTCGACTTCGTTCCCTTTCTTCGAGATGGGTAGACCTTGTTTCCTTGGGCTCCACTCAACCAGTGTGTTTTTATTTATACACTTCAAGCATCACTTCCCTCAACATGAAGGGCTATTGTGAGCCTAGCACTTCCCCTTAAGCGCTTGAGTTCTCTCCCCTTGTGAGGAGTTGAATTTCTCCCTCCAGGGGCTGTTCTCGTGGTAGTTTGGCAGTGCTCCCCTTTACCAAAAAAAGGGTTTCCTATGAGCGCGCTACTCTCTTTCTGAATTCAGAGTTCTCCTCTAACATGAGAGTTGAGTTCTCTGTTTTTCCCAGAGCACCTGGCATCCAGCAACATCAGGTAAAGCAGGCCCCTTGTTTTGCCACTCTGATGGCATGGGTATACTGTTCCCCATAGCGCCCCCTAGAGGACACTGTCTCATTCCCTACTCAGGGAACCATGGTTACATTCATAACCTGAGACATTTTCTCATGTCAGCCTTTTTGGGTTTCAGCTATTTAGAAAAAATGCTATATTTTATGAATACATTGGCATAGCATTACTTAACCTTTAAGGTACTCCGAATGTTTAAGATTCTCAAAAAATATGATGTAAAAAAATGCTAATAACTTTTCATTAGATTTGAAGATTGTCATGAGACTTGTCTTGATAGACTCCTTTGGTCATGCCACCATCAAAACCAATTTTGCCATAATTGCTTGAAATTCCCATCTGCTATTTTGATTTATGATGAAAACCTACTTTTTCAAACTCCTCCTAGACTGTTGATCCATTTTTCACCAAATTTTAATCTCGGATCATCTTTATACCATTCTGGCAAAAAAAACTAAAACAAATTGAATACAAGTTGATAGATGAAATGGATTTCATTTTCCACTTCAACAGATTTGATGGTATGGTGCCAAAGTGCATCTGAGGCTGTACTGCTGCAAAGCTTTGACATACTGACACCAAACTTTAAGTGTGTCACTTCACACTGATCACACAACATCAATTTGGTAGCAGCACCAGCTATTAATTGTGTTAGTCTGAGCTATGTGTTCCAGTGCAGATTATTTTTATGAATCTGTCACAATTTAATGTAACTTGGCAGAGTCTTGATACTGAAAGGCAGCAGCAAACATCAATAGAGAATGTAAAATTATAATGGGAAAAAAATGTATGCATACATATTACTTTTTGTATTATTTCAGGTGTCTGGACAGATGTGCTTGAGGCGATTGGTGTGCTTGCAGTCATTGCTAATGGACTGGTCATTGGTATATCCTCTGATTTCATTCCTCGACTGGTTTTCCAGTACTTCTATGGGCCTTGTGCCAGCGGCGGTGCTACTGGCATCGAGTGAGCTGAGCTTGATTTTCACAACTGCGTAATCGATATATTTGCAGCAGCACATATGTTTCTTCTAATCGTCCTTGTTTATTTTTCAGTTGTATGGTTGGATACATAAACAACACTCTGTCCATTGCCAATATAAGTGATGAGAGAGTCAGGAAAGATTTCACTCCTGGTCAAATGGTCACTTACAGTGGGATCAGTGTGACGCACTGCAGGTATTGCTATCTATCTAGCTTCATCCGTGGATTTTGGAAAAAATATATATATAATAGGATATTTTACAAAAATTAGCATTTTAGATGCTATTTAATTCAACAAAATATTTGGGCAAAATCGAGGCTTTGACTTTGTACCGTTTTCATTTCAGCTACAGAGACTACAGAAGTCCTGAAGACTTTAGTTTAACTAATCAGTATTGGGTCATTCTGGCAGCGCGATTAGTCTTCATCATCGTGTTTGAGGTACATCTCATACATATAGAAGAACAGCATTTAAGATACGGAGTAATTATCCTAAGATTAATAATCTATGCTATTACTATTTGCAGCATGTAGTGGTGATCTGTAAGTGTGTAGCGAGCTGGTTTGTCCCTACCTCACCCCTGGATGTGAGAAATGAAAGACTGTATGATAAACTCAGGAGACTTAAGGAAGAATTGAGGTCAGTAACAAGAGCTCACACTCTACTGAACCACAAATGTGCATTAAGAATGTAAACCGAGTAAATATTTCATGGAAGTTATTTTAGATGTGTGCATATTCATGTTGTTTTGGGGTCTTGTTTTTCCAGAGTTCAAAGAGCACAACAGGACCCTTTGACCAAACTAAACGAGAATGGAAATGCAAAAAGAACATCTAAACTGAAAAAAGCAAATAAGCTAAATAGTATGTGAGCGAAACTAGCTAAAACTAGATGCCTCCTCGTAAAACTCTTATGACTTCAATCTAGAAGCCTCTGAATTTCGACTGTTGCTAGTCACCTTTTTTTAATAATGTTTTAGATTTTTTTTATTAATTATGTATTGCATCTCACAGTTTGTGAATAAATGACTGCTTGATTAATCGTATATAAAGATGTATACACTACTGTCCAAGTTTTGGGAATCTGTAAGTTTTTTTTTTATCATATTTTTAGAAATATCTTGTGCTCATCAAGGCTGAATTTATTTGATCAAATACAGCAAAAAAAAAAAAAAATTGCCACGTGGTGTAAAATTGCCAATAAAATAGAGTAAAATTGTGAAATATTATTACAACTTTATTTTACTTTGAAAATTTAGGAATAAAGTACCTTTAAAATGTATTAGTGTCAATGTAAAAGTCCATCCTCGCTGAATAAAGTATTAATTAATTTTAAATCAATCAATCGTATTGACCCCAAACTTTAGGTAGTGTAAATATGGAAATGTAAATATTTTTGTGAACTTTGTTAGTTGCACACATTGTATATAATATTTTTTTAGCATGAAAAACCTATTTGTTGTTGTTTTTTTATAAGGTGTGTATACAGTATAAAAATAATATGTATTATATTCACACTAAATGGCCTAATTATAATTTTTTTATTTTTTTTTATTTTATTAAATAATGTAATGAAAGTGCTGAGGTTTCTGTTCTGTGCAAAATGTGATTAAATAAAATCAATTAAATTAACGTCATGACCTCTCAGAAATGATTTCACCACCTTTTTTCACATAAAGGAAGCAATGACAATTTGATCGCCATATGCCATTGACATCTTATTTTATTCAGCAGTGCAATATTGTATTTGAAACATAAAGAATGGTATAAAACAGTTATATTTATAACAGTGGCCAGGGCTGTTCAGCCAGTGGTGTTGTACAGATACAGCAGAATTAAAGCATTTTCTCACTGCATGTTGTCCCTCTTATGCTGATTTGTAGAATCTCCAGTTTCTCAGTTATATTTCATTCCTCAGTATTCATATGTTGAGAATTATTCTTACATTGAATTGAGTCTTCAGTGCTGTATTTGATAAACACATCTCACCTTTTTGTGATTACTCCATTACTTTAAACAAAAAACAATCCATCGTCGCATTCACCTTTTGCATCAAACACAGATTTTGTGCAATGAAGATTACTACAGCAGCACCGGTCTCCACTTAAACATTAAAACTGAATTAGTACTTTTGGATGACTGAAGTGAAAATAAAGATAAAATTAAATAAAACAACGGTTTAAAATAACCACCAATTTAACCAAAATGAAATAAATAAACATGTTCAAATGAGGGTTTCCTGGCATCTGGCCTCCAGATGAGCAGTTTGATTATCAGAATGATCGGATTCAAGCATTTATACGGTTTTATTCATTTGTAGTTTAATAACCAGGTAGTAAGGCGATTCGAGATTGAGACCATTGCACCAGTGGCCCCAGACTATTCAAACTATTTATTTAAAATCAGTATATTTTTAACCACTTTTAATTGCTAGATCAGGGATATTCAAAATAATTTATTTTAGAAATTTCTTTAACCAATTAAAAGACCAAAACCAAGCCATTTAAAAAATTACCACATCAGTGGGCTCTAATGCCCTTGCTTCATTGCTTAAATCCTTGTTGCAGGTTTTAACCTGCCCTTTCCTCAAGATTTGAAAAGGAAATTAAGTGGAGTTCTGGATTCGTTGACCTAACGTTAAACCAACCACAGACCGCAATAGTACATAAAGCTCTTTAACTGAAAGGATGGGTGGCTCTTAAAAGAGCCGTTGGGGTTGTCGGGAGTCAGATCACGCTTCACTTGGAGCTGGTGTACTTGGTGACGGCCTTGGTGCCCTCAGACACGGCGTGTTTGGCCAGCTCTCCGGGCAGCAGCAGACGCACGGCGGTCTGGATCTCTCTCGAGGTGATGGTGGAGCGCTTGTTGTAGTGAGCGAGACGAGACGACTCACCGGCGATGCGCTCGAAGATGTCGTTGACGAAAGAGTTCATGATCCCCATCGCCTTCGAAGAGATGCCGGTGTCAGGGTGGACCTGCTTCAGCACTTTGTACACGTAGATAGCGTAGCTCTCCTTCCTGGACTTTCTGCGCTTCTTTCCTCCTTTAGCCGCGGTCTTAGTGACCGCTTTCTTGGAGCCCTTCTTGGGAGCAGACTTCGCTGGTTCAGGCATGGTGTAAGTGTTGAGTATAACACAATAGTCCTTTTACAGCAGAGTAATGGGTATTTATTGAAAGCTCATGCTAATTTATGAGGCCGGGTTGACATTCCCTGATTGGATCTTCTTGTACAACAAAAAAAGAAAACATATCTCATTGGTTAGAAATGGGCTGCTGTTCAGACACGTCCGCCAATCACAGGCTTCTAAATTTAAATGCGTCCCCCACCCTCCCCCACACATGAATCTCTGATTTTCCCGCTCAATACGTTTTGTGATGACGATTTCGAAAAGAAAAAAAAACTTATCATATCGGTTTGACATACTATTGTGCACATAATTTAATCAATTATTGGAGAGAACGCGACTTACTTATTGATTAATCAATCAATTTAAACTCGAGTGATTAATATCTAATAAGAGCTCGCTTGATCAAGTTAGCATGACGAAAATATATTTACAAAACCATGCCATTACAGCAAATAAAAATAAATAATCCAAACATTCCAGTTTGTCTGGGCAATGTATAAATGCTCTAAATCCCAGCCTTCTTTTTCACATTTCTTAAATTACATTGACGCATTCCTTAAATCTCTTAGGTTGATTAAAATCGAGAAAAATAATACATTATTTATAGGAATTATATTATATATGATATATAGGAAAATCAATAGGAAGCAAAATTAAAAAATAAGTAAATAATAATGATAAAAGCTTCTGGTTAAAACATTTCTGCAAAATAATAAAAAAAATACAGATTGGGTGTGTGTGTAAAATGGTTACTAAGAAATAATAATAAAAAAATGATTAAACATTTGGAATTATATTGTAGTACTTTAATGCAGCTGACCTCACAGTCCAGTGCAGTCTTATTTTATTCTCATTTACTGGCTGACACAAACCAGACAGTTAGAGACAATATATAAAATACAAATGGAAGGTATAAAAAATAATGAGATTGGTTTGAGAAAACAAGAATCATTAATAACTAGGATCTGAACTGGCCATCAAAGAAATAGGACGTTAGATATAAACTTAATACTGTGAATTTTATTCTGGCAAATTCGAGTCATGTGTTAGAAGTAGATTTTTTTTTTTTAAGTGTGTGTTAAAAAGAGCACAACAACAGAAACAAGGAAGTTTCACTCTGTTAGACAGATGGAGGTGGCTCTGAAAAGAGCCTTTGGTGTTGACTGTGTGAGTCAGTCGTGTGTTTAGGCGCGCTCTCCACGGATGCGGCGGGCCAGCTGGATGTCTTTGGGCATGATGGTGACTCTCTTGGCGTGGATGGCGCACAGGTTGGTGTCCTCGAACAGACCGACCAGATAAGCCTCGCTGGCCTCCTGCAGGGCCATGACGGCGGAGCTCTGGAAGCGCAGGTCCGTCTTGAAGTCCTGAGCGATCTCTCGCACCAGACGCTGGAAGGGCAGCTTGCGGATCAGCAGCTCGGTGGACTTCTGGTAGCGACGGATCTCTCGCAGAGCCACGGTGCCGGGCCTGTAGCGGTGAGGCTTCTTGACGCCGCCGGTGGCCGGAGCGCTCTTACGGGCGGCTTTGGTGGCGAGCTGCTTCCTCGGGGCTTTACCTCCGGTGGACTTACGAGCGGTTTGTTTGGTTCTTGCCATTGTACTTAGATTTCTGTCTAGCTTTCTAGAACGGAATGACTTGTTCCGGTCTGCAGCAACATTTTAAACTGTCCTGAGATATTAGGCGGAGCTTTAGCAGAGGCATTTGATTGGTTAATGTGGTTACGACGACAGCGTGAGGCAGCCAATGACAGTGCGTTTCCTGTTTTCGAAATTCGAACAAGTTGAGGCGGTCTTTCCCGCTCAAATGTTTTCCGTTCAGTCAGTGTCCCAATATTAGAATCTGAATTTCTGAAAACGCGGTTTCTATTTTTCTGTACATTTATCTGAATGCCGCCCTATTAGAATCAGACCTAACGTTAGAGGTACTCTTTGTAAGCGTATTTGTGTTGTGTTACCACGAATACCGTTTAAGGTATTTCCCTAACAGGATTTATGGGTGGATGAACTTGGTTTCCCTTTCTTAATAACGTATTTTCTCTACATTTTATTTTTATAATCATAATTCGCTCTGCTCGCGTCCAATGAAGACACAGCAAATCTTATAATACAGTTATCAGAGCAGCTGGTCTTTATTTCCTAAATACAAATCGCTCTTCTCGAGAAAGTAGGTGGCTCTGAAAAGAGCCTTTGTGAATGGTGTATTGTTCTGTTTATTTAGTTTTGGCGGGCTTCTCGGTCTTCTTGGGCAGCAGCACGGCCTGGATGTTGGGCAGCACGCCGCCCTGAGCGATGGTCACTCCGCCCAGGAGTTTGTTGAGCTCCTCGTCGTTACGCACCGCCAGCTGCAGGTGACGGGGGATGATACGGGTCTTCTTGTTGTCCCGAGCGGCGTTTCCAGCCAGCTCCAGGATCTCAGCAGTCAGGTACTCGAGTACAGCGGCCAGATACACCGGAGCACCGGCACCGACGCGCTCGGCGTAGTTCCCCTTGCGGAGGAGTCTGTGAACACGACCGACGGGGAACTGAAGTCCTGCCCTGGAGGAACGGGTCTTTGCCTTGGCTCTGGCCTTACCGCCAGTTTTGCCTCTTCCGCTCATTCTGATAGTTTTGAATCGGTTGCTTCTACAGATTACCGCAGAAATAATCGAGCTACACTCTGACAATCAGATTTTAAGAGCGCTTGCTCCTCCACTATTGGTTAGAGTCGATCACAGCTGAACACCAATCACTGCGTCGCACTCAAGATCCAAACCCCTCCTCTTTCTATCCGTTTCATCTTCATTTTGCTGACTCGGAACTTTGAGTCTCGCTCAGGAAAATGAACAAAGCTGTTTTCGAGTATTTCGTTCATTTTTATCAAAATATGAATTACATGTTACTTCCCTAACATGTCTAATAGTCAGGGGCGTAGCCATCTTTTCAGAAGTGAGGGGGACAGAAATTACACACACACACACACACACACACACACACACACACACACACACACACACACACACACACACACATATATATATATATAACATTACCATATAACATTTCTGTAATCTATATAGCCTACTAGTCAACAGTTTTTTAACAGATTTTTTTAATCTTTTAAAATAGTTTTGAAAGAAGTCTCTTCTGCTCACGAAGCCTTCCTTTATTTCGTCCAAAGTACAGCAGAAGCAGTAATATTGTGAAATATTTTTACTATTAATAACTGTTTTCTATTTGAATATTTTTTTTAATGTAATGTATTCCTGTGATCAGAGCTGTATTTTCAGCATCATTCCTCCAGTCTTCAGTGTCACATTAATCAGAAAACATTCTTAATTTGCTGATTATCAATATTAAAAACAGAGGAGTACATTTTCTTCAGCATTTTTTGATGAATAATTTGAAGGATCCACAGATCAGCATTTATGTGATTGTTTTTTTGTTTTTTAAATAAATGATAGAAATTAATACTTGTATTTAGTAAGGATTTTTTTTTATTGATCAAAAGTGATGATAAAGACATCATTTTACATGTTCTTCTGAACTGTCTATTCATCAAAGAAAAATTATACTCAGCTGTTTTCAACATTATCATAATACAAGTTTTTTTTTTCTTTTTTTAGCAGCAAATCAGAATATCAGAATTATTTCTGAATTTTCTCTAATTTCTAGATTTTAATTGGCTTAGAAATCTGAAGATTTCAGTTTCAGTTTAGTTTCAGTTTTCTTGCAAAACTGCTGGACAATAACAAATAATAATGATTTGTTTATAAACTACAAGCAATTGTTATCACATTATAAGGCAGAATAGTTTATATACTGCAATAAATGCTATGTCAATTAGCACTGCTTTGTTCATATACTTTGTCACCTGCTAGAGATTTTTTTTGGACTTGAAAAAAACAAAACCGAAAACAACTGTTTTCATGCAGCGATAGCTGGACGCTGTTGTCCATGTTAGGAGTTTCCTGTGCGCGAGTGCGCCCTCCGGCCTCTGTGATGTTCATCTAGCCTTCTCGGTCCGAAAAAAACATCAGGTCATGCGCAGACTATCCTGTCTCTTTGATTTTAAATCTATATTTATTCACACCATTTATTGAAAACCTCTATACGAACACATATCCCCGAAAAAGTGCGGGGGACGAAATTCTGTGATGATAAAAGTGTGGGGGGGGACACGTCCCCCGCGTAATCTACGCCCCTGCTAATAGTACTTACGCAAACAAAAAGAGCATTGATATATAAGTGCTATAACAAGTCTCAGTTAGGTTAACAAAGTACACGTAGCAAGGGCTTTTAATAAATAAAAAGAAAACATAATAGAATAGAGCAAGCTAGTGTTAGAGGTATATATATATATATATATATATATATATATATATATATATATATATATATAGTATAATAAATGAAAAGAAAATAGAATACAAAAAGATTAAAAAGGTAGTTCGATTTTTTTTTATTTTTTTTTTAAGAACTTGAATAGTAGTGCTAAAGTTAAAGGAACAAATAAAGATGGAAGAGATGTGTTTTAAGCAGATTCTTCCTGTCCGGATTGAGTTGGGCAGGTCATTCCACCAGGAAGGAACATTTAATTTAATGTGTGTAAAATTGACTTTGTGCTTCTTTGGGATGGCACAATCAAGCGACGTTGATTTGAAGAACGCAAGCTTCTAGAGGCACATAAGTCTGACTAGTAAATTAAGGTAAATGGGTGCAGAGCCAGTGGTAGTTTTGTAGGCAAACATCAATGCCTTGAATTTTATTCGAGCAGGTGGAAGCCAGTGCAAATTAATAAACAAGAGGTTTGACGTGTATTCTTTTCGGCTCATTAAAAATTGATGTAGCTGCTGCGTTCTGGATTAATTGTAAAGGTTTGATAGAACTGGCTTGAAGACCTGCAAAAAGGACATTGGACATTAACGTTACTTAAATCCTTGTAGCATGTCTTAACCCGTTTTTTTCCTGGAGAGTTAAGTTGTTAAGTATAGTTCTGGATTTATAGACTTAACTCACCACAAACAACTGTACATAAAACTCTTTAACTGAAAGAATGGGTGGCTCTTAAAAGAGCCGTTGGGGTTGTCGGGAGTCAGATCACGCTTCACTTGGAGCTGGTGTACTTGGTGACGGCCTTGGTGCCCTCAGACACGGCGTGTTTGGCCAGCTCTCCGGGCAGCAGCAGACGCACGGCGGTCTGGATCTCTCTCGAGGTGATGGTGGAGCGCTTGTTGTAGTGAGCGAGACGAGACGACTCACCGGCGATGCGCTCGAAGATGTCGTTGACGAAAGAGTTCATGATCCCCATCGCCTTGGAAGAGATCCCGGTGTCAGGATGGACCTGCTTCAGCACTTTGTAGACGTAGATAGCGTAGCTCTCCTTCCTGGACTTTCTGCGCTTCTTTCCTCCTTTAGCCGCGGTCTTAGTGACCGCTTTCTTGGAGCCCTTCTTAGGAGCAGACTTCGCTGGTTCAGGCATGATGCGAGTGTTGATCAAAACACAATAGTTCCCTTTACAGTAGAGAACTGGGTATTTATTAAAAGCTCATGCTAATATATAAGACTGTGATGTCATTCCCTGATTGGATCTTCTTGTACAACAAATGAAGAAAACATATTTCATTGGTTAGAAATGGGCTGCTGTACAGACACATCCGCCAATCACAGGCTTCTATATTTGAACGCTTCCAGAACCCTCCCCCACACACGCGTCTCTGATTTTCCCGCTCAATCTGTTGTGTGATTGGCGATTTCGGAGGGGGAAAAAAAAACAATTTATCGTTTTGACATACTATTGTGCTCGTAATTTAATTATTAATTTAATTATTGGAGAGATCACGAATTAGTTAATAAACTTAAACTCGATATTAAGACAAAAACTTTATATTTTAGTGTACTAAAAGGTTTACTTTATGAATTATGATTTTAACCTATTCCCTGTAGTTCTCTTATTAACTCATTCCTTTCCAGATCATACTTGGGGCAGAAAAACAGCACATCTTTTTTCCTTTACTTGGCATAATTCGCATAATCCCGAACCATAATTCCCTATAATATAAAGTGTAAAATTGAGTTTAGTATGGCCCACCCTTAGTCTTGATAAAATAAACTGATCCTCTCTACTTAAATTTAGTGTCATATTACTTTGTCTTAGTGACAGTTCAGTTCTTCTAAGATCTAAAGGCATTTCTCCCATTTCAACCTGCAAAGCTGCAGTTGGTGTAGATCTCATAGCCCCTTTACATAATCGTAATGCCTCGTACTGTATTGTGTCCACCTCTTTTAACAGTATTAGCAGCAGATTGATACACTATACTTCATAGTCCACTACAGATCTCATCAAACCCGTATATATCTTAGAGCCATCCTCTCAGCCCCCCATTCTTTCCCCACTAAACACCTCATAACATTCATTATCAATTTACATTTACATTTTTAATATGTATTTTAAACGTCAGTTTTTCATCAAACCATATATCCCAAAATTTAAAACATGATACTCTTTCTATTTCGTGACCATATAATTTACTTTTTACTTCTTTTCTAATCCTACATTTTGAAAATATTAGAGTTTTTGTTTTTTTGTTTTCAATAGAGAATCTAAAACACCATTTATATCACCACCTTTCAGCAGCGAGACTCAAAGTTCCGAGTCAGCAGGTAGAAAGATGAAGGGTTTGGATCTTGAGGGCGACGCAGTGATTGGTGTTCAGCTGTGATCGACTCTAACCAATAGTGGAGGAGCAAGCGCTCTTAAAAGCTGACTGACAAACTGTGGCTCTATTATTTCTGCCATAATCGGTAGCAGCAACCGTTTCAAAATCTCCAGAATGAGCGGAAGAGGCAAAACCGGCGGTAAGGCCAGAGCCAAGGCTAAGACCCGTTCCTCCAGGGCAGGACTTCAGTTCCCCGTCGGTCGTGTTCACAGACTCCTCCGCAAGGGGAACTACGCCGAGCGCGTCGGTGCCGGTGCTCCGGTGTATCTGGCCGCTGTACTCGAGTACCTGACTGCTGAGATCCTGGAGCTGGCCGGAAACGCCGCTCGGGACAACAAGAAGACCCGTATCATCCCCCGTCACCTGCAGCTGGCGGTGCGTAACGACGAGGAGCTCAACAAACTCCTGGGCGGAGTGACCATCGCTCAGGGCGGCGTGCTGCCCAACATCCAGGCCGTGCTGTTGCCCAAGAAGACCGAGAAACCCGCCAAAACTAAATAAACAGAACAATACACCATTCACAAAGGCTCTTTTCAGAGCCACCACTTTCTCGAGAAGAGCGATTTGTATTTAGGAAATAAAGACCAGCTGATCTGATAACGGTATTATACGCTTTGCTGTGTCTTCATTGGACGCGAGCAGAGCGAATTATGATTATAAGAATTAAATTTAGAGAAAGTACGTTATTAAGAAAGGGAAACAAAGTTCATCCACCCATAAATCCTCTGTTAGGGAAATACCTTAAACGGTATTCGTGGTAACATAACACAAATACGCTTACAAAGAGTACCTCTAACGTTAGGTCTGATTCTAATAGGGCGGCATTCAGATAAATGTACAGAAAAATAGAAACCGCGTTTTCAGAAATTCAGATTCTAATATTGGGACACTGAAAGGAAAACATTTGAGCGGGAAAGACCGCCTCAACTTGTTCGAATTTCGAAAACAGGAAACGCACTGTCATTGGCTGCCTCACACCGTCACGTAACCACATTAACCAATCAAATGCCTCTGCTGAAGCTCCGCCTAATATCTCAGGACAGTTTAAAAGGTTGCTGCACACCGGAACAAGTCATTCCGTTCTAGGAAGCTAACCAGAAAATCTAAGTACAATGGCAAGAACCAAACAAACTGCTCGTAAGTCCACCGGAGGTAAAGCCCCGAGGAAGCAGCTCGCCACCAAAGCCGCCCGTAAGAGCGCTCCGGCCACCGGCGGCGTCAAGAAGCCTCACCGCTACAGGCCCGGCACCGTGGCTCTGCGGGAGATCCGTCGCTACCAGAAGTCCACCGAGCTGCTGATCCGCAAGCTGCCCTTCCAGCGTCTGGTGCGAGAGATCGCTCAGGACTTCAAGACGGATCTGCGCTTCCAGAGCTCCGCCGTCATGGCCCTGCAGGAGGCCAGCGAGGCTTATCTGGTCGGTCTGTTCGAGGACACCAACCTGTGCGCCATCCACGCCAAGAGAGTCACCATCATGCCCAAAGACATCCAGCTGGCCCGCCGCATCCGTGGAGAGCGCGCCTAAACACACGACTGACTCACACAGTCAACACCAAAGGCTCTTTTCAGAGCCACTCACATTTTCACACGAAGAGTTTCGGTTGTTTCTACATTTTAACAAACTATGTTATTGAAAAATAGGGTTAATGTTTACAAAGCCCGCATTTACTTTATCCAAAATACAGCAAAAGTAGTTATATTGTGAAATATCTTTACTATTTAACCCTTGTATAATGGTGTCTGTATTTGTGGGACTGTTTTTCACTTTTTATCAAAAGAAAATTATACTGAGAATTGTTTTATTTTTAACTCCAGACTCATTGGCCTTGTTGACTTATTTTCTGTGAAGAACATTTATCAGATATTTTTTTTTTTCAGTAACCACTCACTACACCCCCAAACTGAATTACAAACCCAAAACTGCAGCTTGTCCACCAGACCCACAAACACTGGCTGAAACATATATATATATATATATATATATTTTTTTTTTTTTTTTAACTGGTTTCTTGCTGTTTTTGAATGAGCTATGGTTGATGTGCATAACTGGATGGTGAAATTGAGATGAAATTATTAGTTTGCTAGAACCACAAGCAGTTCTGTCTTGGCAGAAGTAAAAGCGAACAATGTCAGGTAGGTTATTCCAGAGTTTAGGTGCTAAATAGGAAAGGGTCTGTTGGTCGCAGTTGATTTTGATGTTCTAGGTACTATCAAATTGCCTGAGTTTTGAGAACGTAGCGGATGTAGAGGATTATAATGTAAAAGGAGCTCATTCAAATACTGAGGTGCTAAACCATTCAGGGCTTTATAAGTAATAAGCAAGATTTTTAAATCTTTACGATGTTTGATAGGGAGCCAGTGCAGTGTGGACAGGACCAGGCTAATATGGTCATACTTCCTGGTTCTAGTAAGAACTCTTGCTGCTGCATTTTGGACTAGCTGTACTTTGTTTATGCAGAACAACCACCCAATAAAGCATTACAATAATCTAACCTTGAGGTCATAAATGCATGGATTAGCATTTCGGCATTTGACATTGAGAGCATAGGCCTTAATTTAGATATCTTTTTGAGATGGAAAAATGCAGTTTTACAAATGCTAGAAACGTGGCTTTCTAAGGAAAGATTGCGATCAAATAGCATACCTAGGTTCCTAACTGATGACGAAGAATTGACAGAGCAGCCATCAAGTCTTATACAGTGTTCTAGGTTATTACATGCAGAGTTTTTCGGTCCTATAATTAACACCTTTGGGTTTTTTAATTTCAGAATATAGCAGTTAGAAATTACTCGTCATCCAGTTTTTTATATAGACTATGCATTCACTTAGTTTTTCAAATTGGTATGTTTTGCAGGGCTGCGAATATATAGAAATATAGAGCTGAGTATCATCAGCATAACACTGAAGCTAACACCGTGTTTCCTGATGATATCTCCCAACGGTTGCATGTAAAGTGTGAAGAGTAACGGCCCTAGTACTGAGCCTTGAGGTACTCCCTTATATGTCTTTGCCTTTCTGTCAGTCATCGTGAGTAGATTGTTTTGCCTTTGTTGAATACACTGATGTTTCTGTGGCTTATCATATCATTCATGTGAGATACAGGAGACACTTGACCTCTGTAATGTCTGAGGAGAATATGCCTAGATCTACACAGGGGCAACTTTTGAGAAATGTTATGGGCAAGGTTGCCATCAACGGGCAAACAAGTGAGACACAGGACCCACGACTGATCTAAAGTATCCAGTTGCCCATTCTCAATGGGAAAGCTCCCGAGCAGCATTGCTCAAAAAAAGTTGCCCAGTGTATCATCATCTTTAGGTTTTTTCTCAGGTGCACATAGGGTTGAACTGCCTGTCTGTTTTGCATTTTGTATTTTTAACAGCAGGACTATGTAATATAATGCAAATGTATCATGCTAATTGCTAATGACAATTCAGCTAGTATTAGCTTTGTTATTAACTGCCACAAAAGCTCAAATGTCCTTTGGTGTGACACTTTGGCCTGTCACACCATAGGACAAGACCTCATTAAGAAGCTATTAAAGCTACTAAATAAAGCTTTTTAATATATTTTTCATTGTTTTTTGACCAGTTTTGATGATTTTAATTTCAATAATGACTTCCATAATGTTTATTACCGTTTTTTGGAGACTACATAAAATATTATGAAGTGTTACTAAAACAACTATAATGTATAATGTAACAACTATAAACAAATATAAAGTACATAAATACAGTGCTGCTACTTATAATGTTACTTAACTTTTTTTTTAGAACAGAAAGAACTGAGGGGGAGATGAGTGCAAAAGAGAGGACCAGACAGTATAGGAAGCAAATTAAAAAAAGATCCACATAGAAAGGAGGCGATCCTAAGAGAACGACGGAGAAAGTAAATCAAACTGAAATGTTGCCATATACATCTTAAAATAATTCAGGGATCTTGCTGAGTGACTGAATTACTGCTTATTATTCATCATTAGAATAGACCTGTGTGAGGTTCAGTTTCAACAATAGTTACATAATAAGCTTGTTATTACAGAATAATATTCTATATTGTGTTTTATAAGAATTTGACAAGTAAGTGGTTACATTTGTAGGGAAAACACAGTATAGGTCATGAGTTCATAATTGAGTATACATTACATTAATTTCTCTGTTGATCCATTCATCTATATTCTATAATTTTTTCAAACAGGTATCATGATAAGAAGGCTCTCTGAGAATTTGATACATTCAACATTAAAGCCTAGGAAGGAAGAGACAAAGTGAACTGAGGAAGATTTGAAAGGAATCCCCCCCAAAAAAGATAAAGGTGCAGAGGAAAAGGCATTACTTGCCATTCTTAACTAAGAATATGTTTTAATGGTGTTCATGGATGTTATGCAATGTTTTTAGGAATTTTATTTTCCTGTAACTGTAACTGTTTGACTGATGAATTTTGCAGTTTGACAATGTCACATTATTGTTTTGAAATGGCATTTTACTGAATTTCTTAAAAGATCATGCATCAATGTTTCCTTATTGATGGATCTATAAGTATCAAAGTTACTTTTGGTGTGCTATTTTTTGCACAGTTTATATTGTTGAAAAATAAAAACAAATGTCCTCCTTTGTAATTGTTACAATAAACACTACATATTCTGACTCTTTCTATGCAATGATTATCTTTGTGTTTTAGTGTGACAAATATAAAACTACAGAAAAATATATTTATTTTAATATATCTTTAAAAAAAGAGTCAAGTTTGGCATTAGGGGAGTTACAATCTCCTTTTAGATAGGTACAATTTCAAACAGTTTTGTAAAGGTTGGCGAAAAAGTTTTATTGACATTCGTAGGGAAAAGTTCATCAACTTCAATTCATGGTGGAAATTATTCTAATTAGTACTTAAAATAAATATCACTTTAAGATAATAATAATATACAATAATATAATAATGTTTTAATAATGTGAACAATTCTGTCTCAAGTATTTTTTTATGTTATTTAATATAATTTCTTAGTACTTTTTAAATGTCACACCATAGGACACATTTACAGTACTGTTGAGTAAAAAAAAAAATATGTGAAGTCATTGACAAAATGAGTAACCACTGCTATTTTCTGCAACTGCAGTTTTCATACTCCACAAACACACAAAGTAAAGATACTTGACAAATGTCATAAGGAAAACGGGAATAATGAAGGAAATATGATATGACACCGTGTTGAATGTAGGTGTTGACTAACTCCAGCAGTTGGCAGTAGTGCAGCATCCGGGATACAAGCTGCCGTTCAAACCCGTAGAAGAAGAAGTAGATCGAGGCGCCAAATTTTGTACCTTTCCTTCGTGAATGGAGGGAAAGAAATAGAGGAATGAATCATGAATCTTAAAGGCAAAGGTGAGGATTATTTACTCATGCTGCGTATTGTTTCAACCTTAGCATAATACTAAAGATAGATAGTTAAATTACAAATTCATACGCCAAGGTTTACGGTCTTTTGTTGTTGTCTATATTAGCGTTTTGCTTTGAACTGAATTGTTTTGTTTATGTTTCCTTGCAGCAACCGCGGAATCAAACGCCAGCAGGTAACGTTTAATAAATAAATTAACTAATTAATCAATATAACTTTACACAGTGCTAAATGATACTGCGGTCTATAACGCAGAAAAACACGGAATGGATGTTTTTGAAGAATAAACGAGATTAATATACAGCTAACGTTCAGTACCGTTGTATAACGTACACAGAGTTTGTACTTTTTTTCTTTTTCTTTTTTTAAATACGATTTCTTTTTTGTTAAGTGTTTATTACAGGTCAATTCATTAGGATGCACGTTATTCTAGTCTGTTGATATGTATCTGACAGAAACAAATCCATAGCACTTTGTTCCTCATATCTTCGCTGCTCATTAAAACACATTAATTTGTCTAATTTTGACTGTGGAGGTCATGATATAGAAATATTTCGAAGAATTTGTGCTCCGTTGAGACCACAGAAAAACTAAATTGTCAGCATTTACTCCAAATCTGCCGGAGTTTATTTATTTTGTTCAACACAACATAAGATATTTTTAAGAATGTGTTCAATAAAAGAGAGAAATTAATTCAAGCAGGTTAGGAAGAACAGTAAAGGACCTTGTTATTTAACTTTTTTTTGTTTTTGTTATTATGAACTGTCCCTTTAAATGTTCTCCAGCAGTGATGGAGATGCCATCAAGGTGTTTGTTCGGGTTCGACCGCTGACTCAAGGCTCTGGGTTAACGACAGACGGCGATCGCAGTCTGTGTCTGACCGTGTCCTCACCTCAAACCGTCAGACTGCACTGCAAACCAGAGCCTCGGACCTTCACATACGACCATGTGGCTGACATGAACACAAGCCAGGTGAGCCAGGGCTTTATATTCATCTTCTCTAGGTGAGAATGAGTCGAGTAACCCTCTCATCACCGTTCTTCATGTCTCTCAGGAGGAGGTTTTCTCCAGTGTGGCTAAAAACATCGTGGAGTCGTGCATGAATGGATACAACGGGACCATTTTTGCATAGTGAGTTTCTGTGTGGCTTGAATTAAAATGTTCTGGAGCTGTGGCTTATTCATGATGTGGTTTGTTTGTGTTTCAGTGGACAGACGGGCTCAGGAAAGACCTTCACCATGCTGGGTAAGATGTGTCAGATGGCCTACTAGATCTTTTGTCTGTGTATGCACACACACACACATACACACTTTACAGCAGCTCCCAAAAAGTAATTGATCAAATTTAAATAAAATTAAAATATTTTATCTATTGCAAGGATGTTAAGACAAAAATTTGTGATGCAAGATAAATATATTCAGAATATATATCGAAATATCGTCAGAATGAGATAAAAACATCACAATAATCCACTCCAGTGCATCAGTTAATGAGTTGAGTAAAGCTAGATATTTGTTAGAAACAAATACATCAAGACATATATTACTTCAAACCGTCTTCTGGCTAAAATAATATCCTCTGTCCATAGTATACATTTTTGGGTGAACTGTTTATTTCACAAATCCACCACAACAGCTGGCATCAGTCATTCGAAAATGGCTCAGGATGGTAAATTTGTTTGTTTAGATGACATTTTATGTTTTCTATTGCACTGTCAATTAAACTCGAATAACTTTTTGGGACCCCTGTGTTCGCATCTGGTAAGAGCTGTGTAAAAATGAGTCTAAATACACAGAAGTAACGTGATTGTTTTGTGTGTGCAGGTCCCTCAGAGCTGGACAATTTTTCTGATGAGCTGCGTGGTGTAATTCCTCGAAGTTTTGAGTACCTCTTCTTCCTCATCAACAGAGAGGTGGAACGAGTAAGATGGGTTTCATTAATATAATATTTCTAATTATTTTCTTCAACTCGCACAGGTTTGGAACAACTTTAGGGTGAGTATTTCTATCAACCCTCTACACTGCGACTAAATCACTCGCATCTGCGAATAAATCTTTACCTGGGTGACTAAATGATGTCTAATATCAGCCAGTGGCTAATGAATTCTCAGATTTTACTCGCCAGTGTGAGTTGGAGGCTAAGTGAAGGTTTAGCACAGATATTTTTTCGCTCGCCAAGCAATGATTGCTTCAGAGTTACACTCCGTCGAGCGATCTGTGATATTTCTCAGTTCATCTGAATGGATGTGCAACGCGCCTGTATATGACGTACAGTAAACTCTAGTGTAAAGGTGCACGACTCGCCGCAGCACTGTCTCACACACACACACACACACAGAGAGAGAGAGAGAGAGAATCGATGCACTACATGTAAACGATATACTCTGTTGTATTTTCCTGTCAAGATAACTGTAGTGGGCGGAGCTAATGAGCAAATGGCAATCTCATTGGCTGGCTATTATCTACCTATTATCATCCTTGTATTGATTTCAGCAAATCAGTTCAAGGGAACACAACCTGATTAATATTCATGAATTAATCCTCAGTGTATTGTATATTGTTCTTATTAGTAGAATTTGTATCATTATTATCCTATCAGTATTTTGTGATAGGTTTTAGTGTTTTATAAAACATTTTTTTTTTTTATAGAAACACTGAATGACCAAAAAAGCAGTTTTATTTATAATTAATAAATTATCTATTAAATAATACTTGATTGTTATAATGCTTGACTGACTGAAAGTCAAAATCATTTATGCTCGGTGCCGGGGAGCAGTTGGGGGTTCGGTGTCTTGCTCAAAGGCACTCAGTCGTGGTATTGCCGGCTCGAGACAGAAAAACCCACAACCCTAGGGTTAGGAGTCAAACTCTCTAACCACTAGGCCACAATTTGTATATGAAAGTACCATCAGGTGCTTTTCATATACATCAGGTGCTTTTCATATACATTAGGTGCTTTTCATATACATTAGGTACTTTCGTATCTGAAAGTACCATTACATATTTTCAAATATTTAAAAAAAACTGTGCCATTTTACAAACCTATATTATATACTGTATTTATATGGCAGTCTGGTGAGTAAACTATAACAATGACTAGCCAATGGCGATTAAACTGCCAAGGTGTCTGTAGACGGTTGTCTGTAGCAGCATCCCTCTGACTTTGCTGAATGTTGACGTCATGACAAGTGCATGTTTCGCTTTCTCTTAGCTTTTGTGGGAGAATCGATACAAAGTTCAAAGTTTGATGCATTGTAACATTATGATCAGAGTTAGGGAAGCTACTTAAATAATTACAATCTTGTGATACTCGATAAAGTTAATAATTGCATTACTTTTTTTATGGAAGAAAATGAATTTACTTAATTGAAAAAGTAAATCAGAAAATTTGTTCTAAATTCAAACGTGAAGTTACTGTACTAGTTTCTTGAAAACGCAATCTGGTTATGTAACTCACATTGGTTACAAAACATTGTTGATACAAACAACATCAAAATAACTTCAGTTCAGTCTTGTGAAGTGCTTCAAAAAGTGTTTAGTTATTAAGTGCACATGACATTGCTCACATTGCTTTTCTTGTTTTTCTTTCCTCCTCAGTGGGCCGTATTGTTTTTAGTGTTATTAAACTTTAAACATTTAATTGAATGGATTTCTTTTTTCCTCGGTGCAGTCTGGTGGGCTGAAGAGTTTCCTCTGCAAGTGTTCATTCATTGAGATCTACAATGAGCAGATTTATGACCTGTTGGACAGTGTGTCCACCAGCCTGTTCCTGCGAGAGGACATCAAGAGGGGCGTCTTTGTAGAAGGAGCCGTGGAGAAATACGCAGCATCTGCTGCAGAGGCCTATCAGGTCAAAAGACTAATAATAAGATCTACTCATAGCTAATAAAATAAGTTTATGTATATGATTTTGGTATTTCTGTAGTGAGCTTTGTGATTTATTTCTGTGTGCAGGTGTTGTCAATGGGATGGAGGAACAGGCGAGTGGCGTCCACCTCGATGAACCGTGAGTCCTCTCGTTCTCACGCAGTGTTCACCATGACACTGGAGTCAAAGGAGACCGCGCAGGAAGTGGTCAACATCAGGACCTCTCAGCTGAACCTGGTGGACCTCGCCGGCTCGGAGAGACAGAGGGACACGCATGCAGAGGGATCACGCCTCAAGGTGCTCTCAAAATCCTGTCAAACTTTGCTCATTTCTACCCTAATTCAACATTTCATTAGTTAGCCATTCTTGTTTTACTGGTGACTGAAAAGTTTAAGACATGTTTGTTTCTCCACTGTTATTACTTTTACAAACTGTAACCTTTTATGCTTTAGGAGGCGAGCAGCATAAACCGGTCCCTGATGTGCCTCGGTCAGGTGATCATGGCCCTGATGGATGTGTCGAACGGGAAGAACCGTCACATTTGTTACAGAGATTCGAAACTGACCTTCCTGCTCAGGGTGAGGGCTCTTAGTGAACGTGTCTCTAAATATGCAGACGAGTAAATCGTGTCTAACTGCTGTTCGTGTAATCAGGACTCTCTGGGCGGAAACGCCAAGACGTTCATCATCGCTAACGTTCATCCTGGCTCCAAGTGCTTTGGGGAGACGCTCTCCACTCTGCAGTTCGCTCAGAGAGCCAAACTCATCAAAAATAAGGTCAGAATCATTCATCCAAACGTTCATTCGTCATCTCAAAGCTCTTGAAGAGTCTGTGCCAGGAGAAGGCTAATCTCTGTGTGTGTGTGTGTGTGTGTGTGTGTGTGTGTGCAGGCTATGGTGAATGAAGACACTCAGGGTAATGTCAGTCAACTGCAAGCAGAAGTGAGAAAACTAAAGGAGCAGCTCGCACAAGCTCTTTCCCAAGCACGCGTCATTGAGACGACCCCATCAGACCAGCACACAGGTACACACACGTTACCGAGCTCACACAGACAGTCCATCCGTCTGGACATGATGTGCTTTCATTTCTTATTGTTTGAACTGATGTTTGTGTTGCAGCACACACCTCTGAGCTTTCCTATAAGACTCAGTTCATTCAGGCCATGAGCATCTGGAAGAAAGCACAGGAAGACAAGAAGGTGCCTTTAATGTGCAGTTGCTTGTTGAATTAAATCAATACGATTTTAATGTATGAGGCTTTGAGCACCTCGTGTCTGATCTTACCTCTGGACCATCATCCATCATCCTGAGTCTAGTTGCGTGTCTTGCTCGCAGGCTCTTCAGGAGAAAGTGTCTCAGCTGGAAGCCGCCTGGGCTCAGAAGGAGAAGTTCATCCAGTCCAGCCGCATGATCCTGAAGTTCAGAGATGATCACATCGCTCAGCTGAAGAAAGAGCTTCAGACAGGCCAGAGACCGGACGCTGATCAGCAGAACCAGCAGCTGCAGGACGAGATACGGCTGCTTCGAGAGCAGGTAGATTAACTCTTTCAGATCTTTAGTAGAGGAATGGATATTGAGAAACACCGGCATGTTTTAATTTGTTCGCTGTTGCGTGAGAGAGAGGCACTGAGACAGTAAATGCACCGCGTGCCGGTCTACAGCGAAGGAAGATTTGACCTATTTAAAGGGTTAAATATTTAAAGTGGAAAAGAAGAATCTATTTGTGGCAGTCAGTGTTGATTGTTGTGGTGCACCACATAAATCTAATATGTACACACATCAGTGTGTGTGTGTGTGCGTGAAAAGTGTGTAGTGCACATAGAGGAGAGTGTGTTACTACAGGTGGTTTGTACAGGCTCACTCACCTGTGTGTAGCACACTTCGAATTGCACAGAAAAAAACTAAGGTTTGAGACCGTGTTTCTTTGATGTGGTAAGGTTGAGGGGGTGTGAGGGCTGGAGGACGTGAGACGGTCCATGTTTCAGGAGGTAGGGGGTTTGTGTGGGGTTTCAGATGAGGGTGGGGTGATTTGAGTTCAGGGCTCTCTCAGTCTGGGGGAAAAGCTGTTGAGCAGTCTGAAGAAGCGGGCTCTGATGCTCCGGTACCGTCTTCCTGATGGTAGGAGCTGGAAGACACTGTGGGAGGGATGGGTGGGGTCCTTCCCGATACTGTTGGCTTTGCTGGAGCATTGTGTGAGGAAAGAGGGGCACCAATGATCTTTGCAGCGGTGTTCACTGTCCGCAGGAGGGTCATGCAGTCAGCAGTACTGCAGTTCCTGTATC
This sequence comes from Carassius auratus, assembly GCF_003368295.1. Classification (NCBI taxonomy): domain Eukaryota; kingdom Metazoa; phylum Chordata; class Actinopteri; order Cypriniformes; family Cyprinidae; genus Carassius; species Carassius auratus. The sequence goes on along the minus strand of NC_039292.1, from coordinate 17,139,211 downwards.
AGACAGTGATGCAGCTGGTCAGCACACTCTCTGTGGTTCCTCTGTAGAACGTGGGGAGGATGGGTGGAGGGAGACTTGCTCTCTTCAGCCTGCAGAGAAAGTGTAGGTGCTGTTGTGGCTTCTTGGAGAGTGACATGGTGTTGGTGGTCCAGGTGAGATCCTCAGTGATGTGCACCCCCAGGAATTTAGTGCTGCTGACTCTCTCCACAGTCGAGCTGTCGATGGTCATTGGGGGTGGAAACAGTTTCTCCTAAAGTCCATCTGTCATAAAAGGTTGTTAGTGCCACACCATTCAGCCAGCTGTGCCACTTCCTCTCTGTAGTGTTTCATCACGGTTGCTGATGAGACGTATCACAGTTGTGTCATCCGTGATCTTGATCAGGTGGTTTGAGCTGAACTTGGAAGCTCAGTCGTGGGTCAGCAGTGTGAAGAGCAGCGGGCTGAGCACACAGCCTTGTGGGGCACCTGTCCTTAGTGTGGTAGTGCTTGAGGTGTTGTTGCCGAGGTCTTCCAGTTAGAAAGTCCAGGATCCAATTACAAAGGGAGGTATGTAGACCAAGAAGGTTTAGTTTATGAATGAGCTTTTGTGGGATTATTGTGTTGAATGTTGAGCTGAAGTCGATGAACAGCATTTTAGATGCAAAAAAAAAGAAATGGCAAGTTCTTACAGTCTGGGAAATCTAACAATTTTGGTTAACACTGTATGTGTGTATGTGTGTGTGTGTGTTGTTTTGTTAGGTGGAGCACCACCCACGGATGATGCAGTACGCGGCGGAGAACCGTGCCCTGCGGGAGGAGATTCAAGCCCTGCGTGCTCTGGATTCGGTCAAATCTGCGGTTGAGACCAAGGCTCAATCATTAACCGCGCTGGAGAAAACCTTCCTGCAGCTGCTGGAGGCTCAGAGAACGGAGGAGAGCACAGGAGGTGACGGAGGAGGTGACATTTATAACTATTTGATCTGTTTGCAAACTGGTGGAGACCACTGTTGCATGAATTGGGCATCAACTGCAAAAATGGTCAAATTACACAAAGGCCCATTTAGTTTTCCTTTCTTAAAAAACCTGTATGTTTTGAAATTATTACATATTTGTATGCATTAAATAGGTCAGATCATTTAAGTTACTGTTACTGTCTTGATTCATAGCTCCGCCCATCTACTCCACCCCTGTCACTATGGAGACGTTGTCATCAGTTTCGGTGGAGCGGATGAAGGTTCAGCTGCTGCAGAAACAGTCAGAGCTCACAGCAACAATTCAAGCCTTCGAGGAATTCAAGGAGGTCAACAAGTACGTTCATGTCTCATTCATCTAACACAACTAACGCCTGTCAAATTGAGTGTAAATTAATATCATCATTCTGACCAGAATGTGAAATGTGTACTCCTCAGAAAACAGCTGGCTGAACTGGAGTCTGAGAAGCGCTACCTCGAGAAGTCCAACAAACATCTGGAGAAGATCCTCGAGGCCACTAAAGCCCACAGCAAACAGGAAGTGTGTCAACTCAACAAGATTCATGCTGAGACCATAAAGGTAAAGAGACTTTATACTGATCTGTGTTTCATGACTTCAAGAGGAAACCTCTGATGATGACTGCTGCTGCTCCTCAGATTTTGACCACGCCCACAAAAGCGTATAACCTGCGTAATCGACTGGTGCCGCTGTCCAGCCCAGAGCATCTGAATGGACAGGACGAGAACGTGGAGGTCGATGACATCCAGAACGAACAGCCGCCTCCTGAGATGAACGAGCTGGCCTGTGAAGCGCTCACTGAAGAACTCAAACAAATGCAGGTGTGCAAAATGGTTTCATAGTATTGCGTAAAAGTTTGAATTAATTACAGAATTAGTATTTTCTGATGTGCACTACCGTTTGAAGTTTGGGATCGGTAGGTTTTTTCATATTTTTTTACCGAAGTTTCTTGTGCTCATCAAGGCTGTTTACTTGACCAATACAGAAAAAAAAAACTAGTTTGTGAAACATTATTGCAATTAAATATTTAACTTTCTATTTGAATATACTTTACAATGTAATTTATTCTGTGAGTCAAAGCTGTATTTTCAGCTTCATTCCTCCAGTCTTCAGTGTCACATGATCTTCAGAAATTATTCTAGTAGATGATTTATCATCAATGTTGGAAACCGTTGTTTTTTTAATGGGGTTGTGATACTTTTTCCAGAATTCTTTGAATAAAAAGTAAAAAATAAAATAAAAACTGTTTATTCAGAATAAGTATTTTTAAAAGTCTTGGATCAGTTTTTTTTTTTTAATTAATACTTTTATTAGGCAAGGATGTGTTAAATGGATTAAAAGTGATAAAGACTTGCATTATAAAAAAAAAAAAAAAGTTTTGAATAAAAAAAGTTTTAAGCAGCACAACAATGAGAATAAGCAAATTATACTCCTTTCTAGAGGATTATGTGACACTGAAGACTGGAGTAAAGATGCACTGCGTCAAATAAATTATATTTTAGAGTATAATAAAGTAGGAAACCAATATTAGAAATTGCAATATTATTCGACAATATTACTGGTTTTTTTTTTCTGTATTTTTAAGCCTTGATGAGCGTAAGAGACTTCATTAAAAACATTTAAAATCTTACTGATGCCAAACGTTTACGGTAGTGTAGTAATTTCATGTTGCGAATTTCTCTAGATGTTGTGGGGAATCTGTCTGAAGTTTTTGGTTTGGTTTTAGGAACAGGTTCTCCGTGTTCAGGGCAAGTTAGACGAGGAGGAAGCCAAAAACATGAAGCTGCTTCAACAAATCGGAAAGCTGGAAGAACAGATTACGATAGGAGCCGAGAGGTCCAGTCGCACAGAGGAGGTGTGTTTGCATTAGTGTTTCTGTCTGGTGTCCTCGTTCCTGCGTGCATGGGTGTGATGTTGCTCTCTAACTGTAGATGTTCGGCGCTGAGCGACACTCACTGCTGGAAGAACAGGTGCGTCTGCAGGAGCGAGTCCAGACGCTGGAACAGCAGCTGGAAGATGAAACGAGAGAGATGGACAGTGAGTCTTGAGCTGATGTAACCTTAACTGTTTCATGCTGGTACCTACCCTGATGAAATAAGCATGCATTGATGTAGAGCTACCAGTCCAGTAAGTGAGTAGTATGTTGATTTGGTATCATCTGATGGCTGTTTGCTGTGACTGCTCTGCAGTGCTGCGGGTGGAGGTGCGAGATCTGCGTGTGGTCTTGCAGTCGTCTGATAAGGAGCTGGAGGCTGCACGGACAGATCTGCAGCAGCAGAGAGCAGAGCACGAGAGAGAGACCACAGATCTGTCCAAGAGCCTGATCAGCACACAGCTGCAGCTGGACACTGTCAAGTACAAACACACACTGACACCACTGATGCTCTAACGATAGCACGTATACCATATTTTTCAGACTATAAGTCGCACCTGAGTATAAGTCGCATCAGTCCAAAAATACGTCATGATGAGGAAAAAAAACATATAAGTCGCACTGGACTATAAGTCGCATTTATTTAGAACCAAGAACCAAGAGAAAACATTACCGTCTCCAGCCACGAGAGGGCGCTCTATGTCTTCAGTGTAGACTACAGGAGAACTGAGCAGCATAGAGCGCCCTCTCGTGACTGGAGACGGTAATGTTTTCTCTTGGTTCATTTCTCTTCGTTAATTTCAAATTAATTTTGATAAGTCGCACCCGACTATAAGTGGCAGGACCAGCAAAACTATGAAAAAAAGTGCGACTTATAGTCCGGAAAATCCAGAGCATCACGTACGTGAGCTTCTTCAAATCAGCGGGTGTTCGTTTGGTAACAGACACTTGTGACACTGACACGCAGGGATTAGGATTGTGGACACCTCAAAAAAAAAAAAAAAAAGCTATAAAACTAGATCCACATCAAAACTGACCTGAGGGATCTGTTCAATTGAGTGTGTTATAAAAGATACAAATGGTTCCTATACAGTTGCTGTTCGAGCCGAGGCAAAAAGGGCATCGTTGTTCAGAAGCGTTTTGTTCCCATACCATATTAACAAAAAATGTTTATGACACTAACAATACTAAAGGCATCGGTTGTAGTGGTCAACCGATATATCGGCCAATATTTGGCATTTTCAAATATCGTCATGTGATGTGTTCGAGGTGGGACTTTTATTTTGACGGCGCTGAGAGCAGCTCCTGAGGACACAGTTCTGTCTTATACAGAAAGAAGTCTGTCTAATAATCAGATTGAACAGTTAAACACATAAATTAATTTATACAGTAAGTATTATAAGAATTGCTTTTATATTAGGCCTATTAGTAATAGAAAGGCAAACATTATATTACTTTCTCATTTGCCGTCAGCATTAAGCAAATACGCATCTATATAATTTAAACAAATCTTTGATTGACTAATGAACATTTAATTTCACAAACCTTGGCAAGTTACTTGAATCCAGCTGTGAGATCTTGTGAAGTGTGTATCCTTCATGATCACGTGTTCTCTGTGTGACGTCAGTCCGTGTGAAACTATAAACTCATGATTTCAAATGATGCTGAGCGTGTGCTGTCTGTGGTCTCAGGCTGGAGTGGACGCAGGTTTTGGAGAAGCAGCGTGATCTTCAGGACATGTACGACACACTGCAGGCCGAGTTTCAGTTCGAGATGGATCAACACACACAGCAGATGGAGCTCAAGAGCCGAGAGTGCTCCGAGATGCAGAGCAAGATCCATGTCAGGGTTCATTCACACTCTCACTGTCACTGTCACTCGTTCTGAAGCGGGTTTGGTTTTCTCATTCTGTGGGAAATGTGTTGTTTGTAGGAGTTGCTGCACGCTCTTGAGGAAGAGAAAGAGCAGAATAGCAGTGTGAGATCCCAGCTGACCGCACACAGAGAGAGCGTGTCCAAGTGAGTGAGACACACACACACATCAAATACAGAGGAGATGTGTGTGTGTGTGGACAAGGGACTTGGTTTAACTCTAAACAGTGTTGTTTACAGTTGTCCCAAAAGAAACTAGACGCTTCAGTCATGCTTAAGTAAAATGGTATTTAATTTAGGTTTAATATTTAGTTGATAAAGATTTAATCCAGTGTTTGGTAATAATATAAGCAGTTTTTGTTTGCTGGTCATTTTAACTAGAAATGATAATAGTGGATTCTCTCCATAGCTCGGTGTTCAAACACTCTTTCCAGCAGCTGTACCTGTATACACTTGTCGTTTGCATGAGTAAAAGCATATGTTGATGTCAAGTGTGTATTTCAGAGAGCTTGTGCAGTCTGTAGAAGAGAATGCCTCACTGAAGAAACATGTTACCGAGCTGACCAACAAAAATCAGCAGCAGGTGCAGTGTGTCTCTGGACACAGTTCTGTGTGATTTCTAATTTGCATAACATGTTTTTCTGCTGTGTTGCATGACTTCTAGAAGTCTTTTTGGTTCTGATGTGTCTGCTGTGTGTGTGTGTGTGTGTGTGTGTGTGTGTGTGTGCGCGCACAGAGCGATGAGATCAGTGCTCTACAGCAGAGTGTGTGTTCATGCAACGTGACGATCAACAGCCTCAAGCAGAAGATCGAACAGGACAAAGTGAGAACATTTAACACCAATGTAATATCTCACTTATTGCTGTAATGGTTCATGTTAACCACCGTTAAGAGTGTCCAAGTAATTTGTTTTAGTGAGGTTTATGCTTAAATTATGCTGTAGTATTACTAATGATTTAAATTTACATAATTTATTCGTTCCAGTACATCATTTTAATGTCAACACATTGTCTGAAATAAGACAAAGTGTTATTGATATTGTGCACGAGCAGCGTATGATTAGTCATTAGGGTGGATTAATACATTCTTACATTTATTGAAAATGACATGATTCATGCAATCATAGTTTATCTTATTAGGCTTTCTGATGAAGTTGATGTTTATATTGACGTCCATCTAAGAATACTGTCATTACATTTAAAAAGTGTGTGTGTGTGTGTGTGTGTGTGTGTGTGTAGGACGTGGTGCTGGAGTTGATGCAGGAGACCAGAGATCTTCGAAGCGAGGTGGCTGAAAAAGATCAGACTGTGTGTTTGCTGCGAGGAGAGATCTCGGACATCACTGTGAGTATCTCTAGCCCTACACTTCCATGTGATTGTGATATAACTTATATTTGAACAAGATGAACTCAGACTTGCATGTTCAACAGGGTTTCAGCTCAGCTCTTTCCGTAATGTAGACAGAGCACAATGTTGTCAGGTTAAATTAAACATTTTATTAAAAAGTAAACAGGCAAATATTGCAGACAATTAGTAGAAATCATGCTTAAAATATGGTTTATGGTGCAGCACTGAACCAGCAATGAACAGACTGGAGTTAAATAATGACAATATTGTCAGCCTTACAGCAGAATCTGAACCGTTACATAATTGATTATTTTCCTGTTTATCACTGTGACACTGCTTTGATAATATAAGGCACTTTACACAATATAGAAGATGACTTGACTGTGCGCTCACAGTGCTTTAGGAGGTTTGTATTGATATCGAGTGTGTTGTTACCCACAGGGGAAGTACAGCACTGTGTGCACTGAGAAAGAGCAGATGAAGGAGCTCATGACACACATGCAGAGCGAACTACAGGAGCTGCGAGAAGCTTCAGAGAGACGCCTGGCTTCTGATCGTGTAGAGGTATGTGTGTTACTGGGTTTGAGTTTTGAGTTTGTGTCAAAAGACTAAACTAAAGTGTGTGTGTGTGTGTCACAGCTGGAGCTGCTTCAGGAAGATCTGTCCTACGCTACAGATGAAGTGGAGAGACTCAGTAAAGTGGTGGAGGAGCAGGCTGCTTTACTGGACACTTCCCGGACCCTGAACACAGAGAAGGAGAACGATATAAACTCCCTGAAAGAACAGGTGCTCCTCCTGTCTCAAATTCATGCTACAGCTTTTAAATCAAATATGAGCTGATGTAGAGGCCGTGGGTCAGTCACTGTCAGCATCTCTCTGGACTGCTCGAGTCTGACTGATGCTCATTATCTTGTATGATAAACTCTAAACTAGTGGTTCTCAACAGGTTCCTTGAAAACCAAAAATGGGTGTCAGTACTATACTGCAAGCAAACAGCAACGTGAAGTGCAAAACAGAATCGTTTTATAGTTAGAATAATTGTATTTGTCAACTTGTAAGAGGGAGAAGACATTGAAGGTCATGCATCTAGTCAGACAGTATTTGGTTTAAGGCTGGAAATTACATTTCATGACTTTAAAGATCGGAACAGATGTGAAAACCTACTCTAAAGTCCGGTAGTGTGTGATCCTCAGTCATTTAAAGTCGTTCTGATTACAAACTCAAGCAGGCTTTTTTCTAGGAGCCGCGTGACAAGTGAAAACAGTGTGTGTGCATCTCAATCAGCTCCCGAGCTCGTGAATCAGTACATGTATTCTCTGGCTCTGTGCACATTTTTGGCAGTGATTACTGATCTGTGTATTATTTATGTAACATAATGTAATGTTTTTTGTGTGCGCACAGGTGGAAGAGCTGAATGATCAGATTAACCTTCTGAGAGCGAGAGAATCTGTCAGTCAACCTCCAGAAGCTGCCACTCCCAAAGGAAAAACACAGGTGTGTATCTGATGAACCATATTTGTGGGTCAAACTTGTATCTGTATGTGAGCTGAACCTGAGAAAGTCTCACAAAACCTCCTCTTGGGGATGTCATCATTTGTAGAAGTAAACAAGGTTTGTTGTTGTTTTGTAAATTGTAAAAACACAGAATGCTATCTCTTTAGGCCCGTTCACACCAAGGACGATAACTATAAAGATAACGATGAAGATATTTATCAATAATTTAAAGCAGCAGATGCACGTGCACTTAAAATAAACAGATAATATCGTTCACTGGTGTGAACGTTATATCGTTATCTTTTTTAGTTATTGTTCTTGGTGTGAACTGGCCTTATGGCTGTGATTCATGGTAAAGTTAAGTTAATGCGGTATCCCGTTTTTCTTCTATCGGAGTACGTTCATAAACAGCTAAAGCATAAACCACTCGACCCAGGTAGTTTTTTGCCTCTTCCGCTGATTTTGCACCGCATGTTAATGCATTAACCGGCTTTCTGTCGGCTTATTGAAGAGTGTGTGTTTAATGAGTGACAGGAATGCATCGTTAGTGCAGAGTTAAGTGTAAGAGTTTACATGGTTTACTTGCGTTTGTCACTTATATGCATGAACACGGGGGAAACCTGTTTTTTTAATAAGCTGATATTTGTGAGTTATGTGCATGTAAAGGTGCTTATTGCCTGTGCTTTCAGACGCCGCACACCCCTTGTGGCTTTGGCTCAAATCTGTCTCAGGTGCTGGAGATTCAGGAGAGAGAGCTGGAGAGCCGACGCTCCTCTATGATCACTATGGAGGTTCTGCTACAGGAGCTCAATGCAGAACGCACAGCCAAGAACCAAGAGATCGACCGATTGAAGGTAAGCTCATGCACACGCAGTTCAGCAAACATACAGTGGGAATTATTAAATAATCTGTCAATAAATGTAATAAATTCATTAATTAGTTAATAGATACTTATGTATTTTTATTGTGTAAATTATGCATTTTTATTGCAGTGTGCCCAAAATTTTATATTGAGTTTTGTTTTTTTGTAAAAGTTATCATGAGGTTCACTCGTGCACGTTTGCTTGTGCATCTGTAGGCCCAGCTGAATGAAAAAGAGATCGTGCGAATGGAGATTCAAACGCTGTTGGACAAGTTTTACGCCGTCCAGAATCAGCGCAATCAGAGCGGTGGTGCACAAGAGTAAGAGCAGGTCCCTCACACTTGTTCATGCGTGTGTTTTCTGTCCCTACAATTAAACCTTTTATTTGTCTTTATAGAGATGTGAGGGAGGCCACACACATTTCTGTTTTGAGAGAACTAGAAGAGGAGAAAAAAATAAAAGTATGTCAAGGCAAGACCTTAAAAATCTCTACGAATTGGTTTGCATCATTTCTCTGAAGTTAGAAATAAAATAAAAAATTGCATAAATTACGTTATTTGTCCTTTTGAACCAAATATTTATTTGTGAAATCCTAAGGTGAATCTTATTTTGTTTTCACAGAACTCCCTGATGATGCAGTTGTCTGAAGCACAGACAGCGTAAGTGAGCTGATATTTGTTACAATCCTTTAGATTATCTGATGCTGAATGAGAACATTTTTTTTTTGAAGTTTTGACGGAGCTCGACAGAGGCCGTCATATCATATTGAGAGGACAGAGCATGCGAGGTCGGGAATGTCCAGGTTATAGAATCTGACAAAAGTGGATGGCTAGGACCAGCCGGCCGCCTCACAAATATCTTTGATAAAGACACCACTAGACCAGGCCCACGAAGAGGCCATCCCTCTATTGGAGTGGGGCAATCAAGGCCCATAGAGGAGTAACATAGAGTGATAGCGTCTACTAACCAACGCAAGAGTGAAAGTAGTGACATTTGCCAAGTATGGTAACTCTGAATTGGTACTCTGCATTTAACCCATCCAAGTGCACACACAAAGCAGTGAGAAGTAAACACACACCTGGAGCAGTGGGCAACTATATATCCAGTGTCTGGGGAGCAACTGGGGGTTCAGTGCCTTGCTCAAGGGCACTTCAGTCATGAGTATTGAGAGTGGAAGAGAGCGCTGTTCATTCACTCCCTCCCCCCTACAACTCCTGCCAGCACAGAGACTCAAACCTGTGACCTTCAGGTTACAGGCCCAGCTCTAAGCATTAGGCCACAGCTGCCCCTAACTGAGAGGAGCTGCTTTGAGACCAAAGACCCCTTGGTGCGGCCGCCAAAGCAGACTAAAAGCTGGTCAGATTACCGGAATGGCTGTGATTTCTCAATGTAGGTCCTCAATGCCCTCACTGGGCAGAGTGATTCCAGCTCTCGCTCGTCCAACAAGGAAGGCAGCGCTGAGAGGGAAATGACATGTGCTCTGAACGAACGTTTATGGTAAGCCTGAATAGCTCAGAGGACCAAACTTGGCTCCTCCAGAGTGGGGCCACCAGGAGGACTCTGTGCTTATCTTCCCTGACTCGTCTGATGACCTGAGGGATCAGAGCGATCGGGGGAAAAGCGTAAAGAAGCAGGCTGGGCCAGTTGAGGGCCAGCGCATCTGTGTATTCCTCATCCAAGAGGTGCTTTGCCAGTGTACAGAGGCGGCTGGACGAAAGGCCACCTTGATGATTGATGTAGAAAACCACGGCATTTCAGCAAAGAGATCCAGCTAAGAAAAGTCATCGCTGAAGGAGAGAGATCTGGAATCCTATAGCGAATTGCCTGGTTATAAAGCCATTTGTTATTCTGTTGATACTTTTGAAAAAGGGTTTAATCAAGTGAATCCGAACATGGTTCTAAAATTTCTAGAGGAAATAGATTTTATACATCTTTTCTAGTCTTCCTTTGATTGATTGCACTTTATTCTCACCATGAATATAGCCTCAGAAACTGGTATGGCGTTTAAAAGAAAGAAAGAAAGATATAGCCATATGCTCCAACCATTTTGGCGAGCTTTGGCCCGCTGCATCGCCATAGGCTCGCACAGCTACGCCGCGCCGTCATTGATTCAAAATGTTTTCCAGTGTGAACCAATGGCTATGCAGTTGCACTGTGCTATTGAAAAAGGCTTCAGCAGTGAGGAAAAAGCAGCTTTTCCCCATACGCAGTATGAGTGAAGTATCGCAAGAGAACAATACCATTTGTATTCCATTATTACAACAGTTTTTCCATTCCATATTGTGTATTAAATATATGAATTGCCATAAAACTCCTGTTAAACACTAATCTTCTGTGTGTGTTACAGGCTGCAGTGTAATGAAAGCACTCTTGTCCAGTCTCAGACGTGTGTGCAGGAACTGACCACTGAACTTAGGAACCGCTGCCTGGAGCTGCGGGAGCTGCGGCAGAAAGACCATCAGCAGGAGAAACTGCAGCAGGTCAGAGAGAAAGAAACGGCTCCATTCACACTACACAGGCTTAACTTAAGAAACGCTTAATGTGACTCGGTGCATTAGCGATATTAAAAGACCAAACTCTGCACACACACACACAAACATTAATGTAATAGTATAAGCTGATAGCAGCAGCAACCGTACTGTTCCTGACTTCAAAAGCTTCAGGTTGCCTCTTATTTAATGCAAACTAAATGAATAAATGTTTTGCTAGAGAACTAGAGTTGTTTAGTTTGTAATAGATATACGTCTGTACTGTGAAGCGTTTCAAAAACATTTGACATCCAACTCACATTAACAGGGGAACATCCGATCTGCACGGATCTGATTAATCTCAGATTTATTTCCACTTATGAACGAGGCCTGAAACCGATCTGAGAAGATCAGAATATCAAAATCTTCTTCTGTAGCTCTCAATTCCCAACAGTGAGGGAACTTGAGGGGAACAGTGCCTTTAAGCGCATGTTAAAGTAAACTTAAAATGAACTTCATTTTGAACCCTAGTGGTGTCTTGCAGGAAATCGAGGTTCTGCGGAAGCAGGTGGACCATCTGACCGAGGAGAACGGGAAACTGTTGGGCCATCAGAACCCCAAGCAGAAGATTGAGTACCTGGTCAAACTGAAAAAGGAGATCACCAAACTACAAGAGGTCAGATTGAATACGCACAGTAGATCGTAGATGTTTAAATGGTAAAAACCATAACACATAAATTGGCAGCTGTACTCCCACTAGAGAGTTGAAAAGGACAAATGTATTTTTCATAGAGGCATAGTCACTCTAAATATGGTGATTACATTTTATTGTTTCACAAGGTTTTTTTTTTATGATTTAAGGTATTTAAGGATCCTGACAAACCAACATCAGAGCCATATTACAGAGTTTGCCCAGCTAACCAATCACAGCACACACTGGCCCAGCTGACCAATCACAGCACACACTGGCCCAGCTGACCAATCACAGCACACACGGGCCCAGCTGACCAATATCACAACACGCACTGGCCCAGCTGACCAATCACAACACGCACTGGCCCAGCTGACCAATCACAACACGCACTGGCCCAGCTGACCAATCACAACACGCACTGGCCCAGCTGACCAATCACAGCACGCACTGGCCCAGCTGACCAATATCACAACACGCACTGGCCCAGCTGACCAATATCACAACACGCACTGGCCCAGCTGACCAATATCACAACACGCACTGGCCCAGCTGACCAATCACAGCACACACTGGCCCAGCTGACCAATATCACAACACGCACTGGCCCAGCTGACCAATATCACAACACGCACTGGCCCAGCTGACCAATATCACAACACACACTGGCCCAGCTGACCAATCACAACACACACTGACCCAGCTGACCAATATCACAACACACACTGGCCCAGCTGACCAATCACAACACACACGGGCCCAGCTGACCAATATCACAGCACACACTGGCCCAGCTGACCAATCACAACACACACTGGCCCAGCTGACCAATATCACAACACACACTGGCCCAGCTGACCAATATCACAACACACACTGGCCCAGCTGACCAATATCACAACACGCACTGGCCCAGCTGACCAATCACAGCACGCACTGGCCCAGCTGACCAATATCACAACACGCACTGGCCCAGCTGACCAATCACAACACACACTGGCCCAGCTGACCAATCACAACACACACTGGCCCAGCTGACCAATATCACAACACACACTGGCCCAGCTGACCAATATCACAACACGCACTGGCCCAGCTGACCAATATCACAACACGCACTGGCCCAGCTGACCAATATCACAACACGCACTGGCCCAGCTGACCAATATCACAACACGCACTGGCCCAGCTGACCAATATCACAACACGCACTGGCCCAGCTGACCAATATCACAACACGCACTGGCCCAGCTGACCAATATCACAACACGCACTGGCCCAGCTGACCAATATCACAACACGCACTGGCCCAGCTGACCAATATCACAACACGCACTGGCCCAGCTGACCAATCACAGCACGCACTGGCCCAGCTGACCAATATCACAACACGCACTGGCCCAGCTGACCAATATCACAACACACACTGACCCAGCTGACCAATATCACAACACACACTGGCCCAGCTGACCAATCACAACACACACGGGCCCAGCTGACCAATATCACAGCACACACTGGCCCAGCTGACCAATCACAACACACACTGGCCCAGCTGACCAATATCACAACACACACTGGCCCAGCTGACCAATCACAACACACACTGGCCCAGCTGACCAATATCACAACACGCACTGGCCCAGCTGACCAATATCACAACACGCACTGGCCCAGCTGACCAATATCACAACACGCACTGGCCCAGCTGACCAATATCACAACACGCACTGGCCCAGCTGACCAATATCACAACACACACTGGCCCAGCTGACCAATATCACAACACACACTGGCCCAGCTGACCAATCACAGCACACACTGGCCCAGCTGACCAATCACAGCACACACGGGCCCAGCTGACCAATATCACAACACACACTGGCCCAGCTGACCAATCACAACACGCACTGGCCCAGCTGACCAATCACAACACGCACTGGCCCAGCTGACCAATCACAGCACGCACTGGCCCAGCTGACCAATATCACAACACACACTGGCCCAGCTGACCAATATCACAACACACACTGGCCCAGCTGACCAATATCACAACACACACTGGCCCAGCTGACCAATCACAACACACACTGGCCCAGCTGACCAATCACAACACACACTGGCCCAGCTGACCAATCACAACACACACTGGCCCAGCTGACCAATATCACAACACACACTGACCCAGCTGACCAATCACAGCACACACTGGCCCAGCTGACCAATCACAACACACACTGGCCCAGCTGACCAATCACAACACACTTTGGCCCAGCTGACCAATCACAACACACACTGGCCCAGCTGACCAATATCACAACACGCACTGGCCCAGCTGACCAATATCACAACACGCACTGGCCCAGCTGACCAATCACAACACACACTGGCCCAGCTGACCAATCACAACACACACTGGCCCAGCTGACCAATATCACAACACACACTGGCCCAGCTGACCAATCACAGCACACACTGGCCCAGCTGACCAATCACAGCACACACTGGCCCAGCTGACCAATCACAGCACACACTGGCCCAGCTGACCAATCACAGCACACACTGGCCCAGCTGACCAATCACAACACACACTCCAGAAGGCGGGCCTTCTTTTAATACAGGAACTAATCAAGACATTCATGCCAGACTGGGATGTTGTAATGTAAAATATGTGAAAAATTGTTTTTTCTAAAATCTTGGTATGAGAACCTGAATCAAGTACACCCCCAAAACAAAATCAAGACTTTGTAAAAGAGCATAATAGGACCCTTTAACTAATGACTTATGACTCTGTTTCTGTTTTCAGGAAAATGCCAAACTCCGGCAGTGTCTTCATATGGAAGAAAGTCCTAACACGAGCCAGTAACATGGACCTAAAAATCTAAATGAGATTAGATTCAATCACTTTTAGATGTAATTTTTGGATGTGTATGTTGATTTTATGTGTTTGATTTGTCATAGTCACTTCAATTTTATTTTTTTATCCCTTTCTGTTCTAAATGTTAGCTCTTTGTGTACAATTTATTAATTGGAACCTTTTAAAAGAAATTAAAGCAATTAAAAATAGAAAAGTGTGTAATTGCTATTTGGGGGGATAAAAATTTGTGTGTGTGTGCGTATATATATATATATATATATATATATATATATATATATTATATGAAAAGTGTCTGTAATATGCTATGCCGAACTACACAAAAACGCTAGTCTCTGAAATGTTCCTGTTCAGAAAGATGTTCACACAAAATGAAAAATAAAAGTTTCATGAATTTGCTCAGATTAAACATAGTTTTGCCTAAAGGGCCAGAACCATACGTGGAAGTACCAATTATCTGCTTTTAATCCGTTTCTGGTGATTTTGGAAAATTCTCCTTTACTTTAAACACTCCTTTACTGTAGTCAGTTGAGACATGACTTAAAAAGTGCATTCAGCTTAAAGTATGATGTGCAGTGATGCAGCTGCTTATCGAGGATGTGTAAAGTGTGTTTCCATTAGTGATGTCCGATTCGCGAACAAATTGTCACCAAATCGAACTGAATCGTTTGAAACGCTTTGAGTCTAAAATAAGCATTAATCCACAAATTACTTAAACTGTTCACTTTTTTTAATGTGACACTCCCTCTAAGCAGGGGCGGAGCCAGGGGTGGCCATCATAAATAACCCGCACAAGGAATGAGCATACATACCCAGTTCTGTTGTCAGTAATGCAATTTCCATTAAAGCTGCAAACTTTGCATGTATGCAAGAACGTCACTCAAAAGCTGTACTAAAGTGTACTAAAATATATTTTATAATTGGAGAATACCTAAGTACAAACAACTACAAAACTGATATGTATTTTTATTTGTAATTAATGCATAGATAATGTGAGCACAGTGCACTTATACTAGTATAAGTGTACTGTGTTCACATTTATTTGTGCATTTAAATGACAAATTCTACAAATAGAACATGTATGAAAATTGAAATGCATAAAATAACAATTTTATATCCTGGCATTTATGTCTACTGCTGACTTCCAGACATTTTCACATCTTTCTGCGTGTCTCATCCATTAGTATGCAATATTGGAGAGCAAGCTTTTGGGAGTTTTGAGAAGTTGAATGAGCAATAAAGCTATAGTGAGCCCCTTTACCTGGAGGTGAGGAATAATACAAAAATTGTCATATTCACGTATTACTTGATCTAATTCACAAATATCTCAATTACAGTTTAGTAGAAACTGATTGTACTTAGTTGTGTTTTTGGAACGAAAACAGTCCAGTACATTATAGTCAAACGGGTCTTAGCCTTGGCTCTGGCCTTACCACCGGTTTTGCCTCTTCCGCTCATTTTGGAGATTTTGAAACAGTTGCTACTAAAGATTATGGCAGAAATAATAAGGCTGAAGGTTGACAATCAGCTTTTAAGAGCGCTTGCTCCTCCACTATTGGTTAGAGTTGATCACAGCTGAACACCAATCACTACACGCAGGCAAGGTCAGGGTTGATAACTGTTGTGCTAAGAGAAAAAAAATATGTTACCATTTAATAACAACTTTATTTGCTAGTAGCTTTAGATAAAAGCGTCTGCTAAATGAATAAATTTAAATGTAATGTGTGCAGGTTCAGTGGTTCCTCCACTGACTCCAGGCTGCCGGGATGACGTCCGTCATTGCTTACGTGTTTCAACTCGGTCCTTTAAGCAACTGTAAAGTGGCTCTTCCCTACGCTGAAAGTTTAGTTTTGGCTTTACGTGTAATCGAGCTGAATCTTTGTTAACGATGTCTGGAAGAGGCAAAGGCGGTAAGGGACTCGGAAAAGGGGGCGCTAAGCGTCACAGGAAGGTTCTTCGTGATAACATCCAGGGCATTACTAAACCCGCCATCCGTCGTCTTGCTCGCCGTGGCGGAGTCAAGCGTATCTCCGGTCTGATCTACGAGGAGACCCGTGGTGTGCTGAAAGTGTTCCTGGAGAACGTGATCCGCGATGCTGTGACCTACACCGAGCACGCCAAGAGAAAGACCGTCACCGCCATGGACGTCGTGTACGCGCTGAAGAGACAGGGACGCACTCTGTACGGCTTCGGAGGATAAACTCATCTGTACACTCACAAACACCCAACGGCTCTTCTAAGAGCCGCCCACATTTTCAGAAAGGGCTGTTTTTATAATGTTACTTGAATTATTTTGAAACTAACTTAAAGTATAGTCTCAGTTCTTAAACTAAAATCTTCAAACGTTTTTATTTGCACATTAAAATATTAAATTAGTTTTTTGCCTTAATCTCGATTTTACGTTGATTAATTTAATGAAAAGTGTTCTCTCCAAGAGTTCATTAAACGTGTGAAACGGCATGTATTATAATAAAAAGGTTTTCTCCTTTTAATTTTTTTTCTCCGTGAATGTGATTATTACAAAAAAATTGAGCGGGAAAATCAGACAGAGACTCGTGTGTGGGGGAGGGTACGGAAGCATTCAAATTTAGAAGGCTATGATTGGTGGATGTGTCTGTCTAGTGGCCCATTTCTAACCAATTAAATATGTTTTCTTCATCCGTTGTGCAAGAAGATCCAATCAGGGAATGTCAACCCAGCCTCATAAATTAGCATGAGAGTCCAATAAATAACCAGTACGCTATCTCAAAACTACCATTGTGTTTTATTCGACACTCGCATCATGCCTGAACCAGCGAAGTCTGCTCCCAAGAAGGGCTCCAAGAAAGCGGTCACTAAGACCGCGGCTAAAGGAGGAAAGAAGCGCAGAAAGTCCAGGAAGGAGAGCTACGCTATCTACGTGTACAAAGTGCTGAAGCAGGTCCATCCTGACACCGGTATCTCTTCGAAGGCGATGGGGATCATGAACTCTTTCGTCAACGACATCTTCGAGCGCATCGCCGGTGAGTCGTCTCGTCTCGCTCACTACAACAAGCGCTCCACCATCACCTCGAGAGAGATTCAGACCGCCGTGCGTCTGCTGCTGCCCGGAGAGCTGGCCAAACACGCCGTGTCTGAGGGCACCAAGGCCGTCACCAAGTACACCAGCTCCAAGTGAAGCGTGATCTGACTCCGACAACCCCAACGGCTCTTTTAAGAGCCACCCATTTCATCACATAAAGAGATTTGTGGTGTTGAAAATTTGTCTACTTCATTATAACCAAGCAAAGATAACTTGGGGTCTTCTGGGGGGAAAAAAACAGGCTTCAGAGAACCAATGGACACTTTGTTGTCTTAAAATTACTGAAGCTGAAATGCTACCATGTTCCGTACATGTGACGTTTTATGTCATCTTTGTTTCTCTTTTTACCCCCGATCTAAACCGAGACTCACCCGCTGTTTGTTTCAGTAGGATTTGAGTAAGTTTGCAAGGTGCGCCCACTGCGTTTGAAAATGGACGGTGGGGAAGAATAAAAAGACAAAAACTAATGCATTTTTCTTTATTTAATCAGCAATACATTTTTAGGTTTCAGAATTATTTATACCAAACTTTAAGGATGGTTCACAACTATGAACCGTGAAGACATTAAATTACACTGATACATCAAATACCAGCTTTTTTTTTTACGTGTAGGAAAATCAACACACTTTATTCTTTTAAGTTGTCAGATGCATATTAAATAACTGGTTAAGATAACAAAAATACATTATAAAGCACATAAAAGCACGTCTATACACTTGAAAATGTCAGAACACAAAATCACATTGCTGTGACTTCCCCTGACCAACAAAAGTGCCTTTGAGGACAATAAACGTCCCTCTAAAATACTCACATTTTCTCTTTTGGTGATTATACAAAAGAGGCATTCGTAGACATTTAATAAAACTGTTCCTTTGTTCCTTTTTTTTATTAATTAAAACTATTCTCTCTTTTAATGATAAATGGTGCATTGTGCCATTAAAAACAGTATTAAAATGCATTTGCGTCAAACAGGTTTACATTAAATAAAAGGCAGCACCTTCTAAGATCAGTCTCTGTCTTAAAGTTTTCCTCAGAGAGAAAGTCTATATATATATATATATATTAGGCATAAGCTGTTTAGGGAACACTCACATGGAAGGGACTTCCTGGTACAGATTCATCCCCCCATTTAACAATAACAACATAGTTTCCTTTCTCCTTCACTGTGTAGGTTACACTGTAAAGTTTATTTCCCATATGTTTAACAGCCACATCTTCACAGGGAGTTCTGGGACCATGGACGCCAACCATTAGCATGTTTATACCTGAAAGAAAAGCAAAATAAATATCCTCTATAATACAGTACTTTATTAGCACTAAGCCATCATTGGCTTTATTTTTGTGTTAATTTACCTGCTGTACTACAGTCAACAGAAAAAGTGTTCTTCTGACCCACAAAGGCTTTGGAGAGGCCAGCACCATGACATACAACCTTACTGGCATCTGAAGTTGACTTGGAGCTGGACAGAGAGCTGAAAGCTCCCGCCATCTTTGAAGTTTTGGTGACCGTCTCCACAATGACTGAAGACGTTTCATGGAGACTGTGGCCTCCTGACAGACGCATACCTTCAGCAGAAGACAGACGTGTTAACATCCACAGTGATAACTCTCTAATTATTATACCTGAACAAACATTTATAAATAATAATAAAATACACTGGAAGTCTCGTGATTTAGTTGGAGTAAAATTGTTCCTGGTTCAGTACAGCCTTAACTCATTTTACAGCATTTGGGGCATAACACTGATAACCAACAAAATTGCAAAATTCAGGAAACATTCATTTACATCAAAGCAGGAAGTGTTTATCGTACCTGTAACCTTTGCTTTGAATGGACTGCCAACGATATGCTGTGGTCCACCATATTTGATGGATATAAGGTAGTTTCCTGGAGCCATCGGTGTATAAGAGACTTTATAACCTTCTGAGCACTCAGTGCAGTCCATTTTGACCTTTGAGGGACCATCAATGGCAACAGATAAGGCACCTGAACCAGCCTTGCATGTGTTTACGACAAACTCAGAGGAGACCCCTACAGAACAATAAGAACACAAGATTACAGTTGGATCTGCTAGTGGCTTACTAAGTTACTAAGAAAATCTGCAGCAACTTTATACACAATCCTGCGTTACGGTGGACCATACCTGTGCGTCCACCTTCAAGTCCTGGACCGAAGGCAGTCACCATTCCTGGATCCCCAGCACTTTCTGCTTCTCCGACACGTACTTTGAAAGGACTACCGGGTATATGGCTACCATTGAACTTCACATCAATGGAATGAACACCATTCTCACGTGGAATGAAGCAGATTACATTCTTGTCTATGAAAAGGAGGAAATCATAACGTTAGAGCTACTGTTAAGTATTGCATATTCAATGAAAGATACATTTCTGGCAAAAACCATCTGTCATACCCTTATCAAAAATAAGTTTATTCAAATATGCCATTAGTATACTGCTTTTAATTGAAAAAAAAAATAGGAAAGTAGGTTTTAAGGGGGTGCTAGTACACATTTTCTGTACAGAATTTCCAAAAAAAACACAAGTGAAGAAGAGAAAGAAACAACAGATACTAACACATGTAACACGATCATATGACATGAAACAGCATCAAAACTGTAACGTTATGGAATAAAATGAAGACCAATGAAGAGGTAATAATTACAGTCAAAATCTGGGGTGTTGATCAACTCCATCTACATTTTGATTATCATTCTGAATCCAATTCATAGTTTGTTTTTCAGCTTTTTGTTCAAAATGTTATTTCTTTATTTTTTATAAAACTTACCCACATTAAAGTGTTTTTCTTTTTTTAATAGAAAAAAAGTGTTTTTGTTTACAAGCAGAGACTCTTTGGATGTTTTTGGATGTTCAGATATTCATATAACAAAATAAATACGAATTAAAACCTAGACAGGTACATAGTAAATTTAAAGTAAGATGTAAAGTTCACTTAAAGAAAACTTGAGTATACTTGCAGTATAAAACTACTGGACTGGTAGTTTACTGAAACTATACTTCAAAGTGTACAAAGTATTTAATTAGTAAACTATCAGTATAGCTACAAGTTCACTTTTAGTGTAATTGCAGTACAAACTACAAACCTAGAGGTAAACTAGTTGTGAACTCAAAGTTTGCTACTGTTATAGTATACTTAAAAGTATACTTTTATATACTAGAAAGTGGGCCAGTTTAGTCCCAAGGAGTATTGAAACAGTACACTTACAAGTATACTACTAGAACACTGATATGTGTATACTTGCTACATAAAAATATACTTGAACTTTACTTAAGTATATTTAATAAACTACTTTTTGGTAAGGGTATGCGTGACAGCTAATAACCAGTGTGTTTAGGACAGAAATAAACAGGCCTACAACTCACCGCTATCCAATTCAGTCAAATAACACTCCTCTATTACACCAGACGGGGCGTGAACTTTTGCATCGATGACACCTTTCACCCCATTCCTCTGAACTGCAAACGAGGCTTCCTGATTGATCTTCAAATCCTTCTCCTGCATGTGAAAAGAGGAACGAAAGTTTGGTTTCCGACACAAATGCACAGCAATACATTCATGCTGACAGACAGACAGCGAGAGAGAGAGAACACTTAATCCCTGCTCATCAAAGTAATAGCATGGCCCTGGACAGGCTTAGAGTCCAATTACAGTTCATGGACAAAGATAACTCAGCCCTGACTCAAAACAGAGTTGTTCTGGGTTTGTATTTTACTGTTGCTGGACTGCCATCGCATGTTATATGATCTAATCATTCCTGTTTGCTCTGTAAGGCATAGAGCGGTTGTGCCTAGCTGTGACTAACTGGGAGCTTACCTGAAGACTTGTAACATTAAGTCGACGTGCATCATCAGACAATGTGGCTACATGAACAATGAAGGGGCTATCTGGGATGTGCTCATTATTGAACTTGATGGAAACTTCATAGTCACCTGAGAGAAGAAATGGAGAACGGGAATGCAATGATTTGAACTGGTTTTGCTATATAAGTGTACCACAGATCATAGCAAGTTCTACTGTAAACCTCACCTGGCTCCTGCACAATGTAAATAACACCACAGGACCCATCTTTTCTATCTTCGAAGGAGATTTCAGCCTTACTTGGACCCTCTATAGCAATGGACAGACCGCCTGCTCCAGCCTCTCTCGTCCAAATGCTGAATTCAGCTATTACAGAGTAATGAAAAGAGGGATGCAGAAAATCATAGAACAATCTGTGATAATATGAATCATTACAAAAATGAGAAGAAACTAAATTAGTTTAAAACATACCAGGAACTTTTGCGACGGCTCTCTCTAGGCCTGTTCCTCCAGCCCGGACCTTGTGAGAGCCTCCTTCCCCAAGGGGCCCAACCGTGAACTGGAAGGGGCTTCCAGGGACATGCTCACCCCTGTATTTGACGTTGACCGTGTGAGAGCCCATTTCAACAGGTACGAAGCGGACTCTGTAGGTACTGTTCCCGCTATCAACAACCTCTGTATCCACTACATTTCCACCAGGGCTGGTCACCTGGGCTGTCATTCCCTGAATCTCTGTGTCAGCTGGAAATGGGAAAACCAATGAAAGTAACCAATAAAACTAAAACTAGGGGTGTTTTGTTGAGCAAGGGAGCTTAATGATTATTTTTACTTACCCTCTTGCCTTACTGCGCCAAAGCTCCCCAGTCGTTCTCTTCCCAGGAAGGACTCAAAAATATCTCTGAAAGGGTCACCGCCAACCTGTGTACTCTCTTCTACATGTACCTCCCGCTTAGTCTCACCTCCGTGGCTCTTGCTGATCTCTGTGCGTTCTGTACGTGTGTAAGTGTGGCTACTGCGAGTGAAGGTACGAGTTAAGCGTTCCTGTGCTGACAACATCTGAAACCAGTTTCCTGTGTAGAAAGAAACTTTCGATGTTTAAAAACTATTGTATTCCATTTAAAAATCATACTAATATATGTTTTTTACCTGGGATTTTGAGGTTTAGGTCACATGTACTGCCTACTGAGGCAACAGAGGCAGCTTGGCGTTTTCTCATTATACTCTCCTTCATCCTTCCTTCTCCTGTTACCTTCACTGTAAAAGGGCTTCCTACGGAGAGACATGTGAAAACAAGATGTCATAAATCTCTACCATTGTTGGCAGCCAGTCTACATGAGTTAATTGTTGTAAAGAAACACTGAAAAGTAACCTGGTATGTGTTTGTCCGTAAACTTGATGTTGATGATGTAGTTGCCTGGTTCAGTGGGGCAATATGTCACTTTAAATGTTCCATCTTCCATATCCTCACAATTTATATCTACTTTACTTGGACCCTCAATTGACAATCCAAGTCCTCCATATCCTTTGAAACCAAGATGGTGTGAAAATCATTTTTAATGAGGGGTTGAAAACATTTGTAAACATCCATAGAGTAAGAGAACTACTAGAACATACCAGCATTTCTAGTGTCAACAAAGAACTCGGCCACTTCAAAGGTATGTGCTTCAACGAGACCTTTACCAAAAGCCTTGACCCTACTGGCCTCCCCGATTTCAGATGACCCTACCATAATCTTAAAAGGGCTGTTGTTCACATGTGTCCCACTCTTCCTCACGCTGACCTCGTGCTCCCCCACTTCCTTTGGGGTGAACGAGAGACCTGGTAAGGCAAGGAGAGCGGAGATTACTCATTGCCAGTCTAGCATCTGCAGAAAGCATTGTATGGGCTTTTAGGTGCTTACCAATGTGCCGGTTGGGTAATCTCTTCAGCAGGCACGGTTCATCCTTTCCTGATGGAGCTTTAATGCTAGCTGTCAGATTGCTCAGGTCTGTTTCTGTGATCTTCAGAGAGACATCTGCTGCCGTGCCAACGTTCATCTGCGATCTTCGGAGTGAATCGTCACCTACATGGACATGACATATGAACAGTGAGGATGGGCAGGAGTTCAGCTACCTTTGCCAGCGTTACATTTTTAAAAACACTTATTGTTTGTCATACCAGTGATCTTTGCTGTGAAGGGGCTGCCAGGAATATGGCTGGTATCAAACTTGACAATGATTTTGTAATCACCAGGGGCAGTGGGCAAGTAGGACACAGTGCAGGTGCCATCTTTATTGTCCTTACAACTGATTTCTGCTTTAGATGGACCCTCTACAGCAAGGGACAGACCACCTGTGAAGGGCAAACAAATTGACAATTTTTCAGCACACTTTTTCCAAAAATATACTTTGCTGCAAAACAACACATTTATGTACCTTGTCCAGCATTCTTGGTAACGACAGTAAAAGTGGCTGGTTTATTGACTGTCCCATGGCACAGACCAGGTCCATAGGCTGTGACCATTCCGCTGTTCATTACATCTACATAGAACTGCAAAGGACTTCCTGTGGACATAATTAAAGTATGATTCTATAACAAGCTTGGTGCAATGGATCTTAAATGAATATTACAATGGCCTCAATGCGTATTTGAACACTTAAGACCTAAAAGGCTGTCGCCTCTGGCTTGCTTAGTTGGGGTCACTTCATCTACAGCGATATTGTTGACTTGATTGCAAATAAATGCACAGACACTATTTTAACTGAACAGAGATGACATCACTGAATTCAATGATGAACTGCCTTAACTATCATTTTGCATTATTGACACACTGTTTTCCTAATGAATGCTGTTCAGTTGCTTTGACGCAATGTATTTAGTTTAAAGCGCTACATAAATAAACTTGACTTGACTTGATAAAAAGTGTGAATTTCATGTGATTAGATTATCCAAATAAATAAAATAAAAAAATAGAAGAAAAGTGAAAATCTCTACTTGCTTCCTGTGTTTGCAGATGCATTACATGATCACATAAAAGTTATAAATAGTAACTATAGCTTGAGTGTCCAAATACTTTTTGGGCCAGTTCACACATTATGCCAAAATGGAGTCCAACCTGGGATGTGGTTGCCATCATACTTTATATCCATTTCATGCAGGCCTCTCTCTGTAGGCTGAAACTGCACAGTGACTGTCCCATCTTTGTTGTCCCTAATGAAAGGACAAGCCTTCTTACCAGAGGGCATACGCACCTCCCCTGCAAACAAAACAAACATGGTATACTTCAGAAAACAGTAGATACGACTAATAACATTTCTGCTGTGAATGCATATGATTAAAGATGCTACCTCTGAGTTCTCCTTGCTGCACAGTGAAGGGGATAACTAAATTTAGGGGTTGAAACATGGGCTTTGTGTCACCTCTTGGTACAACAGGCTGATCTGTAGCCTGAAATAACATAAGAAAAACAATGTTTCAGAGAGTGTGCTCTTATCCTTCTGCCACTTCAGCATTTAATATTTTAAGCATCTCATTCAAATGCCACTCTGTTGTAATGTCCCTGGTATCAGTATCAGTAGCTCTATCTATCATGGCGTTATCATGGCAGTGATACACAGTCTGAAACACCTGTTCAGTTATATCACTCACCATGACTTGAAAAGGGCTTTTAGGAATGTGTTGCCCTCCAAAGCGGATTGTGATAACATATTTCCCCGTCTCGGGTGCAGTATAATATATGTCGAAGGTGCCATCTGGATTTTCTGTAACATCCATATCCAGCTCCATGCCATTAGGGGTCGTAACCGTACATGTCACCTTCCCTTTTCCAGCAGCTTTGGCATCCACAGTGATGACCGTCTCTTCTGACATCGTAATATTGGGCCCAAGGCTTTCTGCTCAAAAGACAACATTGTTCAAACCAAAGAATTCCACCCTTGAAACTCATTACCTGGTGTAATGGTAGAATATTAATATTAATATTAATTTCCTGATTCCTTACCAACAACATGTCCTCCAATAGACACTGAAAATAAAAAAAGCATGCAAACTAAATGTAGTTAAACCAGAGTTGGGAAAATAAGTCACAAATCTTTGGAATCGCCAAACTGGAAACAATACCTGTGAGCAGGCACTTGCTGGCATCGCCAGTGGGAAAGGCTTGGACATTGTAAGGTGAGTATGGGATGTTATCTCCGCCATACTTAATGGTTATGGTGTAGTGGCCAGTCATGTCAGGCACGTAAGATACAGTGTAGGTTCCATCTCTGTTGTCTTGAATGCTGGCTTTTTTCGGCTTTCCCTCTGGATCCTAAATGCAACACAATGTTTAAATGTGCTCTGGTAATATATGTCTTGTTTCAATGGTTTCTACATAAGAGGGCCTTACAAGGATCTGAACTGTCAGAAGGCCCTTTCCTGCATCACGAGCATCAATGGTAAACTCCACTGGAAGACTGGCAGCCACTCCTTTAGTGTCCAGACCGGGTCCGCTAGCACGCACCTTACTGGCATCATGTGCGGGGGCTGAACTGACTTTGAATGGACTGTATACACCCACAAAATGAAAGAGATATGAAATGACTGTTTTCATTACTGTCATGAAGTGCCAGTTAAATATGAATGATTTTACCTGTTAGGTACTTCTTGGTTGGCGTATTTGACGGACACAGTGTGTGGCCCCTGTTGTGCAGGGGTGTAGTTGACAGTGTGTGTTCCATCCCGGTTGTTTTTAACAACTACAGGCTCCAGAGTTCCTGTAAGATGAATATGTTCAAGATTTCGAAGCAAAAGATCAGTGGTCTGTGGCAAGCGTGGAGCATGAGTTCATTTCCATTGAGATGTAACAAGCTATTTAGTGTGTTAAGAGCAGAGTATTAATAGTGGACTGGAGGGGTTTATGTTAGGTACCTTTTGGTCCGTACAACTGCACCTCTAGAGGAGCCACTCCTGCTTTGCTGCAGTCCACAGTGAAGGTTTGTGCAACATGTTCGGTAACTCTGTTAGCGAGTCCAGGACCTGAGCACTTCACCTTACTGACATCCACCACATCCTTAGCCTGCACCCGGAATGGACTGCCTGAGAACAGCAGAAGAAGAACACAGTTCTAATGCAACACAAAAAAGCAGCTATAGAACGATACGGATTATGTATAGATAAAAAAGTTTATTCATAGATAACAGAGTAACATTTTATAGGTATTTGGTACCTGGTATAGGCTTGCCTCCATAAGTGATATTAATATCATAGTCTCCAGCAGTGAAAGGCATGTATTCAACACTGCAACTACCGTCTTTGTTGTCCTTACAGAACATTTTGGCTTCTGATGCTCCTTCAATGGTCAAACCCAAACCACCCATCCCAGCGCCCCTTAAAATCAAAAGCATGGATGTACAATGAGATATAAATAACTCAAATAATTGAATTCGACTTTAAAGCAAATATGAGTTTCCCTTCAGGCACCAATGATTTTATATTCATACAGCACAGACTCCATACCTTGTCTCCACTGTGAAGCAGTTGGGTTTGTTAACTAACCCGCCTTCCAGGCCCGGACCATAAGCTTGAACACGTGTTGGGTCACACCCTTCCACAACTGACACTTTAAAGGGGCTCTTAGGAACAGCAACATCCTCATAAAAGACCTCGATCAGGTGCAAACCTACACAAAGCAAAGAATTGCATTAATTTGGGGGCATTATGGTTCGTGCCAATCCAGCTATCTTACACATGTTTTTAAAGAGTTAATATTTAGTTTATAATTGCATCTATGAAATAAGAACATTCAGAGTTTGATAGCATATAGCTTTTGCTATCTACTCTGTGTTAACTTTCAACTGCAGCTGTCGCTAATATTAATACAAGCTGTTTTTCTGTGCAGAGGGCCCTAGTCAGGCACGCTGCTATTTAATGATCTCTAGTTACAATGCATTTCCTATTTATAAACTCTCCCTGAATCTGTCATATGCTCTTATTTTAGTTCCCCTTCTAAGCTCTGAAAGCATCTGAAAACATGCCATGGACTGTATTTATATATCCAATCCAATATATATTATATATTATATATATTATATATTATATAACTTGAATTCACTTGTATTTATATGAAAAATAATTGAAAACTTTCAAAAAACCTTCACTTTCAACATATTTTGTTCCCTTCAACTCATTTTTTCCGTGTTTTCATGACGTACCATCCTCAAAAGCAGTGTATTCCACTCTGTATGTGCCGTCACCCTTATCAGTGATATATGCATCTGTGTTTGTGCCTGATGGATTGATGATGCAAATCTTAACATGATTTCCTCCCTTAGTCTTAATCTGGGCTCGGGCATCCACAATGAAGTGTGTGGTCACCTCCTTAAGGACCCCTTTAGTGATAGAAAACAGGAAAATAAGGTATAACTGAATTGTGGTTGGAAAGGTAATCACAGAAAGTTGTGGTTAAAGTTTTCATACATTACCTCTAGGCTCGACTCCTGGTCCGTACACTTTAATCCCACTGGTGTCCACAGATGGCACCACTTGAACACGTATGGGGCTCTTGGGCACCTGCTGGCCTCCATATTTAATGGTGATGGTGTGTATGCCATGAAAGAGAGGGGTGTAGGTGACAGAGAATGTCCCATCATTGTTATTTTGAATACAGACTTCAGCTTGAGTCCCTGAATCTGACACAATCTCAATGGTGAGTTCAGCCTCCCCGGCTCTACTGCAGTCCACTGTGAAAGTGGCCACCTCACCAGCTTTAGCCCCCTCCAGTCCGGGTCCACTCACTATAACTTTGCCAGCATCCAGGGCTGGCTTGACAGCAGCTTTAAAAGGAGAGCCAGGGATATGAGCTTCCCCAAACAGGATGTTGATGTTGTAGTCACCAGCCTCTGTTGGCAGGTAGACAACAGAGCAGGTTTCATCCCCATTGTCTTGGCACTCAATCTTAGCCTCACAGGGGCCTTCCAGTGTTAGACCCAGACCACCAGCACCTGCCCCCTTTGTGTCTATAGTAAACTGTGCAGGCTGACCCACAATGCCACCCTTAAGTCCTGGTCCATAGGCACGAACCTAGTGGAAAATCCAGTAAAATGGATTTATAAAACTTACACAATAGTGTCAAGAAACCTAATTTTCCCAAAAAGTAATCTTACCTTGGAGGGATCGGCAGGCATGAGTCCCTCTACAGCAAAGGGACTTCCTGGAACGGGGTTCCCATCATAGCTGATGTCCACCTTGTAATGGCCTTCCTCAGGTGGGATGTATTTCACACTGGTGGCTTCTCTGGTCTTGTCTGATTCCAACTTACAAGGTATTGGTCTACCAGAAGGTGAGGTTATGCTCACATTTACCTTTCCCTCTCCACCTGCCCCTTTCGTGCTAACAATGAACTCTTGATCCTTGCCAACTTTCACTTCTGCAACACACACAGAAAAAGGGGTTTAGTAAGCATTAGAGATTGCATTTATATTTGATAGACAGGGTTGTAAAGTGGTTTGACCATTAAGTTAAAGTGCTTACTTTCATTGAGACCTTGAACTTTGACTTTGCCAAGATCGAGTGGAGGGGCGACTGTGATTTTGAAAGGGCTTCTAGGAATGGGATCTCCACCATGTGTGACCATGATAGCCATCTCACCCTGATTGGCAAAAGATTTGGTGAGATTCAACATTTCCCATCATAATAACATTCAAGTTCAAAATAAAAGCAAAGGGAATAGATTTGAATGACTCCTGACCTGATGAAGGGCAGTGTACTTTACGGTGTAGGAGTAGTCGTGATTATCAATGATCTCAAAATATTTAACAGCGTTTCCTTTGGCAGCAGTTTTGAACTGCACCTCTGGTTTACCCTTCCCTGCTCCCTTCGTGAAGATGGTGAAATGGGTTGGAATATCAACCTGAACACCTGTAAAACAGAGCAGTGTCAATTAAAACTAATTTCTCTGGGTCTTAAGGTGTTAATGTTGTGTCTTACACTCACCTGTCTTGTTCAGTCCAGGACCTTCAGCTCTGACTTTACCAGCATCGTGAGAAGGATCCACCTTGACTTTGAAAGGGCTATTGGGGATTTCCTGCGTTAAGGAGAGAAGAATATGAGATGCTCAGTTAGTATTGTGTACAACTGGGTTTTGGCAAGAAGCAAGAAGCCTGCTTTACCTGATTTGCAAAGAGCACCATGATGGTGTAACAGCCAGGGCCAGGGGGTGTGTACTTGACAGTGAAGGTGTCATTATCATTTTTAATGATGTCAAAATCGATATCTGCCTCTGCTGGACCCACTACACCTGGGGCACATTTGATCCCAATGCTGATATCACCTACGATATAGTCAGAATGGTTAACAACACTAACACTCTTTTACTGTGTCATATAAAGAGAAAAAATCAAATGTTTTGCAAACCTTGGCCAGCTTCACCGCAGTCAACAGTGAAGTATGTGGGCTCATTCGCCTTTAGCCCAGTTTTCTCAACTCCAGGCCCAAAGACCTTCACTTTGTTAGGGTGACAGCCTTCACCAACAAGAACCTTTTAGTGAGGACAACAATCAGCGATTATTTTCAAACAAGGTTAAATCTGAAACAGTGACTCATCTAATGGTGTTGCTCCATCACAGCATACAAACTAAAATACTACACCAGGAATACTCACTCTGAAGGGACTCTTGGGAACATTGACCTCCCCCCAGGTAATTATGATGGTGTGCTTCACTGGCTTGGTAGGAACATACGTACAAACAAAAGTGGCATCTCCCCTATCAGTAATCTGAATGTCAATCACACAGCCTTCAGCATCCTAGAAGAAAATCCCCGCAGATCAGCATTTAGCCAGTTTGCAGAAACAAAACAATTCATATTGGCACATATGTTGGTTTGAATAGTAAACACGTTTAGAGTCTGTGTCCTGTGTTACCCTCTGATTCGAATAAAGAATGAGATTAGTCTGGCATCATTGCCAAAGGAATACATTGAGAGTATTACACATGGACACACCTGAGCATAGATCTTCAGACTGCCTTTGCCAGCTTGTCGAACATCAACAGTGAATTGTGTTGATTTGTTGACAGTAACTCCAGTGGGCTCCAGGCCTGGCCCGAATGCTTTCACCTGCACATGAGATCCTTCAAATCAATAACACTGACAAATCAGAGATTACTGTCTTTGATTATTATTTTCATATGTTAATCACCTTCTCAGGGAAGACATCATTAGCTGCTGGAAGTATATGGGCCATGAAGGGGCTGTCTTTGATATCTTCATCATCACAGATGACATGAACTGCATAATCTCCGGGTTCAGTGGGCCAGTAACGCACATCACAGGAACCGTCACCTTTATCATCACACTCTATCTTTGCTTGAGAGGGGCCCTCAATAGAAAACCCTTTACGAACGGGGATGGCACAAATGAATTTGTTGTATGCATAAAAAAAATCTTAATTATTACTTCCTCATCTAGAATTACCAACCTAGAGATCCTACTTCTGTACCAATGGCCTCAACAACAAAGTCAGCTGACTTGCCCACCATTCCTGTCTTCAAGCCAGGACCCCAAGCCCGCACCTTCTGTGGTCCAGCTTCCTTGCTGACCTCCACTTCAAATGGGCTAAAATAAAACCATTTTAAACAGTGACGAGACTGGACAAACTTTGACATAAGGAAAGCTATGTATATTTGTATCCCAATGGTTAACTAGGTTTTATTATTAGCTCTCACCCGCGTGGAATAGGTTGACCTCCCCATGTGATGTTCACAGTGTATTTCCCCGGCTTAACAGGACAATAATCACACTTGAAAACGCCATCACCAACATCACATACTTTCACAGGCACCTCTACTCCTCCTGAAAACACACACATTCAGGCATCAGCACTTGCTAAACACAGGTGTATTAAATATTGAGCAAACAGACTAAGAATAACAGCTAATTTAAAAATGACTCGCCTGGCCCTTTCACAGAAACCTTCAGCTCTCCAGTTCCTGCTCCTTTGGTAAAAACAGTGAAATCTGCCACTTCCTTTACCCGAACACCCTTAGGCTGCAGTCCCCGGCCAGAGGCACGGCAGGCATTTACATTACTGGCTGATGGGGCATATAAAACAAAGTAAACAGATCATGAAATGTCCAAAACGTTTTCAAGTGCACAGACTGAAGCACTGTTAGTAAGCGAGGGTGCTGCGCTTCTGATGAGCTGCTTTGATGATGAACTGCAATGCTACTTTGTTTTGTTGTCATCCTCATACAGAGCAGGTCATTTATGATAAATGGAAATATACGGTACACAGGACATCCATAAAATACAATACCAGTATTATAACTATTGGATTATTGGAACGGTCATTTTATAAACACCCATACTGACAATGTTACACCCAAGCCCAAAATACTTTGCTCTTTTACAACAAGATGCATAAAAATATATGAAAAAGCTGCTTTTTTTTTTACATGACACTCACACTCGTGTTGTGTAAGTTCATGTAGTCAGTCTCCGCTGCTCTGCGATCCTCCAATACAAACACAACACTAACTTTTGCCACTTTCCTACCATGCTTCAAAACAATGCATGGGAGGAATCAAGCTGCCGCGAAGCAAGTAGCTAAGCTTAGATACTGTTGCCCAAAGTGGTATAAACAAAGAGACGTGGACCAAAGTGGAGCAGCAGCGCACCTTTCTTTTTATGAGGGATCTGCTTCGGAGCCCCAGCGTAAGGTTTAGGGTGTGCTACAAAATAAACAATTGGTTTTTTGGGTTTGTATGGTGATTCTTTGACTGTTCTTTGTTTGCTTCCCATTGTACTGTTCCAATATGACCGACACATTTAAAGACATGTTAGAAATGAAATGTATCAGCTGCTTACCTTCGGAGACGTGCACTTTAAAGGGGCTGTTGGGTATTGGCTGCCCAGCAAAGCTCACATGGATGGTGTGCGGCCCTTCTTGTACAGGTTTGTAGGTGCATCGGAAGATGTTATCACCCTTGTTTTCCAGAAGAACTTCCACAGTGTTGTTTTTATTCTGAGGGTCAACGATGACCACACTGACATCTCCAGCTCCAGCACCTGAAAATGGTGAGACAGGACCTTGAGTTCACCTTCATGCAGAAAAGCTTCTTCCAAAACAAGTCTGTTTGTTCTGCTCACCTGCGGTGTAGATGTCAAAATATGTAGGTTTATTGGCCACATTGCCCACTGGCTCCAGACCTGGACCTCGAGCCTGAACTTTTTTGGGATCACCCAGAGCTTTTGCCACGTTCACCTTGAAGGGGCTCTTATCAATGTCCTGACCAGCGAAGAGTACTTTCACCTGTGATAGATAAGAATAAATAAACAACCGTGCCACTGGAAGCAAACCAGTTTATCCTCTAATGGACGCTGTATAGCCAACCATTACTAATGCGTACCTTATGGGGTCCCTCAACTTTGGGCACATAGGTGACAGAGAATGTTCTTTTTTTATCATTGTTGGGCACAACTTTAACCTAACAAAATTAAAAGATGGATTGTACTTAAAAATTGCATTAATAGCTTGTTTCACATTGCAACAATTACAGAATGTTCCAGAAAAACATCTGTCATCTCTCACTTCCTCAGTGTGACCCTCTGGGTCCTCCACATACACGATCACTTCTCCAAGCCCTGCCTCCAGTGTTTCCACAGTAAAAACAGCTGGCTTCAAAACCATGTTCCCCTGAGGCTCAATACCTGTTTTCATTAAATAATACAAGTAAAACTGTGATACACAAGCAATACTCAGGATGTACATATAATATGCTTGACTGTATGCAAACAAAGTACCTAAATTAAGCATAATTAAATCTTCTTATCGACTTAATTTGTATATGCAGCTCAAAAAATGCTCTGTGAGCTTGTGTTGACGGAGCACTTTTTGTAAAGACAGCTGCACTTGGTTTATGAGCCTGTAGTTTGCTCACCTGGTCCATAGGCCTTGGCCTTTTTGGGGTACAGCTGCTTTGGCTTGAAAGGAGCTCCAGGCTTTAGTTTAGCTTTGGGAAACTGGGAGAGGTACGTCATCACTGAATGCTCATCCACATCTGGATCCACGATTTCCTCTGGAGCTATCACCTATAAATCAACAATTCATTAAATGTTGCATGTATGTATGATTCAGTAATCATTGCTTTCAAGTTGTGTATGTGCTCAGAAAAACACTAAACTTTCATCTGAGAAGTAACTAGTGAAGTAGGTGTTAGGCCTGTTTATGATGAGATAAACATTGCAGAAAAAGCGCCCCCCTTGCAGCATTTTCTTTTCAACATCATGTTTGTTCTGAAATTTCAAGGGAGTGGCAATCTCTTCAGATACTATATTTATCCACCGAGTGCCGAGGTTTGAGAGCAGCCTTCAACAAGTCAAGGACAGGATTTACCAGGAGCCAGACCCCTCCCCTATCCCCTCAACAGTCAAAGGGGAATCTGTCCCCAAGAATTTATGGCACATACCCTCCACCATGCATGGCATCTCACACTTATGCCATGAGGATAGTGGAGCAGACATCAGTGTGTCAAACTGCTAAAACCACTAACATTTTACACAAACCCATGCCTCGACACTATCTTCCTTGTGACTGAAGTAGAGTATACATCTGAACATGTGGTGTTTGTGTTGAGTGGATGTTCACCTGAGGAACGCCGAGCCAGTCATCGGCCTGCTGCATGGCCTCACGAGCGTTTGCAACCGGCTTGTTGGGGTCCCATGTTTGCCAGTCAGGGCACAGACCTACGCAAAGAGTTCAAATTATATGAGTGCATCATTTAAGTCCTTTTTTAAACCTTAGGCCACAAAATATAAATAAAAAAGTGAAATCAATTATGACAACAGGCCTCCCATAAACCCGGTTACTGTTTATGCAAAGGGTCTAAAGAGACTTCTAATGTAACCTAAATATATAATGATAACTGTTCTGCTGTGATCTGTCAAAAGCCAGCAGCTCCCTGTATGGTCACGACTGTCTCACAGGGACTGTTTCGTTTCAGCTACAGCGAAGTAAACACTTCAGGTCATTACCTCTCTTCTCAGTAAGCCTACGTGTGAGTCGAGTGTTGCTCGGGAAAAAAACTTTAGACGATTTAGACGCAGTAAATATATAAAGCTCTCATTTTCTGTTGTACTGTACAGTTTATCCATATTTCAAATAAAGGTTTTATGTTTTTTATATATATTTTTGTTACAGCCATATTATGAGATCTCTTGATGATGATAAACAATGGTTTAAGTGAAAAAAAGGAGGTAAAACAGTCACAGTATTCAGACTTTTATTATTTATTATTATTATTTATTGAATTTATTACAAAATGTATATACTTTACTCATTTTAGATTGGCACTGACACTATAAATTCTATGTATTAAAATTAATTATCTTGTTTGTTGGGTGGTTTGTTGCTGTTTTGTTTTTGTTTAGTTATTTTGCCCTTATGTCAGGAAATCAAAACAAGTGAACAATTAAATGCTCAGAATACTGAATCTAAACTACTCAGGTAACTTTAGAGAGAACTTGGTGCAATCTTGACACTTTTTACACTTCTTCACCCATCCACAACTGCCCAAAGTCAACCAAACAAACCTGATTATGTCAGGAAGTGAACTTACCAGGGGCACAGTTGTCCACGAGGGCACCAAGGGCCTTGCCATCCCTCCAGTCCTTGTTAAAGTTGTTAATAGGCAGCTCTGGGACCTTGTTCTGAATCCAGCCCAGAAGCCTCTGTTTGGGAGTCAGTTTCTTAATCTCTTCATCTTCCTCATCATCCCACATGGGCATGGAGATAGAGTAATGGAGAATGAGTGTCCAGATGAGTCCCAGAATCAGTTTCAGGTTCCCATCCACAATGGCTTTGCTGTCTACACAGGTGCAAGACAATCAAAAGAAACTGAGTCAGCAAATGAACTTTAATAAATTTATGTGACTAAACAAATTGACATTGGGTTTAATTAACTTCAACTCTTCGAATCACTTGTTTGGGTTACCTTTCCCATCACAAAGCAAGACATATATAAAGGTAAGGTATATAAAATATGAGATGGCAGTATAATATAAAATAAATAAATAACAGTAAATAAATAAATAAAAAAGGTGAGTACTGTGGCGGTTCCATGGTACAGTGACGATAGAAGCTGGTATTAAGATGATACTTTTACAATACTATTATATTGAATGACTGCCATATTCAATCAACAGTGTATTATATTAAAATATCTATTATCATGGTATTGTGTAAAACTTTCACTAACTTTCGGCTGTTTCTTCCATATTATTGAAACCTAGAAAATAGGTGTTTGCATTAGTTCTGCCTCAGTTTACGTTAGCATCTCAGTATTAACGCTGACATCCAGACCTCCAGGAGTTAAATCTCCACTAAACTCCTTCACATCACTGCTTTACACGGTAAACATGAATCACTGCAAGATTACTGCATGACATGACAACAGTCTGTTTACTCGATACTCATGAACACTCAACGAGCTATTCTAGTCTTTACTCAACAAACAAGCTGTAGCCCTTCAGAACTATTTTCAATTTCACTGACACATGGAAGTCCAATGTGAACAACTCTCACATGTGCTGAAATACTACTCCCAGACTCTGACAGATCAACTTTAAGAAAGTGAGGTAAAGACGTGAGCATTTGACTGCCCATAAGGCTTCTGGACATGATGGTGTGTGTGTGTGAGTGTGTTTGTGAGAGAGAGAGAGAGAGAGAGAGAGAGAGGCTTTACAGTCACCCTTACAGAACAGTTTAGAATGTGATAACTCCACTTCTATTTGTTAAATATTAATTAACAATAAGGTAAATAAGTCAGAAGTAACTTATAAGATGGCAGATTTTAATGTTAAATAGACTGGTTGTTGATGTACTTTCAAATGTGAAATGTGTCAATTTTAAGTTGTTATATTAAAAGGTTTTTTCTACCTAAAACCCTGAACTGACCTAGCCCCTAAAAACGACTTTCACTGAAGTCTAATGCTCCTTTATTCATCCATATTTATGTTTGTAAATAAAAAAATAAGAAGTTTTACAGTCCACATTTGATGATGATGATGATGATTCTTCTTGTTATATTTTTAATGTACATTAATGACTATATGAGTATTATAGATACTTGTTTAGATGTAAGTGTTAGTGTCAGTATTGTTCCTGCTTGACCAGTTCAAGCAGATCTTACCTATGGACACTAGTTTGATCCGCTCCCGGTCCAGAAACTCCAGCGCCACCGACACGTTCTCCAGCTTCATCTGTCTGAAGTTTGGTCTGACATTATGCTTTCTGTACATTTTCTTCTGACTGAGGACTTCCAGGAGCGAGATGAGCTTGAGCCCATCGCTCAGGTCTCTCTGGAGGTCAGTGAGGGTCTTATTGACGCATTTGAGATGTTCATTGCACCATCTGGTGAAGGTGTTCTGCTGGATCTTCTTCCACGGCGCGTCCTCGGCCAGCTCTTTCTCTGTCGCCGGCATCTCCTCCTCTTCCTCTTCCCCGAGGTCTGTGCCCTGGTAGTATTGCGGTGGCAGATCCTCTAAATGTGTGTAATTGCTCATGATGGACTCTTGCTCTTATACCTCTAATGATGGAAACTCACAGCTCGTCACTTTCGCGGGAGAGTGTCAGCGCGCGTTCACTGCAAGAGTTCAAAACTTGGAAGGCGTTCGAAAAAAATAAATAATAATTGCCAGGCTTTCACAGATACTTGTGAGAAGTGCTCTTCTGTCGGGACGCTGATGGATTATCCGATTTACGGTTTACAAGGCGCCCGGTGCCCGGTTTTAATTCTCAGTTCACCGACGAATGTAATCGCGACTTCTTAATGGACACTTTGAGTTTGAAGAATATCACTTTTTGATGAATGAAGCTTCGCTGCTCCTCAGCTCGCAGGAGTGAGACTCTGTTTGAAATGAGGAGAGAGTGAATGAGGGGGGTTTAAATGCACCAGGACCATGGGGATTACATCACACTGATGTCATGCTGTATACTGGAGTATGACGAGCAGTTCACTCATTCTGAAGCATAACTGTGATCGATCGGATTGGTGGAAATGACTGAGGCAGCCTGTGATTGGCCGATGGAGACGCACTTATTTCTGGAGTGGGCGTGTCCTCTCATCAGTAAACTGTACTGTCGGCAAAAATAGAGGGTGACGCCGGGGCAACACTTTACATTATAGCGTCCATGTCACATAAGCTGTTACATGTTATTATAAATGATTAGTATATGAAGGACGATATGTGTAATTGCAACCAGCTCCTTCTACATACATACTAAGAAGTGCATATGATTCACTGGAATAATTGTGTGCTTACTCATTTCGCAACTCTTTACTTATTGACATGGCCAGGGCAGTGTGGCTGACACACTTTTAAATCAAACTGCATTATTATATATTATATTATATACTGTTATGTTTACATTTAAAACATGTTTCTTTTACTGTATTCAACTCAGAAATAGAGACATTGCCAACCCTGCACACAAAATTCAGAAATCTCAGTATCAATCAGAAATCTTGTTCAGGATCAGTTCCCATTAATAAATACGTAAAGACCTTGGGTTCCTTCTTTGACAAAATCATAAGTGTCACATGACAAAAAACACAGTCTGAGCTTGGCATGTGCTTGTGCTTCTCTGTGGTTTGGTGACATGGAAGCAGGTGATAGTGCGCTGTTTTGGGAGAAAATTAGTGACAACAAGGATTTTAAGGAAACGACTTTTATTAAGGAGAAAAAATCATACATGTAGCTGATTTTGTGTTTGTTAATATTTGTTGCTTCATTTTGACATGTTCTAGAATGTTCTCTGATTATAAATGTCTTGAGTTGCAATAGTGTTTGGCAAAGAGTGTGTTCACCAAGGTTTATTTCGGGCTGTCCCCTCTTTGCAGAGCAATGACCAGAGAAAGTTACTCAGCACGGCAGTTTTAGATGAATGTATATTCTTTCTGACACATCAGTGACACGTGACATGGTTAATATGTGTTTT
Source organism: Carassius auratus (assembly GCF_003368295.1). NCBI lineage: Eukaryota > Metazoa > Chordata > Actinopteri > Cypriniformes > Cyprinidae > Carassius > Carassius auratus. The sequence goes on along the minus strand of NC_039292.1, from coordinate 17,100,931 downwards.
ATGTGGGCCTTGAAATATCTTTTTTTTTATACCCCAGATTCCATGGACAATAGAATATCATCTTATAAATAAAACATATATTACACATATATATTAGTAAAACATATCTATTAATTTTAATATCAGCTTACTTTACTTAATTTGTGATAAGCTTTTACCAAACGATTTTCTAAAAGATCTTGTTTTTGTGTTTTACAAACACTGCTTTCAAAATTTGGGAGATGCCCTTGTCATTAAAAGTGACTTTCAGTTATCATTGAAGACCAAGAAATTATTATTTTCTTGATTTTTATTACATAATAATAGCAAAATAAGAGTTAGACATGTCCTTTTTGCAGCATTGAAACCTGATTAATAGTTTAAACTTGACCCAGGTTTTATTTTTTAAGGTGGCTCAGCACAATTATCGCTTTACTGACTGATTTTCAAATTAACCTAAATAGACAAAAGACCAGCAAGAACACACAAACAATTGTACTTTATAAAGTTTGATAAACATGTCTTGTAGCTGAATTACACTTTTGCACCATCGCTCTCAAAGATCTGCTGAACTTCTGGCTTCACGTTCTCCTGTAAAATCTCTTGATACACTGATTCTGAAGCAGCGAAGCAACATTAAACACGACGCTCCTTCACTGCTTCACAGTGGGGACGAGCTTCTGTTGCTGGAATGCAGTGCTCTTCCTCAACTGTCCACAACATTTTTCCCAGTAGCTTTGTGGAGCATCCAGGTGGTCTTTACCAAACATATGAGACATCCGTATTTATTTTAGGAAGCAGTCCTTTCACAAACACCATTTTTGGTCAGTGTTTTTTATGACAGTGGACACATGAACAAACAATTCCATAGTTTTCTGGAGGTCTTTTGCTATTGTTGGTTTCTTAGAGTGATCTTTGCGGGATGGAGAATTAACAATACTGAATGTTGTACATTTGTAGAAAGGGTCTATAGGACTCATGATACCAAGGACTTTAACAATGCTATCATTGCCTTTTCCAGCTTTGAGTATTTTAATAAAGCGTATTTAAGCTTTTCACATCAAGACATGGGTCACACTAGCCAATCCGTCTTGAGGAGAAAGAAGATTTGTCCTTAACTGACTTCAATAAGCTTCTCTTACTAAGTTCGATCATTTAATGACTTCGGTTAATATTCTGAAAAGTACAACTGTGTGTGTGTGTGTTATTAGTTATTAGTTGTAGTCACATCATGTTATTAGTCTTGTGTTATTCTTGTGTAAGTAGCTGTTCCTTGCTGGGGGCAAAATAAAAACTTTGAACAACTTAGGGTGGTTTTCCACCCCAGGTTGATCTCCACAATTAGCCTTCTTCTGCCTGACCTAACGCTCCACTTGATCCTAGCAGAAGTGTAAAAGAAGAGCCTGAGTCAACGAACCTGGCAGCTCCAGTGTTTGGCTTTAATTCAGTGTGATGGTTTACGACTGTAATCTGATAGATCAGCGTAGTGAAGTGTGCGGTGTCATCCAGGAAGTCTAACTCATATCCCTCTTCAATCTCATAACCTCACTTTCTAACCATTCTGGTGTTATTTAGCAGGATATACCAATAAATGTATAATAATAAATAATAAATAGATAATTACATAATAAATGAAAAGTTATTTTTTGTTGTTGTTGTTTTAGTATGGCACTTTTCTAAAGCACAATAGTGTTTTTAGAGAGTCTTAGAAGTTTGTTTTAGTGGGTCTATAAGATGTTAGGGTAAGAGATCTTTATAGATGATGGAAAATCCTGACTGTAAAATATGTCACATACTGTTCTCTAGTGTTAAATAGTCAAATAATTTAGAGTCCATGAGACATTGTAGGCTTATTGAAGTATAAAGCTTTTCTTCAAACACTGTCATGTTTATTTCAGGGTTTGGTAGCTAACTTCCAGATCGCTATTTAAAGAAAGTTAAGGAGAAAAGCCCTGCACTGTTGTGCCACAGACTGAGGCTCTTAAGATGGAGTGCAGGTGGAAGAGTACAATATTTCAGCACACACTCATAGAACAAAAATAACACAAACTATCCCAGGAATTTATCTACACTGCATAGAATATAGGCTGTGTGTGTGTGTGTGTGTGTGTGTGTGTGTGTGTGTGTGTGTGTGTGTGTGTGTGTGTGTGTGTGTGTGTGTGTGTGTGCTCTTGTTTTTGTGTCATATCAGGACACAACTCTGTATAATGACATGGGTATGACACAGGTATTACAAGGAGAGGGTGACTTATGAGGACATAACCCATGTCCCAATTTTACAAAATGCTTATAAATCATACAGAATGAGCTTTTTTGAGAAAGTAAAAATGCACAGTTTCCTGTGAGGGTTAGGGTTAGGTGTAGGGTTGGTGTAGGGCCATAGAAAATATAGTTTGTACAGAATAAAAACCATTACACCTATGGGATGAACACACTTTACACAAAAACAAATCTGTGTGTGTGTGTGTGTGTGTGTGTGTGTGTGTGTGTGTGTGTGTGTGTGTGTGTGTGTGTGTGTGTGTGTGTGTGTGTTTCCACAGGGCAAAAAGTGCCTATATTTAAAGAACAATCCACAAATGTTTTGTAAAGTTGGACTCAATTTGTCTTTATTAAATGTAAGGATACAGTGGAATTCAGTTAATTGCTAATTCAGTACATTAAACATCAGGGTTGTTCTACATTATTGTTCAAAATATACTTAAATATTTAAATACAACAGTTTTTGGTACCACTGTCACAAAAGAATAGAAATAATAAGAAGAAGAAATTCAATTTGTTGCTAGACTTTGCTAATCTCAGCTAATCTTTTGCTTATTTAGAGATGTTAGTGGTCTGTAAATATCACATGTCATCTGATTATCAGCTCAGTCATAAAACATAATTAATACAAGTCTTACATTTTTTCATTTTTAAACAATTCTTAAAAATTCTAAAATTGTATAACCAAATCTTTGTACAATAAAGGGTTTGAACAATCAAGGTCATTGATTAAAAAAGTAAACATATGTGAAATGTCTTATTAAAAGCCTTTGATAAAGTTTTCCAAACAGATCAAGTTTTGAAATAATTTTGATCACTTGTTCAAAATAATGTAATTATGTTGCAACATGATGAAAAGAGATTTCAGACATGACTTTAGAAAAAAAAAAAAGTTTAAGTGACATGAATAGGTTACATAATTATTTATATATGAACTGGACATCTGTAGAACAGAACACAACTGAATTTGGGTCATGTGACAATCATCCAAAGCACGTGATTAAATTAACAGCAGCCACCTCAGCCAGCCTGAGCTCAGCTTCAGTTAAATCTACTTACATTTACTTTTTACATACGTGACCTTCAGAGTTCATGCACTAAATGTTGACAACAGACCCCCAGAACTCTATGGTCATTGCTGAATTGTTGATTCTTCTCATCAGTGTATAAATCTATATACAATCATCTATATGACAACATAGTGTAGTGTTGCTTCATGCTGGAAGATGCATACAAATATACAAAAAAAGATAAATTATCAGTTATTGCAATTTGCAAACTAATAGCATTGTGTAAATTCACAAAATAATGTCTAAGTTATCAAATATCTAGGCCTATTTTAAATATTTAATCATTTTTTTAAATTCACAATTTAAGATTCTCTTTTAATTAGAACCTCCTACAACGTAATTCTCGTAATTAATATATTTTATATATTTCATCTCATATAGTAGGAAGAAATCGACAATATAAACGTATCATAATATTAAAGATATTTACAACAAGCCTACAGCACAAGAGTAGCTAAGTGGTGAATAAATCAAAAACATTTGCTAATCTAATATGAAGTACATGTGAAATATTATAGGAAAAATATAGGTGGAACCTTTTTTGTCTAAGAAGATAGTTGTTATTGCAAAAAGACAAAAGGACACACAAAAAACAGCATTTAACTCCAGATGTTACTGTAGAGGCTGTGATGAGTGTTGATCGTAGTTTCATCAGACGAGAACACTGCTAAGAAAAAGACAATCCGTCTGACTAGTTATAATGAAGTATTTCCAGAAGTCATAGCAATATTATTTGTTATAATGTACAGTCCAAAAATAAATAAATTACAGTATGACATTTTACAATTTAATCATAAGAAAGCACAAAATTTATGATTTGTTTTTACAATAAATAACATCATAAAGTCCAAAACATGAATTACTTAGTTTAACGGTACCTTTGCTCTCCACAATGTATTTCAGATTGCCAGCAACAAATCAATGTTTTTATTAGCATCATTCCTAGAAAGTAAAGAAGAAAAAGAAGGTGCATGATCTTGGGAAGCAATGGCATGGTGAATGAGACCAAAAGTCATGACTGAATGAACAGTGCACTATATTAAAATATATTTATTAAAGAATGTATTGATGAATAGATTAATTGATTAGTTAGAAGGTTCTTTTCTTCCACTGAAAAATATAAGATGCACTTATAATATGATCATCAGGTATGTCTATGCCAGCACGAGCACTGCTGTCAGTACAGCCAAGAGAGATGTACTAAATATAGAAGCCAAAGGGCAAAGCTTGTGCTTAATGTTTAATGCTTGTGGTGTGTAGCATTGTGAAATTAAATCCAGAACAGCAGAGAAAACAGGTGAAGTCAACAACCTGTTGATGAGTGATGATTAGAAATAAGGATCGTACTACTTCTACTGTCATTTGGTAGGCACACAATCATGTCTGAATGAACATGCTCTGATGGGCCGTGTCTTCTGCACCTGTCACATCCCACCGCTAATGTTTCATTGAAATCATCACATGCTGATGAATTGCTAATGATTTCACTAGCTGGCCTACCCCATGTCTGTAAAGCAGAGGAGTGAGACTCTCTTTGATTTGGACTGCTGACTCCGTTTTTATACAAAGGTGTTAAACTAAATTTACTGCATAAAGCATGTGTTCTATTTAAATTATTATGTAATTCAATACAGAAGTTAAAAATAAATAAATAAATAAAAATTAAATGTCTAGCAATACAATCCCAGATCGTGCATTGATATTTACAAAATACAAAAGTATATATTTTGATATTATATTCAGACATTTGGAACATGTATAAAATTATAAAACAAAATGATTTTTTTTATTTGTTTATTCATGTACAATTAAAATGTGTCACAAAATGCCATAAAACGTTTGGAAACATATTTCTTCAAACAAGTTTTTGATTCTATGGGTCCTTATTTTGTTACCATGATAAATCGATGTTTTGAAAGTAGTATTGTACCTGATGTGTTTAAACATGCCACAGTTTATCCCTTGATTAAGAGGCTTCTGTTTTAGCCAACTATAGACCCATTTCAAATTTGTCTTTTATTTCAAAGATCTTAGAAAAAGTATTTCTGCAACAACTACAAAGATTTCTGGATGAAAATAAGATCCTGGAAGTTTTTCAATCAGGTTTTAGAAAACACCACTCGACTGAGACCGCGCTTCTGAAGGTTTTAAATGATATTTTATTAATTGGTAACTCTGGGGATCATGCTGTACTAGTGCTCCTAGACTTGAGTGCTGCTTTTGACACTGTGGACCATGCCATCCTGCTAGCTCGTTTGGAAATGTGTAGGCATAAAAGGAAGTGCCCTTGAATGGTTCAACTCTTATCATTCAAATCGAAGTTTCAGAGTTAACATTGGTGAACACTCTTCTGTGGTAGCTACTTTGTCGTGTGGTGTTCCCCAGGGCTCTATTTTAGCTCCTATTTTTTTCACTGTATATGCTGCCTTTAGGTTCTATTTTTAGAAAGCATGGTCTGTCATTTCATTGCTATGCAGACGGTACTCAAATCTATTTGCCCTTAAAACAGAGTTCAAATGGTTTAGAAGCACTAATGTCTTGCCTGTCTGATGTGAAAGCATGGTTGTCTTTACATTTTTTACATTTTAATGAGAGTAAAACTGAAATAATTTTTGGTCAATCAAATTCTTTTACTGCGCCTAAAGTAACCCTAGGCGAAAAAAAATTATCTATGAAGCCTTGGGTAAAAAAATCTGGCTGTTATTTTCGATGATGGTCTAAAGTTTGACAAACAGATAAATTCAGTGGTTAAATCCTGTTTCTTTCAGCTTCGACTACTTGCAAAAGTTAAACCCATTTTATCTACTAGAAAATTTCGAAAAAATAAGTCATGCTTTTATTACATCTGGATTGGACTACTGCAATTCACTGTATGCAGGGATTAGTCAGTCAGCCCTATCTCGCTTGCAGATAGTTCAAATTGCAGCTGCTAGGCTTTTAGCGCTCCAAAAAATGGGAGCACATTACACCTGTTTTACGCTCTCTACACTGGCTACCCGTGCACTATCGAGTTAATTTTACAATTCTACTTTTGGTGTTTAAATCATTAAATGGTCTTGCCCCTACTTATCTTTCTGAATTATTGACTGACCCCTTTTGTCTCTCCTGTCGTCCAACCAGAGATTGTTGTTTTTATTGTTGTTGTTCAGCACATTGGTCAACCAGTGGTTGTGTTTAATAGTGCTATATAAATAAAACTGACATTGACATTGACATCAAGAATTTTTATGTTTTTAAAGAAGTTTCTTCTGCTCACCAAGACTGCATTTATTTGATAAAAAATACATTAAAAACAGTACCCTTTCAGTCGGTCACTCTCTACGTCATGTCGGTGATCGACGAATTGGGATATCACTTCAATAGATCAATATATTTTGAATATAAACTAAACGAGCCAATGCACATTGGCATGCAATTATTGCATCCAGCTGCAGCTGATCACAGTATAGAAGGCAGCAGGTGCAAAGCATACCAGCGGGAAGAAGACCATCTCTGAGCTGTGAGCCAGGCTCCGTTTCCTCCTTCCTTCTTTCCACCTTGGAGCTGGGCATAGACAGGACGCCCCAACCATCTTTGCCCCCATCAAACCTGAGTGGAAGTGCGAGTGGAGCCGGGACAGGCAAACCAGGGAGGGAAGCTGCTCTTTGGGGGATGGTGAAGGAACCTCTTCCTCTCCTGGAGGTGGGCCAGGTAGAGAATCTGGAAAATCTCAAAGGGAGAGTGGTTTCTCTATCTCTTGTTCCCAGGAGGGCGCAACACAGGACCTCACTCATCCTCCTCCTTTGCCAGCTGTGGAGCAGGTATTGCTTGTGGCGCAGTATTGGCCCACTCGGACCTGGTTCCCCGAACTAGTGCTCCTCGCGATAGCCCCTACCTGGAGGATTTGGGCACCCTATTTCCAGACCTCTGGAAACCTCATGTCTGGACCCTGGATGGGACGTGGAGATTCTAGGTGACCTACCCCAAGAGGTAGTGGACACTTCACTACGGTGAGAGGACTGTCTACGAGACACGCTTACACCTTGAAGTGGAACCTATTCATCGAGTGGTGTTCTTCATCGAGAAGACCCCCGGAAATGACCGATTAGGGTCATGCTTTCCTTTTTGCAGCAAGGACTAGAGCGAAGCCCCTTCAGGGATCAAGTGGTGAACCTGCAAGCACTGCCCCTGGAGAAAGCAGACCCAGCACTGGCTTTGCTCTGTCCCGTCCTAGCCCTGAGATGCTACGTAGACTAGACACAAAGCTTTAGGATCTCAGACCAGCTGTTTGTTTTTGGAAAGGCCGGCAGAAATTTTGGTTGCGAACTCACTCAACTATAAGAGTTGCATCCTCCGCTTTGATAGGGATCCCAATTTGTGAGGTCGAGAATGACAGAGTGAAAGGGAATGTCTCGGCTACGTATGGTAACCCTCGTTCCCTGAAGGAGGGAACTGAGATATCAAGTCCTGTTGCTGCTGTAACACCGCTGAGAGGCTTTGTCAATGGATATTACAAAGCGGTATCCCAATTTGTCGATCACCGATGTGACGTTTCTTTTCCCTCCTACAAGGAACGAGGGTTACCATACGTAATCGAGATTGTTTAATATTATTACAACTAAAAATAGCTGTTTCCTATGTGAATATATGGTAAAATGGAATTTATTCATGTGATGCAATGCTGAATTTTCAGCATCATTACACCAGTCTTCAGTGTCATATGATCCTTCAGAAATCATTATATGTTATCAACTGCTAAAAAAACATTTTGTATCCTGTGATAATTTTTGTTTTTTGATTTTTTGATAAATAAAAAAATAACAGCATTTATTCAAAATAGAAATCTTTCGTAACAATATACACTACAATTCCCACGTTTGGGGTCAATACATTATTAATATTTTTATTTTATTTTATTTTTTTAAACATAATAATATTATTCAGCAAGGATGTGTTAAATTAATTAAAAAAAAATACAGTAAAGATTTATATGGTTACAAATTATTTATATGGTTACTAACCCTTTTCTATTTTGAATAAATGCTGCTCTTTTTATCTTTTTATTCATCAAAGAATCCTGAAAAAATATCACAGTTTCCAAAAAAATATGAAGCAGCACAACTGTTTCAAACATTGATAATAAATCAGCATATTACAATGATTTCTGAAGGATCGTGTGACACTGAAGGCTGGAGTAATGATGCTAAAAATCCAGCACTGCATCACAGGAATAATTAAAACTTTAAAGTATATTAAAATAGAAATTATAAAATAAAAAATAAAATAGTAATAATATATCATGCCATTGCTGTTTTTTTTTTTGTTTTTTTTAATCAAATAAATGCAGTGTTGATGAGCATAAAAGACTTAAAAAAAACCACACATTTAAAACCTTCCTGATCCCAAACTATTGAAGGGTAGTGTGTGACATATTCATGGATACTTTAATCTGATCAGTGTACCTCTTTGACATCAGCAGTTCTCTCCATCTCTTCCCTGCAGCGCAGTAACTCCAGCTCCAGCTCGGCTCGCTCCTTCTGACTGCTCTCATACACTTCCCGCAGATTTTGTAGTTCATTCTTCAGTACATCACACTAGCAGACACAAATAAGCAAAATGTATTTTTCTATGAAAACTTTAATATGTGAATAATGGATGTCAGGGTGGTTTACCTCTCGCTGCACGTGTGTGGCCTTCTCTTCTGTCTGCTTCAGTTGATCTCTCAGTGAGAGGATCTCAGAGAAACCTCCTGTCCAGCTGGTGGGGGTCACAGGTTTGCCATCAAACGATATGTTCTTCTGGATCCCAGCGTCCACCAGTCTGCAGCTGGAGCTCATATAAGAGCTTTCTGTCTCTGTCTCTGTGCCACACTGTGTGTGTTTTTCCTCTTCTGTCTCATCCGGTTCTTCTTTAAGAATGACGCAAGAACTGCCTGAACTGTAACATTACAGCCAAAATAAGATGTAAAAAATTTAGGACTGAAACATGAAAATGTCCTTATGAAATTCAGTTTCTAAATGTTCTGGCTTTTAGTTCAGATCTTTTAGCTTTTAGGTTGATTACATGATATTGTGTTACTAATGTAGACATTTATTTTAGCAGATAAAGATATTTAAATATTCAGTCTTACTCTTCTGGATAAACAAATTTAATAAGATGAGATTAACAGATTTTATAGAAGTTTTTGTCCAACAAAATGCTTAATGGACAGTGAAATTAATTGGTTTTGCCAGTCAATGATACATACTTACCTATTTGCAATTCTTTTTTTTTTTTTAAGTCCTTCTAGTTTCGATAAGAAATATGTTGATACAGCAAATATATATATAAATTATAACTTGATATGTATGCTTGTGTTTGATCCTTAGCTGTTTAGTGTATGACATCCAGTTTTTCCTCTTTACCAAAGTCAGCAAATATATGATGACTAGTGTTTTCAAATCTGTACTGGTTTTCGTACTTAAAATTGGATTGTACTTAATATTGATATTTTGGAATGGCCATATTTGTAAAAAAAAATATATGAAGAATGGCCAAAATGTAAAATAGTGTAACATAATGTTTTTTAATTTTTTTTTTTTTTTTTTTTTTTTTTTTTTTTTACAAATTTCAAATGTCCTAAAATGCCAAAACTGAAGACAATCAAGAATCAAGAGGTGTAGTTGCTCACCTCCTCTTCTGCAGCATCTGCAGTCTGTGATTCAGTCTTGTGTTTTCATCTTGCAGTGCATGACATTGTTCCTTCAGACTGTTACATTCATCCATCAACAGGCCCACATCACCTAATTAAGTAACGCAAGAAAATAGAAAGTGATATGAACATGAATATTAGCTATATTAAAGTATATGTTTTTACAAGAGACTTCTGATCAAAGCAATCTACAATAAATTGTACATATTCTGAAATAAAATCAAAAAACCTTCCCTACGCATAGCCATCTCTCAAGATTTATAATTAACACAATGTGTTGTACTCTTTCCTCACCCATTTCTTGGCCTTTCATTGACTGGAACAATCATTATCACCAGTGGGAGGCATGCAGTCATCCAAGCTCTCAAAAGTTTACTGCATCTTTGCATGACATTAGTAATTACCCACACCATCAGCTATTCTGCAGGAGCTCTTCCCCGCTGAACACCGTGTGCTGCAAACATTTCCGAATTGCTTCAGGGTTCCACTCTTTATTAAAACTAGTGTGATTTACGGTCATCACTGCAGGACGCTAACCAGCTTTGCAAATTGAGTGAATCCATCATGCACTGATTTTAAAATGATGTCATCATGGACATTAGTGGATGTTTCAGACATAGTCTAAAAAACATCAACATATTTGACAGCACATAAACTTTAATTTATGTTTTTATTTTCTTTTTGTCAGCTGAAATCTGCAATGCACATGTGTAGCCTATTTTTGGTCTGGATTCATTACTGTGCTGTGAATGTTCTGTACAATGTTATAGATTTTGGAGGTCAAACTGCATTGAAAATGACTTATCTTCATAAATGCAGTACCATATGGTGCCCGGGAGAGAACATGGTCGGTTCACTTAGTTTTGTCCTAGCCACGACATACGTATTAACTCGACAGGAACAACATATTATGTCGTGGCCACACGATCATTTTTTCGAGATAACAACATCCTTATGTCGTGGTCTCTAGATGTTATGTTGAGGGAACGACATGTTTTTCTTGTGGCCACGAGTTTAATGTGTAAACAAGCCTGCGAGAACATATCAACCCGAGATTATCAGAGATTTATTCATTCATATTTTATTTGGAATCAATCATTTATTCTAGAAAATATTTCATTATTAAATTGTTATATTGACCATATGTCTCGGCTACTGGACTATATTACATGTGATAGTCAGCATTCAAATGAAGTTTATCAGTGCATAATATGAAATAGGACTACAAGAAACATTTGTATGCATCCTACAGTCTTGTAAGTCCTTTAACAGATCATCTTTTCCCCGTAATATGTGTATATTATTATAACTATTTGTTTTTTTATAAATATTAGACTATTATTACTGGTTATATTTTATATTTGTTTATATTATTTTTGTTTGTTTGTTTGTTTGTTTTGTTGAAGCAAAATATTTATGTAAACGAATATAATATATAACCAATAATAATAGTCTAATAATAATAATAATATACAAATATTACGGGAAAAGATAATCAGTTGAAGGACTTACAAGACTGTAGGAAGCATAATTTTTTTTTCTTGTAGGCCTATTTTATATTATGCACTTTATGTAACATTTATTTATGATAAACTTCATTTGAATGCTGACTATCACACGTAATAGTGGCGGCTCCAGGATTTTTTTGTTGGGGGTGCTAAGGAGGGGCTTAAAAAATGCATTAAATTGAGTGAAAGTAATGAATGTCTATAAGCTTCAGCTACCTGTATCTAAATAGCCTGCAAAATCAGCCACTTTGTGTTTTTTTTCATACAACTTTGAAAAAGGCACATTTTATGATTTTTGTTATTTAATTTTTTTCTGTGGTATCACACTTTTCATGTGCCTTTGTTATTAGTAATAAAACTTCTAATGCCAACTACCAAATATGACACTTACAAATTAATACAATTTAATACATCACTGCTTGAAGCACTGTGAGGATAATTAAAGCGCTATTATGCTTAACCATCACTGAAAAAGTTTTATTTATTTATTTATTTTTTTTTTTTTTAACAGGTCTATTAATTTCTGCAATTAATTCAAAAACAACCTGATTAACAATATATACGGTCCACAAGATAAATATTAAGGAAGTAATTTAAGACAGTTATATACTGTTATCAGCATAATTTCGTCTTTCATCTAACACAGCGTTAGAAAGCTCTGTCAGTTTTCTTTACTATTTTTCACCTCCGCTTACTCTATAGTGAATTGACTGATGTTCTCCAGCATAAATCTCACACAGATTGGATGTTGATTGCCTGAACAAGTATTGAGTATTGAGGTCAAGTATTAGGCACTTTTCTTTAGGTTTTTAATGTTTCTTTTTCAATGTTAATAAAAGTGACACCAAAACAGGAACTTTATATGGGCATATGGTTAATATAATAATTCAATAATAAAATATTTTCAATAATAAATAATATAATAATTTCTTAATTCAAAATAAAATATGAATGAATACATCTTTGATAATCTCGGGTTGCTATGGTCATGCAGGTTTGTTTATTAATTAAATGAATTGGCCCCTCCTGGGCACCGTAGTACCTCAGAGCTCTTTCAGCACTGTGTTTCTGATCTCACCCTCCTTCCTCTGCTGGAGACGGCTCAGGCTCTTCATCTCTATTTCTGCTCGGAGTGTGACGATCTCCAGCTCGTACTCCTGTCCCGTGTTCTCCAGTCGAGAGATTTCGGCCCGTAGGCGGCAGAGCTCCTCCTGCAGACTGGCGATGTCGTTCTCTCTTTCGGCCGCGGCGTCCTCCGCCGCCTGCTGCTGGAGCAGCACCTCCTCCTGCGCCACCCGCAGCTCCTCCTGCGCCTCCAGGAGCTCGCTCTCCTTCTCCTCCTCCAGACTCTCCATCTCCTCCTGAACAGAGCGAAGTTGTGCTACAGGCGTCGGGAGATCATAAAAAAAAAAGAAAATCATGACTTTTTGTATGACAAGTGTGGAAAGTTCACTTTTTTCCCAGCAAGAAAAGGTTACCCCTCACAAATAAACAGCATATGCTTTGTTACAGTATTTTGTTACCTTGCAGACTCTGGATCTGTCTTGTGAAGGCCTCCGCCTGATGAGCACTAGCTAAACGTTCCTCCTCAAGAAGACCTGGACAGAGATAGAAACAAACTTACATTTATTTTTGCCCTGACCATGAAAATGAGTACAAATTAAGCTAAATCAGGATCCCTCTATACATGTTGCCAAATGAAGTGATACATTGATATACAGTGATAGTTACCAATACTGCAATCTTGGAACACTACTTAGCAAACTCAATTGCTAGTAATCACTTTGTTATCTACAGAGCGCAGATTGGTTTCTTTTCACATCAGCAGCCAACAAGATTGCTGCTCAACATTCAATTACATGGCTAGTGTTTGCTGTAGCTGTTGCGGTGCAATTCAGGAGCCCTCCACCTCCCCAGCTCCACCTGTATAGATCTGCTATGGTCTAATGTCATGTATGTTAAATGTGGGAGTTATTTCATGTATGCTCTCAGCAACATGTCTTTGGATGTATTGGCGGTAGCAAATCTCAGTACTTGCTCAATAGCAGATCTATTCTGCCAAGACAAACACTTTAACACTATTACCATGCTTAACTCTCAGAGAGTTTCCTTGACAGAAATATCTTTAAATTAACTGATGCAACAAACCTTGTAAACATTGGCAAGTTTTACATCACAAATTATATATTGCTTGAGTAAAAAATAAAATAAAATAAAAACTCATATTTTAATATGGACTTTTTTATGCAATGTAATGCATTCAGCCTCGATGAATTGTGTCTCTCTAAAGAGTAGATTTTAATGTCACATTGTTTGAAAATGTGTGTCCTAATGTATCTATATTGTGTGCACATACGAAATCCATTTTCTAAATTCTTCTACATATTTTACTTAACAAAAAGCATAATTATCTTTAAAAAAGAGAGAGAGAGAGAGAGAGAGAGAGAGAGAGAGAGAGAAATAGCATAAATAGAATCTCCATAACATTTATATCCCAATATATCCCAATATTTACAACCCAAAACGCTGGGAGGGGCTCCAGTTTCCCTGAAACCCTACAGAGGACTAGCAGTTTGGAAAATGGATAGGAAAAGTGTAGGATAGGGAAATGTTTAAGACAGAGTAAATTCTCACAGTAAAATTATTTACATTAGTAACTGAAGGTTTCCCCTCTAAATGTCAACTGATTTTGTACACCCCTGCCCTCATTTCAAGCATTGTTTCAGAGAGCCCATTGGGTCCCAATTTCTGGGACTTTATGTGTGTTTCAGAACTTATAATTCAGTCATGTATGAACAACTCAAAAACTTGCCCACTTAGGCTGGTGAGACTGATCTTATTGTATGTCTGCGATCATACACAGGAGCAGCAAAGCGCCTCACTGGACAATATCCAGTAATGATCTGTTACGTTAAAAGCATGTGCTGCCCCAGAGCTGGTTAGGACAGCTGTCTGGAACCTTCCCTCAGCGAGCAGCTGTCCTTTCACATGCCTGTCAGGTTACACACAAACAGCCCTCAGTCACAGCGAGACCATTACAGAGTCCCAGGAGTCTGTCTGCTATTCAGCAGGTGACTCATTAAAGAGCTGTAAATGCTATATATATAAACTACTTTACTGGGCCTGTCATTGAGTAAAACAGCTCATGGAGCTAAATTCAAGGACAGACCACATTCAACTACATCTCGGACAAATAACTTTCAGTAAAGAAGCAACTTTCTTCATCACACTGTGTAACAGGATTACTGTACGTGTTAGTCATTAGTAGTCACTATTATCTAATGCAAATTTCTGTTAAATTACTAGATGGACAAACATGGATATTAATTAATAGATTCCCTTTTCAGCTCCTCCAGTTATTTTAACACCACTGCCATTTTAGAATGGGTTTAGATCATATAATATTATAATTATAATATAATTTATATCAGGAACTAAATATACATGTATGTTATAATATATGGTTATTTATTCATAAGTTCCTGGTTTGTCATTGTACCATTAATTGTACTACAGTATAAAAACATTCAGTAAATTCCATAACTCAAAACTTCCCAGTGCAAAAACAACATTGAAACCAAGGCAAAAAACAACTCATATTCTGTATTTCTGCAACTTTTATATATATATATATATATATATATATATATATATATATATATATATATATATATATATATATATGATAAGATAGAGGGTGCCATGTCAACACATAAAATTAGTAACATTATAGGTGCACCTCAGGGAAAATAAAACAGAAAAAAGATATGGCATGACCTCTGTAACTGTTGGATCATTGCTGTGAAAATGCTATGTTTTTCAGGGAGTCTCACCCTGCAGCTCCAGAAAGCTCTCCTCGTGTTTCTGAGCTGTGTCTCGAGCTTCTTCCAGCTCAAGCAGGAGCTGCAACACCTGAGCCCTTAGGTCCTCCAGCTCCTGCTCCTCAGACAGCTCCTCCTTCACAGCGGTCTTCTCATCCTTCACCTCCTTCTCCTCGTCGGCATCATTCAGGACGCTGCGCTCTTTTTCGGTGCTCATGATGCTTTCCTGATGTCAGATCACTCTGTCAACTAAGCAGTAGAAAATATAAACAACATTTAATTAGAATGGTCAGCTAAACCAAAAAATATTCAATGCATCTGTCATAACTTTCTACATGTTCTTTTACAAACTTTCAAACTAGAAATTAATTCAAGGAATTCTTTTGGGGTTGTTTGAGTTCCCCAGGGCTATGTTCTCTCCCTACTGCTATTCTCCCTGTAGACCAACGACTGCACATTTAAAGACCCCTCTGTCAAACTCCTGAAGTTTGCAGATGACACTACAGTCATCGATCTCAACCACAGCGAATAGTCTGCTTCAAGACAAGAGGTTGAGCAGCTGGCTGTCTGGTGCAGTCACAACAACCTGAAGCTGAACACATTCAAAACTGTGGAGATCATTGTAGACTTTAGGAGAAATCAAATCAGATAAGAGGAAACTGCAACGGACTGTTAGGACAGCTGAAAGGGTAACTGGTGTGCACCTGCCCAACCTTCAATACTTGTTCAACTCCAGAGAGAGGAATCAGGCAGATAACATCATAGACCCTTCTGACTCCAGCCACAAGAGAGAGAGGCAATAATTAGATATCATGTAAATACTTACATATTTGTTTATAGAGCTGTTAATATAGTACAGAATGCACAAATCTGTTTATAAATATTCTTTCCCAGATGTATACCACATTGTTATAACTATTATTATTTTACTTAATTTTATTTAAATGTTCTTCTATTCTCCTGTTATATATGCATGTATTCTTATTCTGAATCTGATCATGAGCCTAATCTGATGAATAGCTCCATCTTGTGGAGGAGAGGATCATGCAAAACACCAATGAATTCCTGGAACATGGAAGTTTGCTTCCCTTTCGAACACACTCTCCTGTTGCGTCAATGATAATTATGGGGAAACTCCTGTTTACTCTGAATACTAAAGCCTCATACACATCCGTGTAGCTGCACGAACCAATGACACTTCATTTCATCTCCTTGCTGGACTCTGAAGCAAGAAGCTCAAACCCTGATACTTGCCAAGGAAGAGCCTCTTCAGTGGGAAAATCCTCATCAGTGCCTTCTCCCCTGTGGCTATCCAGTGTTTTACACGTGAAAATCAGTGCCCCTCATCTCCTTTTGCAGCCCTTTTATCCTTTTATGTGCTCCTTTTATGGGCACAATGCAACCTCCTTTCACTTAGCACAGTTTATGTGGAAGGAAAACTGAACCAGGGAGCTGACATGCTGTCCAGGGCCAGTGTAGTACCACAAGAATAGAGACTACATCCCTAAATGGTTTAGATTTGGTCTGGCTTCAGGAGGACAGACGTGGACCTCTTTGCCTCGGAAGACAACCTAATTTATTTCTATGAGCAAAGAGACACTCCGGCCCATGAAAGACCTAGTGCTAGCTTCCCCCTGACTGCCATCATTAGACGAGTCAGGGAAGTCGTATGCTCAGTCCTCCTGATGGCCTCACTCTGGAGGAATCAGACATGGTTCCCAGAGTTGATTCAGCTGCTTTCAGCATCACTCTGGCCGATAACATTGAGGACAGACCTCACAAATGTGAGTTATGATTGATTTTGGCATTCCTGGACTGAGCTGTGGAGCTTTCATGTTTGGCCCCTTGACAGTCTTTACAGCTCCCCGTAATTGTGACTAATAACATTTTGGAGGCTAGAGATGCCTTTACATCCTTAAATGGTCGGCCTTTTCTGAATGGTGTCCAGCACAGAATGAGAACCTGTCTTCTGAGGATGTGATCCATGTTTATCATACTGCATGTACTGCCGGATAAGGGATGCCCCCCTGCTGTGCTCAAGGGGTAGTGCCAGCCTTTGCAGCCTCGGACTGAGCCTGGTTTCTCCCAAGGTTTTTTCTCCATTCTGTCACCGATGGAGTTTCGGTTGTTTGCCGCTGTAACCTCTGGCTTGCTTAGTCGGGGTCATTTAACATCCAGCGATATTGTCGACTTGAATGCACAGATACTATTTAAACTGGACTGAGCTGGATAATTACATCATTGAATTCAATGATGAGCTGCCTTTAACTGAAAATTGAGTGTTTACTATTGTCTTTTTGCATTATTGACACAATTTTTCTATTTAATAGTGTTAAGTGCTCTGACACTTTGATCTGTATTGTTAAAAGCACTATATAAAGAAAGGTGACTTGACTTGAAAGGTGACTTAAAAGTCTCCAATCTAAAAGTCATTCCTATTATCGTTAGAACAAAACACACGGGTTTATGAATGGATTGCTCAATGCATTTCAGATTCCAACTCATGTTTGGAGTTTTATAATCCTGAATTATACCTATCCCTGTAATTCATTCTGTATTTTGTGACATTTAAATGAATTAAAGTCATTAACAGAATTAAAACCTTTAAATTATTAAACAGCACTTTCTGTTCACTTCGTATCAGCATACTGAGCTGGGATGGGTTTAATAAGGATCAAATACAATCAAGCATCGCTATAGTTCTGACGTCAGTGTGGGAATATTCTCATCCGTAAAGGGATTAATCTGTTTCTGGGATGAGGATGCTATCATTAAAGTTTGATAGAGTTGGGTTGTGACTGGGAAATGCAGTGATACATGAAAGAAAGCGCATGTTAGCTCAAAAGATACACAGTGTGCCAGCCTTTTCTTTTCTCAATTCTCTTTAAACTCTGTTAAACCCATCACAGTATTCTATATTTATAAAAACATAAAAAATCCAGGTTAATTTAGTATAGTTTTCATCACCAAAAAAAAAACTAAATAAATAAAAATAAAATTCAACCAATCAATCTGTTTGATGTGAAAGGGAGGCAAGATCATAAAAATTTTATTTTCTCTGTCTCTGTGAAATTGTCTTAAATTTATGAGAGAGAAGATCTATCTTTTTATGCTGCGTCAGACCTTAGCATTACTTTAGCAAACAGGTGCGTGTGCGTACATGCCTCGTTATGGTATGGTTTTCTACAAAAGGTAGCTGGAAACTGGAAAATCATAAAGTTTCATGAACTCAAGCAAATTTTCAATTCTAAAAATGTGAAAAAAAAAATGTGCATCTAATGTTTGTTGATGCTTTGTATTTGTGTAGCGGTGCAGGCATCCATGAATAATCCATGCCAATGCTCCATGATTCTTTGAAGCAGCTCCTCGTGTTCACCGTAACCCACAGCAGCACATCAAAAACCCTTTGAGCTCCAAAGCAGAGAACAAGAACCAGATGAAAGCAGACACAGCTTTCAGGAAATGATGCACATCTCTTTTTTTCTTAAACCTAAAGGAACCATTTGGCTTGCTTTCAACAAAGAAGGGTCTCAAAGAAGAGACACAGCTTAGTGGAAGAATACAGCTGTAGTACAAGATAGGGATTAGGACTGAACCCAAGAGTTAGGATTGGGGGGACTGGAAAAAACTGTAAGTAAGCAGAGGATTATATAGTCTGGGTCGTAGCTCTAAAGTATAAACTACGCATTTTGCATGTCTCCTTAATATTGTTTAAGAAAAGTTACTTTTAAAAATAATGCATTATTGAATTGCGCTACTCCCTAAAAAATTAACCAGTTGCATTGCTAATTATTTTTTATGGAAAGTTATACGTTATGTTACTTTTGCGCTACTTTTTCCTCGTCTTGGCTGGGCTTGCTTGTTTGTTTTTAAATGTTGTCTGTTTTTGGCAAATGTAAAAGCATTTTTTACACCAAAAATTTCATGAACAAGCCTGAATCAAATGTAAATGAAAGCCCGTACAATAGGGGGCACAGCGCAAACAAACCTTTCAGCTGTGATGCCATTCTAGATTGCAATATTTATTTATTTTTGTTTATTGGTATGGTTGAATTGGATCATCAAAGGTTAGCAGAAAATAAACTGGTTAATAAATAATTAATTTATAGTTAAATACCTGTTATAGTTAATATTTAATTATTGCAGGTGTGCATCATATTCTGAGTTTGCATTTCATTGTATTCGC